>NC_069682.1:47351723-47676246 GCF_023699985.2 Odocoileus virginianus
TAGGAATGTGCCCCTTTCTTGGCTGTAGGAGAGGCAAAATGCAACAACTTATCCTTTTCCTTAGAAAGGCTATCTTGACATACTACTAGACCCCTAGAAATTTCACTGAGGTCAAAGACCCTAAATTTTTGTCAGTTACTTCCCACCCTCTGATACACAAATGTCTTACCAGTAAATCTAGAGTAGTTGCTACTTCCTCCTCACTAGGTCCTATTAGCATGTGATCGATGTAATGGACCAATGTGACATCTTGTGGAGGAGAAGGGCAATCAAGATCCCTGCAGGCTAAACTATGACACAGGGCTGGAGAGGTAATATACCCCTGAGTTAAGACAGTAAAGGTGTATTGCTAGCCTTGCCAGCTGAAAGCAAACTCTTCTGGGGACACTTTTAGGTATGTACAAATAAAAAGGCCTTTGAAAAACCAATAGCTGCATGCCAGGTACCAGGGGGTATGTTAATTTGCCTAAGGAATGAAACCACATCTGGTACAGCAGCTGCAACTGGAGTCACCCCTTGGTTAAACTGATGATAATCCACTGTCATTCTCCAAGAACCATCTGTCTTCTACACAAGCCAAATAGGGGAGTTGAAGGAGGACACAGTGGGAATCACCACCCCTGCATCTTTCAGTTCTGTGATGGTGGCACTAATCTCTGCAATCCCTCCAGGAATGTGGTACTGCTTTTGATTGACTGTTTTCCTAAGTAGAGGCAGTTCTAATGGCTTCCACTTGGCCTTGTCCACCATAATAGCCCTCACTCCACAGGCCAGGGAGCCAATGTGGGGATTCTACAAGCTGCTAAGTAGGTCTATCCCAGTTTTGCATTCTAGCACTAGGGAGATAACCACAGGATGGTTTGGGGGACCCATTGAGAGATGTATCTAATCTAAAACTCCATTGATCACCTGACCTCCATAAATCCCTACCCTGACTAGTGAACCACTGTGATATTTTGGGTCCCTTGGAATTACTGTCAGTTTAGAACCGGTGTCCAGCTGTCCCCAAAAGGTCTGGTTATTTCCTTTTCCCTAATGAACAGTTACCCTGGTAAAAGGCTGTAGGTCTCTTTGGGGAAGCAGAGAGAAAGATTAACAGTATAAAATTTCAGTAGTGTACTAGGATCCTTCCTCAAGGGGGCCTGGCCTTCTTTTCATTCAAAGAGTTCTGAGTCTGTTCATTGACTCATCTGGAGATTAACTGAGAGGTCATGACTCTGTTTCTTTGATTCAAGTTTGAATTTGGTTCACTTGACTTAGAACTCTTCTGCTTATATGGATACACCAAGAATTTAGTAGGTTCCCTATCTATTTCACTTCTAGGGACACCATTATTAACTAACCTGGTATTGGCTAGGTGTACTTGAGTCACTGGGCTTCCCAGGTGGTTCAGTGGTAAAGAATCTGCCTGCAATGCAAAAGACATGGGTTCAATCCCTGGGTCAGGAAGACCCCCTGGAGAAGGAAATGGCAACCCACTCCAGTATTCTTGCCTGGGAGATCCCATGAACAGGGGAGCCTGGCAGGTTACAGTCCATGAGATCACAAAGGAGTTGGACACAACTTAGAGACTAATCAACAACAACACAAGTCACACTATTTTGATTGCTTTGATTCTGCTTAGGGTAAGGTGGGTAACCACACCCGCCTTGCCTTTGGTGGTTGAGTGTCACCACTTGGCCCTAGCCACTCCAGGATTCAGTTGTTCCTATTGCATCCAGGTTTTCCAATTGGTTGGCTTCAGTTCCACCATAAGGTCCAGCCTACAGAGAAGCGTGATCATGGAGCTCTTCAAGGATGCTGGGACTTGTCTTACAAATTTCTTTCTCAAAGCACTGATGAAAGTTATGTCTTCTGGACCCCCCTCCCCAGTGTGAGCGAGTGGCTATTAACTGACAAATCCACTCTAACATTCCAATATCCCTAGGCCTCTGAACCCCTTCCTCTGTGCTGTACCGTGCTTAGTCGCTCAGTCATGTCCAACTCTTTGGAACCCCATGGACTGTAGCCCGCAGGCTCCTCTGTCCATGGGGATTCTCCAGGCAAGAATACTGGAGTGGGTTGCCATGCCCTGCTCCAGAGGATCTTCCCAACCCAGGACTCGAGCTCAGGTCTCCCACATTGCAGGAGGATTCTTTATCATCTGAGCCACGAGGGAAGCCCTCTGAACCCCTTCCTCTACATTAAATCAATTCACCTACCACTTTTTCATCCATGTTTCAGCTGACCAACCAAACCAATTATCTGAGGTCTTTCTGCCTCCCCAGACTGCAACATTAAATGCAGAATCTCCGCTTGTCATTGTTTTTCAGTTGCTCAGTCATGTCTGACTCTTTGCAACCCCATGGACTGCAACACGCCAGGTTTCCCTGTCCTTCACCATCTTCTGGAGCTTGCTCAGACTCATGTCTATCGAGTCGGTGATGCCTTTCAACCATCTCATCCTGTCATCCCCTTCTCCTCCTGCCTTCAGTCTTTCCCAGCATCAGGGTCTTTTCTAATGAGTTGGTTCTTTGCATCAAGTGGCCAAAGTATTGGAGCTTCAGCTTCAGAATCAGTCCTTCCAACGAATATTGAAGGTTGATTTCCTTTAGGATTGACTGATCTCCTTATCATCCCAGGGACTCTCAACAGTCTTCTCCAGCACTCTGGAGAAACTGCAACATTAAATGCAGAATCTCCACTTAGTGAGTCCATGTCAGTATATTCCACCCGGTCCAGCTTTACATTCCTTCCATCATTATCCCACTCCTTAAACAACCATTTCTACACATGTTTCCAGGGTTTTTGTTTTTATGTATAAATCAGAGAATTCAATTAGTTCTTTTGAAGTATGGCTCACCTCCTCAGTGGATCCACACTTTGTACCCCACTTTTGGGGGCCTGGTGGAACTTTAGTCTGTTTATAGGTCTAGAAGCAAAGAGGGGTCATGGGGGTGGGTCCTGAGGAGAATCAGCATCAACTTGCATGAAGACTGCCTCCTGGAAGGCCGTTATAGTTTTCTCAGGCAGTATGGAGTTAATCTCCTTAGCTGGTGGTTCACATGGTAAAGAATCTGCCTGCAATGTGGGAGTCCTGGGTTGGAACCCTGGATTAAGATCCCCTGGGGAAAGAAATGGCAACCCACTCCAGTTGCCTGGAGAATTCCATGGACAGAGGAGACTGGCGGTCTACAGCCCATGGGGTCACAAGGAGTTGGACATGACTGAGCAATTAACACTTTCATTTTCACGGGGTTAATCCCCCCAGTTGGAGATGGAAAGGCCTATACCAAGGGGGTGGAGAGGCCACTTCCTCCACTGGAGGTGGGGTGATGTCATCCACTGGCAAAAAGACCCATTAAAATTTAGGGGTTTAATGTCCCCCCTCCGTTTATCAGGGTCTTCCCACACATCCCCAAACCAATTTACAGGATCCTGCTCTTTCCCAATCAATGCCCTCACATTAATAGCACTTACTGGGTGAGGCTGAGTTCAACTTGCATTATAATTCATCCAACCATAGGATGATGTTCTGCATTTGATTTTCAGCAATTTCAGACCACTGGCTACAGGAGATAAGGCTCTCCTTCAAGTCACACATAGATGCTCTTAGGCCATTTATGCAATGCTTGAGCTGGGAATCTGAAACCCTGAGCTCATCCTTTTTCTCCACTACCTTGACCAACAGCGTTAGAAGCAACCAACCAGCATTATTATATTCTTAGTTTTACAAAAATATTTGAAAATATAATAATCAGAGTCACCTAGCTTTTTGATCCTTAGAAATGGTTGTTTAGAAGTATCCAATACAGATATTTTGTATATCTCTATAAGCTATTCACATCAAAACTACTACTGCTATAAAGAGAGCAGTACATGAGCAATACATGAGCATTGCCATACTCATGCAATCACTTCTGACTCTTTGCAACCCCATGGACTATAGCCCACCAGGCTCCTATGTCCCTGAGATTTTTCAGGCAAGAATACTGGAGTGGGTTGCCATCTACTATGAGATACAGTCATTAGTATATATAAATCTAATCATATTAGAGAATCAATTCCAGAAACCTCAGAACCGATTCACAAAACTTAAAACTCTGTTCCTATAGAACCACTCTTGGTATCAAAATCTGTATTAGTAAGGGTTCTCCAGAGAAATAGAATCAATAGAATATACAGATACACACACACACACACACACACACACACACACACACACATATATATATGAGATTTATTGGGTTGGCCAAAAAGTTTGTTTGAATTTTCTCAAACAAACTTTTTGGTCAACTCAACAGTGTAAGAATTGGCTCATGCAATTATGGAGGCCAAGAAGTTCCACTATTGCTGGCAAGCCAGAGAACTAGGAAAGCTGGTGATCTAATTCAGTCTGAGTTCAAAGATCCGAGAACCAGGAGCACCAATTTCTGAGAGCCAGAGAAGATGCTCTCAGCTCAAGTGAAGAGCAAATTTGCCCTTCCTCTGCATTTTGTCCTATTCTGCCCCTCGAGTAGTTGGGTGATGTCCATCCACCTTGGTGAAAGTGCTCTTCTTTACTCAATCTACTTACTGATCAGATGCTAATTTTTTCCAAAACCACCCTCACATACACATGCAGATATAATGTTTTACCAGTTTTCTGGGCATCCCTTAGCCAGTCAAGTTGACACACAAAATTAACCATCACAACACACATGTATGGAAACTACCTGAAGCCACCAAAAAACTACTCTAAAAGATTAAAGAGAAAGATCTCAGGAGCCCACACATAACTGGGACTTAATTTCTGTTCCCAGGAGACTGGGTGAAAAATCTCGTAATTCACAGGGCAATAAGCAGAGTATTTACAAGGTTTATGTCTCAGTCAAAGAAAGAAAGTGTTTGTCACTCAGTCATGTCCAACTCTTTGTGACCCCATGGACTGTAGCCCAACAGGCTCCTCTGTCCATGGAATTCTTCAGGCAAGAATACTGGAGTGGGTTGCCATTTCCTTCTCCACGGTATCTTCCCCACCCAGGGATTGAACCCACGTCTCCCACATTGCAGGCTGAATCTTTACTGACTAAGCCACCAGAAAGGACCTATGTCTCAATAGTGGGATAAAATTAGCTCTAAACTAAACATCACTTTGGTCCTATTTTCCAAAGCTTGAAAACAAAGATTAAACTTATTCCAAGTGACTACATGCTATGGATTTGGGGTGATAATAAGATGTCAGTGTAGGTTCGTCAATTGAAACAGATGTATCACTCTGGTGGGACACGTTAGTCGCGGCGGACGCTAAGTATGTGTGAGAGCAGAGGGCTGTGGGAAATCTCTGTACTTTCCTCTCAATTTTGCTGTGAACCTAAAACTGCTCTAAAAAATTAAGATTTTAAATATGAAAAAATAAAGTTATAGCTAAAAAGACAACAAAACAGATAAAAATAGAATAATAGGAAACATCCCATCCAAAAGAAAACAGAGGGGAAAAAGGAGAAAGGAGACAAACAACAAATGGGGCAAATAGAAAACAAATAGCAAGATGGTGTATTTAAATCCAATTATATCAATTATATAACATTAAATGTAAATGGTCTAAATGCCCCAATTAAGGAAAAGAAATTGTTAGATTAAAAATCAAGACCCCATAATATGCTTGGCTCTTTGAGGCACTGAGTTTTTCTCTCGTAACAAAGACTCAGGAAATGATAAAAGCTAACCCTTATTGAACAGCTCCAGGGTGTGTCTTGTAGGTTTTTAGGGCTTGAGATGTATTATCTCATCTAATCCTCACAAGAGCCCCAGGAGGCAGGTACTAATGTCACCCCTGCATTATGACTGAGGTTACAAACTGAGGCTTAAAGAAGTGAAGGAACGTGTCAAGGTCACCTCCTAACCCGAGGTGGACCCAGGCAGCCCCAGCAGCTGCTCTAACACCACTCGCTGCCACCTGTTGGATGTATGGGCCCTTCCCTGTGGGGCCAAAGCAGAAGGCAGGACCATTTGTGCAAGGCTGAGAAGGGAGAAGACTTCCCAGCATGTGCTACAGGAATGTCAGTATAGAATAGCAATGAGTTAGCCTTGAGAAGCAGCTGCGGGCACACCCGCATGAATCTCCCTCTGCCTCCATCTTCTTCCTGCAAGGCCTTGGTTCTGCTTCCAGAGTTCAACTGACTGACCACCCAATACCTGGGTAATCTCTCGGTGGCCTGTCCCACCCTCAGGTGTTATTCTGCCAGGCAGAGACAGGATCTTTCTGGAAAGACAAGTCCTTGGAAACCATTTCCAAATGCCACAAGCAACCAGATTGTCCTAGCAACCCCAGGTGACTCAGAATGGGTCTTTATCAAAGGTCTGCAGAACCGCTCCAGTGGCAGGAGAGACGGTCCTCGGAGGACCCAGGAAGAATATAAGGTTATTTTGTTCATTCTTTGTTTGGTGAAAAATTTGTTGAGGACCTTCTATGTGCCAGACACTGTTCTTGGCTCAAGAACACAGTGAGAACTGTGAAAAACGCTTTGCCTGCCAGGGCCTCACAGGCTAGTGGAGGGAGAAAGACAGATGGAAAATAAATATTGGCAATAAAGCATTATGACTGATGAAACAGCCATCATGACAAGGTACAATGAACACACCCAGTCACAGTTTGAAGGGTGAGCAGGAGTCTTCGGGGGAGACAGGGCAAGGAAAGCTGTCACAGCCAGAGGGCTGGCAGCTGCAGAAGCAGGGGCTTAGGACTGGGACATGGTGGGGAGCTTCTGAGGCTTCTGTAGGCGTGGAAGGTACAAGTGAGGAGGTGCAGCCAGGCAAGCCTGGAGAAATGAGAGGCGCCAGGTGAGAAAGGACTCTGAAAGCCTGGCCAGAGAGTTTGAACTTGCCCTCCTGGTGTGGAACAAGATGCCTTGAAGGGTTTCAGCAAATGAGTGCTATGAGGCTATTGGCGGTTCGGAGAGGCCACTCCGGAGGCAGAAGAATGGCCATGCAGGGGCTGAGGGAAGGCACTAAAGGCAGAGAGAGAGGAGGCTGGTAAGAAGATGCTGGCAAGAGATAACATGGGCCTGAACCTGGGAAATGTCAGTCTGGCTAAGGAGGGTGTGAATGGAGTGAAGAGGCGGAATAAGCAGGGACTAGAGGCTTATCAGATGCAGGGAGCAAAGCGGAAGCTGGCAGGGGTGGAGGTCTGTTCTGGGGTTGATCTAAAAGATATTTCTGCAGAGGCAACACTGCCCAGAGTGTGATCACAAGCAGACGGAACAGCTAAACATGACTCTTAACCACTGGCTCTGACACTGATCAGGAGAGGTGGGTGTCACTGAGGACACTGCAGGAGCCTGAGTTTCTCATAGTCTTCCAGGGCTGATAAGAGCTAATGGAGACCAGAAGCTGCTGAGGGCAGACAGAGCTCCAAACATGGCCATCCTCCCAAGCTTAAAAGCCAAAAGTCACCTGGGAGAGACGGGAGTGCTTCCAGGCAGTCGGACCCACTCTTCACTGCCTGCCTATCTTTCTCTAGGTTTATTTCTAATTTCCAGTCACACTGACAGGTCCCCTTTCACAATGCCTGCTCTGCCTTCAAGCCTGTGTACATGCTATTCCCTCTGCCTGAAATTTCGACTGCCTCTCGGATTTCTTAAACCCCACTCCAGATGACAGGATTCCTTCTGTGCACTACCATGCCCTTGTCAGAGTTCTAATCACAGTAAAGTGGTGACCTTTCTTTTATTCACTGGATTAAACTGGATTTTGTCTACTTCTCAATTTTCAGAGTCAACATGAGGCCTGAAAGGATGGAGGTTGATAGAGGCATGGATGAATAGAAGGAGGAAGTGATGGAAGAATGGTTGGAGGAATTAGTAGATAAAAAAAGTAGCTGGATGGATGAGTGGATGGATAAATGGAGATAACAGATGGAGGAAGGGATGAATGGATACATACGGGAAAGGCAAAGCAATGAATGGATAGACAGAGAGCTATATAATTAAGCGAATGTATGAATCAGCTAAAAGACCAGTAAATGAGTGAGTGAACAATAGAGTAAGAGAAAGAGCAAATAATGAGTAGGCAAATAAGTGAACAATCATAAAAATAAATGAGTGAGTAAATTGATGAGTGGGTGAATGAATAAGTAAATGGGGAAATAAGTGAAAGAATGAGTGAATAAATAAACTCTTTGCCTGAATAAAATAAAAAACAAGTAAATGGGTAAATGAGTTGATGAATGAAAGTGGTGAATGAGGAAATGCCATGGGTATCTGGGCCCCCAAGCAATGTACCTTAGGACTGTGTCAGGTGCATAGTATGTACTCAATTAAGCATCCGTTGAATGAAAAAAAGAATGTTGGTAGACCAGTTGACCAAGTGCCATGGCAAACATTGAGGCTAATTTAAAAGGTTTGGATTCTAATTCCAATTTTTTACTCTTCAATTATGTTATTTTGAATTCATCATTTTCCTTCTCTAAGCTTCTGTTTCCCCATCTGTAAAATGGGGTGATCATTTTTTTTGTCAAGGCTGTTACGAAAATGTAATAATAAAAGCCATCTGGCAATGATAGGGGTTTAACAAAAGCTACTCCAGTACCCCCACTTTTTTTGTTGGAGAAGACTCTTGAGAGTCCCTTGAGCTGCAAGGAGATCCAACCAGTCCATCCTAAAGGAGATCAGTCCTGGGTGTTCATTGGAAGGACTGATGCTGAAGCTGAAACTTCAATACTTTGGCCACCTCATGCGAAGAGTTGACTCGTTGGAAAAGACCCTGATGCTGGGAGGGATCGGGGGCAGAAGAAGAAGGGGACAACAGAGGACGAGATGCCTGGATGGACCAACTCGATGGACACGAGTTTGAGTAAACTCCGGGAGTTGGTGATGGACAGGGAGGACTGGTGTGCTGCAATTCATGGGGTCGCAAAGAGTCGGACACGACTGAGCGACTGAACTGAACTGAACTGACTGAAATATCTACTGGATATTTTTTAATATTACAAAGCCCCCAACATGTCTCGTCTCACAGAAACATACTTTCTAGCTTATACATCTGAGCAGCTGAATTTAACCCTTAGCAACTTCCAGGATATCGATCTGTACTCATGAATGCTCATCCACTCAGACGTTTCAATCTCAGTTGAGAGTCCTCAGCATTTACAGTTTATTATTGTTGCTTTTATCATCATCATTATTATCTAAAATTTCCCCCCGAGCTTTAGGTAAGGATAGATCGACAAAATTAATTGGGTCTGTTTTTATCTTATTTTAAACTTTGAGTGGAGGAAAAAATGGAACAGGTGGAGAAAGAAAAATGCTTTGTTCTCAAGTGAGGCTTAAATTTCTGAAGCCAGTTGCCCAAGCTCACTCTTTACCCTTGCAGATGGGTGCTCTGGCAAGCCTTATATCCTTTATTTTGCAGTAAGGAAATTGCTTAATCATTTGCAGCCAAAGAGAAAAGACGGCGCCTAAAAACAGCCTATTTTAATAGGAAGCACAGAGACCTCTCATCTTAATGCTAATGACTGCCCATTTATATTAAATAGGCCTCTGAGCTCCGATCTTAAATCCTCATTTTCTTCTTGTCTCCTGGAGTTTGAACCACAAGACCACCAGGACGGTGGGGGAAAAAACCCAACTCCCTCAACATGTATTGCTCTGTCTCACCACCAGGGGGCACTCCCAGATCAGACACAGGTGGATGCTGGCCACCTGCCTCTCTGCCGCCACCTTCTGTGGATGTAGCATCTTTGCAGACTTACCCAGAAGAGGTGAACCAGAGAGCTCCTGCCTTCTCAAGATGACCATGAAGGCCAGATGCTGCTTTGAAGACTGGAAGTCACTACAGAGGAACCAGATGTTCCTTGAGGCTTCTCTGGATCACTGTGAAACATACCGGGCCTCAAGAGGAGGCGATGGGAACTAAACTGAGGCCCTATTATGTGCCAGGGCTTTACACAACTCAAGTTATTCACTCCACAAACACTGAGGGCGTATGGGAGGAAGTTGAGGGTCGAGGCAGAAACTTGCCCCTCGGATGAGTTTCGTTGGCAGCCACTACCACTCCCCACCTAAGTTATTAAGCAAGAAAGCAGTCTCGGCTGCGGACTAGCCTCAGCCTAATTCCAGGTAAGCTCTGGAGCGCAAAGTGCACCACACAAGGTGAGGGGTTGGCCTTTTGCACCCCAGGCCAGGGAAGGGAAGGGTAGACTTGCCGGGGAGAGGGCAGTTTTATGGAGAAGAGGGCGCAGTGGTGAGCAATGGACTCGAAGCACTGAAAGAGGGGTGCAGCAGCCTGAAGTGTGTGGCGCGCGCAGCACTGACTGCGGAAGTCAGCGTGATCGCTCTCAGGTTATTATCACGCCCTGGATTCATCCCTTCCCAGCCACAGAGTGCGGAGGTGGCTCTCAGAGAAGCCTCTCTTTCAGAGCTCCTCTGAGGACCTCGCTGGCAGCCCAACACTTGCCCAAGCATCTCCCATGACCTTTTTCCTTGCTCCAAAGGGAAGCTTTCAGGGAGATCAGTGTGTCTGACCTCAGGAAGTTGAGATGAGTGAGATGGGGCAGTGGGGACCTGAGTGGGCTCCCTGAGCTCACACACCTGTGCTGACCTGAAAACAATTCATTCTTGATGCCTTTTCTCTTGCCTCCCCTCATCCAGTCAGTTGCCATGTCCTGCCCATTCCATCCTCTTCATGCTCCCCACCCAGCTGGCATCACTAGGTAGCCAACAGTGACTTTGAGATCACCCAAAAAATCCTCAGCTTAGCTCCTGAGTAAGCCTGGGAATTTCAGTGTCAGAAAGATTTTTTTTATATATAGAAAAGTTTGCCTATGAGTGCTTATTATTTAATTAATATTCATTGTATTACAGTAACTTAAATAAAAACTAGTCATTCTTAAGTTTGAAGTTCAATTTACAAACCATTATTCTATTTTTATGCAGTCACTTTTAAGGGGCTTTTGATTAATGACCAATCCACTCATAGTCAGTTAAATGATCCATCCCATTTGCAAACTTGGTTAATTAAATTATCTTCAACATTTTTCATAGGACTTACTACTTTAACACATTCAATTTCCTTTTTTAAACACTTTCATTGCCTGACCTGACAAGCATAACTTTCCAAAGTACTTAAACTACTTTGGAAAATCTAATTTAAAAACTTATACATACAGTTAATCTCAAGATCGTGTATACATTCTGGTATCATTTATAAATTTAGTATAAGAAGATTTGTATGCTTTTCTGCAGAAGAATCACGAGTCTAAAATCAATTATACATTTTTAAATTGGAGTCATAAGGCTAATTTGTTCATACTCTAATATGAAAAAAAAAAGTCTCTTCAATGTTATGAATACTTTAAACACCAAATACATAATGATATGGGTTTGACTTCTAACCTTTGCTGGGTTACAGGCATTTGCATAGTGAAGGGACAGCTTCCTTCCTCGATGAATTGCAGGTGACTTCCTTCAGTGTGCGAGGCCATCTCAGAGGAAAATGTTTCATGTGGCAGAAACTGCTGGGCCCCCACATCCATACTCTCCTTCCTCTTTAGAAATAGAACTTCAGTTTCTGAACTGGCATTTGGCCATCTGAAATAAAGAATGTCCCAGCCTCCCTTGCAGCTCAGTGTGACCATGTAATAAAGATCTGGCCGGTGAGAGAGAAGCAGAAATATTAAGTGGCAACTTTAAGAAACCTTTCTGAAAAGACAAATGGTGTGTGTCCTTTCACTCTTTTGTCCTTTCCTCCATCTTGCCACCCGGACTGTGGGTGTGATGGTTAGAACCTAGCTACTTTTGGACCCAAAGGACCAGGGTCTCCCTGGGGATGGTGGAGGGGTGAGCTGGAAGGATCTCCTGGGATTGGAGGACTTCATGGAGCAGAAGGTCCATCTCAGCCTGTGGTAGATTGTTGGGAAGACCCCTGCTGTCCCAATACCTCTGGGCCATGTGACTTTGCCCTCTCTCTGTCAAGAGACAAAGTCTGTTTCCCTGACCTGAATCTGGACTGGTCCTGTGACTTGCTTTGATCAGTAACATGTGGCAGAATTGGCATTGGGTGACCACAGGGGCCGCACAGCTTCCACATGCGCTGTCTCGAAGGGCTGACCGAGAACCCAAGAGAGGATGGAGGGTCTCAGCTGGGAGCTCCAGCTGCAGGGACAAGAGTGAAGCTGCCCTCCAGCTGAGGCCCGGAGAAGCCCAGGGGGAGGAATTCCAACACCACCCAGAATGGAAGAAATAAACTGTCGTTGTTTTCAGCCACTAAGTTTTAAGATAATTTGTTTATGCAGAAAAGGCTGGATAAAAGAGCCCTAGGCTGCCCACCTCTGACCTTTTCAGGAGAAAGAAACCTTGTTCTTGTTGAAGCCATTCTTGTTGCAGGTCTCAGGTGAGCCAGGTCCTGATGCACCTGTGGACCAGAGGCGTACCCTGGGATGGATGTGACACCGCATAGGCTGGGGTGATGCTCTGTGGTCGCTGACTGACAGGCCGAGCCATTTTTGAATTGGTTGCCATGACAACAAAGGACTCCATTTCCTCTAAAGAGATTGGTCTCCTAGACAATTAGATTCTAGCCATACCCATTACCTAATTCTTCTGACTGATCTGAAACTACAAACCCCCCTCACACTCTGCGCCTTGCCCGGGAGGTCAAAGCCGACTTCCTCTGCTAATCTCCTTACAACCTAATTGAATTCTTACCCTTGCTGTCTGCCCAGGCTAAACTCTGATAGATATTCAGAGGCTGCCTTTTGGATTCTGTGTCTCTTTCTGTGCTCTCTGCTACATCACCCCTGAAGCTGAGTTAGACAGGTTCGGCGCGCCTTCTCCTGCACTGAGCCTCAGTTTCTTGATCTGTAGGCAGAGACTGGATCCGACCTTATGCAGCTGCTGGGAGATCCCTCAGAAAACATCTCCAGACAGCTTGCAGCCCTCAGTCCCTTTCTCTGCATCCCTGAATGATGCCCCAGGGCACTGGCACATCTCAGGGCTCGCCAAGGCCTGGAGGACTGGGCGGCTGTCCACCTCTGCCACTGCAAGCCCCTCCCACCCTCTCCCCCCTCACCCCAGCCCCCCAGCTGGCCTCATGCCCTTCCTCAAGCCCCTGTGTGTTCCCACCTCCGGGCCTTGGCCCTTGCTGTTCCCTCTGCCAGGGATGCTCTCCCCTTGGTTCTCTGCCTGGCTCCTTCCCCACCCTTCAGGCCTTATTGTGAAAGTCATTTCCCCAGAGAGGCCTTCCCTGATCATATTGTCAAAAGGTCCAGCCTGTCCCATCTTACCCCGACCTAAGAAAATAACCTAACAATTAAATTATAACTTTAATAAAAAGTAAACCTCTTAGTTGAAAACATGTCCACACAAAAACCTGAACACAGATATTTATAGCTTTATTCATAATTGATCAAACTAAGATGTACTTTGGTAGGTGAATGAATAAATAAACTGTGGTACATCTGACAATGGAATACTACCCAGCACTAAAAGGAAATGATCTATTAAGCCATGAAAAGACACGAAGAGCTCTTAAATGCCTATGAGTAAGTGAAAAAAGCCAGTCTGAAAAGACTACCCACTGTGTAAGTCCAACTACATAACATTCTGGAAAAGGGAAAACTATGGAGACAATGAAAGATCAGTGGTTGTACAAGCTAGAAGAGAGAAAGACGGAAAGATGGACAGGAGATTTGGGGGAGTGAAACTGTCATTCCATGCAACACTGTAGTGGTGGATACACATTATTACACATTTGTAAAAACCCAAATACAGCACCAAGAGTGAGCCCAAATAATAATGTATCAGTATTAGCTCATTGTTTGTAACAAATGCATCACACTAATGTAAGACATTAATAACAGGAAACTGTGTATTGGGAGAGGTGAAGGAGTATATGGGAACTCTATATTTTGTTCATTTTTCTCTGTGAACTTAAAACTAAAAAAATAAAATATATTAATTTTTAATATATTTTTAAACTGCACTTTTAAATATATTTTTTTAACTGCACTTAATGCGTGCAGTTAAAATGGGGTTTTATTGTCACTGTTTCATCCTCTAGAGCATGAACCCCAGAAGAACAGGAGCTGGCCTTGAACCATAGGAGGGATGAGCAATGACCAAGTGAAGTGATTGACAGCTTAGGGCAGCATCCATCCCGTGGAAAGGGCCTAACCACGCTGCTTCCACACTTAAAACCCTTGGAGTAAATTCCAAACTCATTGCCAAGTGCATGAAGCCATCATCTCAGGCCACCCTAGACCTCAATGAAAATCATTCCTTCAGGTTACAATGGGCCCAGCTTTCCACCAGGAACCCAAAGGAAAAGTTTTATTTGAAACCTTCTGATTCTGTAAAGTGAAACATTCTGTCATGTGTTAGAATCATTAACATCCCTCAATGTTTGCAAAGCTGCCTTCTCACTGCAGGCTTGGCCCAGAGCTTGTCCTTCATAATATTGTTCTTTGAACGATTGTTATACCATTTTATTTCTATTAATAGAATACAATACTGGCTTTCCACTCTTGCTAGTAACATAACATTTCCTCCTTTAATCAATTCATTCACAGAAGTTTTTAAAAACTAAATTGAATTGAAGGAAAGTATTAAGTACAGGCCAGTGTTGGCAGTAGGTGGCTGAGCAGATGGCATGTGAATGTTTGAAGTTTGAGAAACACAACTAGAGAAGTTCTAAGCATCCTTTTAACAAGGATTGTTTGTGAGTATATGGTTTGTTGAAGCTGATCGGCTGAAATATATCCATCACTGGGTTATTCACAACAGCAATAACATTACTATTAATAATAATGTAAGCAACTCAAATATTCATCCCATAGGAAGGATGGCCATATAATTGTTCATCCAAGGCTCTCTTAAAAATGAAAGAAGTGCTATTAATGACAACAGAGCAAATGTACCTCGGGAAGATCAGATGTGATGTTCAGTCCCTTTATTATCAGGAAATACTTGAGTAAATTATAGTGTATCCAATTTGCGAACTATTATGATTAGGTAGATTTATAAATGACACTTATGAAGGGTATGTAAAAAATGCTTAAGACAAAAAAAAAAGAAAACCCAAAAAAAAAAAAAAAATGCTTAAGACATATAATTCTAATTGACAAAAGCATATCATTCAGTGTTCAGGGAAAAGCAGAGACCCAGCCTGGGAGGAGACATGCTGCAGTCAATTGCAACTATCGCTAAGAGATGGGATCAAAGGTGGTATTTTTTTCTTTGTTGGAGGTTTATGTAGAAATACATATGCCTGATCATGTTCCAGAAAACTCTGATTTAGTACATTTGACCATGTCACTTCTTTGCTTAAAATCCCCTACTTACTCCCTTGTTCTTAAATTAAAGCCCACCCATCCCAGCATGGCCTACAGATCTTGCATGATCAAGCTTCCGCTCCGTGTCCTTGCTCAGCACCCTGGCTTTCCTCTAGACTCTTCTGTGCACAGTGCTCCTTTCACCTCTGCCCATGCTACCCTTTCCACTGAAAACCCTCCCAGTCCCCACCCACACACCCACCTGGCCAACCCCTGCTCCTCTGTCAGATCTCAGCTTCAAAGAGGTATCTTCAGGCCCCTGTCCTCCACCTCTGCTGCTTCTTCATTACACACTCATCCCTGGAGTAACTCTTCATTTGTTTTTCATAAATGCTTGCTTTACAAGTTCTTCCCTGCTGAAATGTACACTCCTTGTTGTTCAGTCACTCAGTCATATCCGACTCTTTGCAATCTCATGGACTGCAGCACACCAGGCTTCCCTGTCCTTCACCATCTCCCAAAGCTTGCTCAAACTTGTGTCCATTGAGTCAGTGATGCCATCTAACCATCTCATCCCCTGTCATCCCCTTTCTCCTGCCTTCTATCTTTCCCAGCATCAAGGCCTTTTCCAATGAGTCAGCTCTTCACATTATGTGGCCAAAAGATTGAAGCTTCAACATCAGTCCTTCCAATGAATATTCAGGACTGTTTTCCTTTAGAATTGACTGGTTTGATTTCCTTGCAGTCCAAGGGACTCTCAAGAGTCTTCTCCAACACCGTAGTTCAAAAGCATCAATTCTTTGGCACTCAGCCTTCTTTAAGGTCCAATTCTCACATCCATACATGACTACTGGAAAACCATAGCTTTCACTACACAGACCTTTGTTGGCAAGGTGATGTCTCTGCCTTTTAATACGCTGTCTAGATTTCTCATAGCTTTTCTTCCAAGGAGCAAGCGTCCTTTCATTTCATGTCTGCAGTCACCATCTGCAGTGATTTTGAAGCCCAAGAAAATAAAATGTGCCACTGTTTCCACTTTTTCCCCATCTGTGTGCTGTGAAATGATGGGACCATATGCCAACATTAGTTCTTTGAATCTTGCATTTTAACCCAGCTTATTCACTCTCCCCTTTCACCTTCATCAAGAGGCTCTTCAGTTCCTCTTCACTTTCTGCAATTAGGGTAGTATCAGCTACATATCTGAGGTTGTTGATATTTCTCCCAGCAATCTTGATTCCAGCTTGTGATTCATCTAGCCAGGCATTTCACTCTGCATATAAGTTAAACAAACAGGATGACAACCCAGCTGTTGCTCCACGTCTGGTTCTGTTATCTCTTGACCAGCATACAGGTTTTGCAGGAGGCAGGTAAGGTGGTCTGGTATTCCCATTTCTTTAAGCATTTCCAATTTGTCGTGATCCACACAGTCAAAGGCTTTACTGTAGTCAGTGAAGCAGAAATAGATGTTTTTCTGGAATTCTCATGCTTTTCCCATGATTTACCAAATGTTGACAATTTGATCTTGGTTTCTCTGCCTTTTCTAAAACCAGCTTGTAAATCTGGGAGTTCTCGGTTCATGTACTGTTGAAGCCTAGCTTGAAAGATTTTGAGCATTACTTTGCTAGCATGTGAAATGAAGGCAATTATGCAGCAGTTTCAATACTGTTTGGCATTGCCCTTCTTTAGGATTGGAATGAACACTGATGTTTTCCAGTCCTGTGGCCACTGCTGAGTTTTCCAAATTTCTGGCATAATGAATGCAGCACTTTCACAGCATCATCTTTTGGGATTTGAAATAACTCAGCTGGAATTCCGTCACCGCCACTAGCTTTGCTCATAGTAATGTTTCCTAAGGCCCACTTGACTTTGCATTCCAGAATGTCTGGCTCTGGATGAATAATCACACCATCATGGTTATCAGGGTCATTAAGATGTTTTTAATACAGTTCTTCTGTATATTCTTGCCACCTCTTTTTAATATCTTCTGCTTCTGTTAGGTGCATACTGTTTCTGCCATTTATTGTCCCCATCTTTGCCCATCTTTGAAATGTTCCTTGGTATCTCTAACATTCTTGAAGAGATCACTAGTCTTTCCCATTCTATTGCTTTCCTCTATTTCTATGCATTGTTCACTTAGGAAGGCTTTCTTATCTCCCCTTGATATTCTTTTGAACTCTGCATTCAGATGGGTATATCTTTCTTTTTCTCCTTTGCCTTTCACTTCTCTTCCTTTCTCAGCTATTTGTAAGGCCTCCTGAGACAACCATTTTGCCCTTTTGCATTTCTTTTTCTTGGGCATGGTTTTGGTCACCACCTGCTGTGCCATGTTACAAACCTCTGCCCATAGTTCTTCAGGCACTCTGTCTATCAGATCTAATCCCTTGAATCTATTTGTCACTTTCACTGTACAATCATGAGGGATTTGATTTAGGTCATACCTGAATGGTCTAGTGGTTTTCCCTACTTTCTTCAAGTCTGAATTTTGCAATAAGGAGTTCATGATCTGAGCCACAGTCAGCTCCAGGTCTTGTTTTTGCTGACTATATAGAGCTTCTCCATCTTCGGCTGCAAAGAATATAATCAGTCTGATTTTGTTGTTGATCATCTGGTGATGTCCATGTGTAGAGTCATCTCTTGGGTTGTTGGAAGAGGATGTTTGCTATGACCAGTGCATTCTCTTGGCAAAACTCTGTTAGCCTTTGCTTGCTTCATTTTGTACTCCAAGACCAAACTTGCCTGTTACTCCAGGTATCTCTTGACTTCCTACTTTTGCATTCCAGTACCCTTTAATGAAAAAGACATCTTTTTTTTTGGTGTTAGTTCTAGAAGGTCTTTAGGTCTTCATAGAAGCATTCAACTTCAACTTCTTCAGCATTAGTGATTTGGGCATAGACTTGGATTACTCTCATGTAATCTCAATGGATTGCCTTGGAAATGAACCTAGATCATTCCGTCATTTTTGAGACTGCACCCATGTACTGCATTTCAGACTATTTTGTTAACTATGAAGGCTACTCCATTTCTTCTAAGGGATACTTGCCCACAGTAGTAGATATAATGGTCATCTGAATTAAATTCACTCATTCCAGTCCATTTTAGTTCACTGATTCCTAAGATGTCAATGTTCACTCTTGCCATCTCCTGATTGACCAATTCCAATGTACCTTGATTCATGGATCTAACATCCCAGTTTCCTATGCAGTATAGTTCTTTACTGCATCAGACTTACTTTCATCACCAGCTACATCCACAAATGGGCGTTGTTTTCTCTTTGGCTCAGTCTCTTCATTCTTTCTGGAGCTATCTCTCCATTCTTCTCCAGTAGCATATTGGACACCTATCAACCTGGGGTGGGGGTTCATCTTTCAGTGTCATATCTTTTTGCCTTTTCATACTGTTCATGGGGTTCTCAAGGCAAGAATGCTGAAGTGGTATGCCATTCCCTTCTCCAGTGGACCACATTCTGTCAGAACTCTCCACCATGACCTGTCCGTTTTGGGTGGCCCTACAGCACATGGCTCATGATTTCATTGAGTTACACCAGGATGTGATCCATGTGATCATTTTGATTGGTTTTCTGTGATTATGGTTTTCATTCTGTCTGCCCTCTGATACAGGAGTATAAGCAGCTTATGCAAACTTCCTGATGGGAGGGACTGGCTATGGGAAAAACTGGGTCTTGCTCTGGTGGGCAGGGCCATGCTCAGTAAATCTTTAATCCAATTTTCTGTTGATGGGTGAGGCTGTGCTCGCTTCCTAGAATTTGGGCTGAGGTGGCCCAGATCTAGAGTCTGCAGTCTCTATGGCAGGGCTGTAGGCTCTAGGGTAGAGGTAATGGTGACCTCCTCCAAGAAGACTTATGTTAGCATGCTGGACCTCCCAGGACTGCTGTTGCCAGTGCCCCTGGCCCTGCGGTAGGCCACTCTTGACCCACGCCTCTGCCAGAGACTCCCAAACACTCACAGGCAGTCTGGCTCAGTCTCTTGGGGGATCACTGCTCCTTTCTCCTGGATCCTGCTGCAAACAAGTCCTTGTTAGTACCCTCCAAAAGTCTCTGTTTCCCCAGTCCTGTGGAAGTTCTGTAATCAAATCCGGCTGAATTCAAATTCAGATTCCCTGGGGATTCCCAGTCCCTTTGCCAGAGTCCGCAAGTTGGGAAGTCTATCGTGGGCCCTAAAACTTTTACAACAGTAGGAGAACTTCTTTCGTATAATGGTTCTTCAGTTTGTGGATCACACACCCATTGGCTCTATGGTGGGGCTAATGATGACCTTCTCCAAGAGGACTTATGCCACACACACACAAACTCCTTGAGGCAAAGATTATTCACATTTCGATCCCCACTGGGCCTTGACACCTTGGCTGAGTAAACACCTTGATATCTGAACCCTGATGCTTTTGTGAGTTTTACAAATGTTCCTAAGTGGGCAAGGAACCCTGTTGTAATCTATAAAGTAAATAAGAAAGTTAAACGGCAATATTCCCTAGTGTATTAAAATTTGATTGCAAAAATTTGATTTATGTACTTTCCAAGAGCCATCTTTTATTTAAAGCAAGTCTCAATTCAAGGACTTTTCTCCCCGCAAAGTTCAAAGCTCAAACCACTGAGCCTATATTTTTCATGGTTGAGATGGTCAGGGGGTGGGGAGTGTTCACTGGAAGCTGGCTTCTGCAGACTGATTTCTTAAGTGCAACCCACCACCACTTCCATGATGATGGGCCTGATGCCCATCACTGTCTGTTAAGGAGAGAATGCTGTGCCTAGAGCCTTGGTCCCAAGACAGGAAAGCTACTAAGTCATTCCTGGCACCCTGTGTCCCTCGAGTTCACTTTAGAGGGTACCATTTGCCAACAGGATATTCCCTCGTGATCCCTGCAACCTGCTGTCCACCCAGAAATCAGCCCGATCCCCCTAAATCCACATCAGATAATGTCTCTCAGTCATTCTCAAAACTTTCAGAGTTCTCTCTCATCCAAGGCAGAAACTCAGGGTTCTTTCCATGGCCCATGAGTTGGACAAGAGTATAATAGATTGCCCAGAACAGGGCACTCTGAGAACAGACAGGGCTCTGTTAATCCCACGAGGTAACAGTGTAAACCAGGATGCTGTCCTGGGATCTGGGAAGCCCTAAAAGATTGGTGTCTGTCTGCTCTACAATCTGTTTCCTCCCCTCTGCCTTCACCAGACCCCGTTGCTTCCTGACTTCATACAACCACAGACCAACCCCTGGGTCTTTGCACTTGCTGTTCCCTTGCCTGGAATGCTACTCACCCACTGACACCCACAAGACTCCCCAACCTCTCACACATCTCTGATCAAGTTCTCCCCCATTCAGACAAGCCTCTGTGACCCCTCTGAGTCATCACTGGCGTCTTCCTACCCTTTTATTTTCCCGCACAGCCCTCGTGCCCACCAGAGATATTGACCCATTCCTTCGTTTATAGGCAATTGGTTTCCCCAGGAGAAAGTTAGCCTCATGAAGTATGGACTCCACTACCCCAGGGCAGGGTATACCACAGGTGCTCAATAAACATTCATCAGGTTCTGGGATGAATTTGAATGGGAAGGGCATTAGTACTAATTACCCAACAACTGTGGGCCACAGTCCCTGAGTCTTCTCATGCATCCTCTGCGCTACCTGCCAGGGTAGGACTCATTACCCTCATTTTCAGACAAGGAAGTTGAGGGTCCTTTGCTTTGTTCATCAATTGCTCAGTCAGTGCCTGAAGCAGAGCAGGTATTACATGTCAGTTCTCAAAAAGGCAGAAGTCCTTATGAAATCATCCACGTGGTTTTACAGATGAGAAACCTGTATCCTGCAGGATTCAAAACCCACCTCCCACAGCAAGTTAGCAAGGCTGGGACCACTCTCAGACCCCAGGTCCCCAGACTCTCAGCCCAGTGCTTCTTCTGCAGGTCTAATCGCAACGTGTATCTCACCTGGAACAGGAAACTGCTCCTGTCTCCCTCAGCACCATGGCAGGTTGCTCAGGAGTTATGCTGGTGCAATGGGGGTTAAAAGTGAGACAGGAGGGCATTTTCAGATGGCAAAACTCAAAGGTGATTAAGGATGAGGGGAGCCCTGGAGAAAAAGAATAATGGGGTTTGGCTTAAGTTAAACAGAGATAAGACAAACAGCATAGAAGTGAAACTCATGTAAATTTACATATTAGAAGAGTAATTATAAGTCTTTCTTATAAATCTCTTGCTTCTATAATGGGAGGCGACAGGGACTCAGCACATGAATCAGAAATGCCAAAATGACATCTATTAGGGCACCATTGTTTCTGACACTGTCATGGGGATTTTGTTGTCTTCAGCTTTGGGGCCTTTAATTAACAGACAAGGCCCATTGGCTGGGCTCTTAGTGTGAAAGATCTGGAGTTGAGTGGGGGAGGGGCGATCCAAACACGCAGGATCATTAGGATTGTCATGATCATTATGACAAGACTCTCCTCCCTGGCGTTGGTGTATGGCGTTGTCGTGGAAACGCCAAGCTTATTAGGAATACACTCTTTTAAGGCCACTGGGATGTTGGCATCCCTTAACCCATGCCTGCTCTGTGATCACTGCCCAGTGTGACCTTGGTGATGTGGACAAAGAACCAGAACTCCACAAGGCCTGTGATGTCTTTATTCCAATTCTTCCTCTGGCTTGCTCTCCACTGCCGCAAATAGCTCATGAAAAAAGATCACCCCCCAGGGATGTTAGAAATGTTCTACATTGCGATCTGAGTGGTGGTCACACGAGAGTGTACATATGTAAGAATCCGTTGAGTCACACACTTAAGATTAAGGACACTTTACAGCAAGTATAGCTTGATTTAAAAAAAAAAATTTTTTTTTAATATTCTTTTCTTACCACCAGGAGAATTTTGTCCTTTCAATAGGTGTGTGCCTTGCTCAGGTGACATCTGAAATACCATAATCAGAGTCACTGCCCCTCAAGAGGAGGCAGCAACCAGTGTCACATACCCTGGGGCATCAGGTGAGTCAGCTGTTACTAACCCCTCACCTCTGTCCAGAGAAGTCAGGATTTCTCTCCCCATTTGACGGATTGGAAACTGAGGCTCAGTGAAGCACAGTGGCTTTCCCAGAGTGAAAAGGGATCTGAGCCCAGGTCTCTGTGACCCCTTCCTAGCCACACTCTTTTCACCTTATTTGGGCAACCCTCCTTGACCAAAAGAAATCCATCCAAAAAAGGGAGTTCAGAACAATAGTGTTCTAGAATCCATAGCATATGAAGAAAATCTTAAAACCAAAAAAAGGAGTGTTCTCATTTTTTAAAAAATATCGCAAAATAGTGAGAGTAATGAACATATTATTGCTTGCTCTGCTCAGTACCTTTAAAAAATGTTACTTGACTACATTGAAAAAACCCACAACCCATATTTCTAGTCCTAAAAATAAAATCTGACTACTCCAGGCCCATGTTCCCGTGGCATGCACTCTTCAGTTTACCGTAGTCCCCACCCAGTCACCCTCACTCATTTGGGTGATGACCATCCTATTTGGTGGGCTGGCATTCATTCACTGTCCTACTGGGAATCATGCTCCAGTTTTTCTCTGAAGAACCACCCCTTTCTCCCTCCTTGTTCAGCTGCTTTGAATTGGGTTGAATGCAGCTCTGTCTTTGATGGTGATCATGTGATTCAGTTCTGACCAATCAAGGCATCATGTCCATAATGATTGGCATTAGCTCAGAATTGGACATTTGACCCATTCACAGCCTATGGGTGCAATGAAACTTTGGTTGTGATTTTCTGTGAAAACAGCGTGCTAGATTTGAACCTTGCCTGGATAGCCTGGAGCTGCTGTCACCCATCTTAGAGGCATGTTCAGTCTTAGAACTGAGTCCAAGACAGAGGAGAAAAGAGCCTAGTGATAGAGAGGTGCTAGTGTCGTTATTGAACACTTGGATCAAGCTCTACCTAAAGCTAAATATCCTGGCTCTTTCTTTTGTGTGCGTCAACAAAGTACCCTTTTTTTCTTTGCTTTTATAATCTATTTGAGATGGTTAGGCACCATTTGCTTGCAAGTAACAGAAAAGTCTGAATGGCTTCCCTGGTTGCTTAGACAGTCAAGAATCTGCTTGCAGGAGACTCGGGTTCTGTCCCTGTGTTGGGAAGATCCCCTGAAGAAGGAAATGGTAATCCACTCCAGTATTCTTGTCTGGAGAATTTCATGGATAGAGAAGCCTGGTGGGCTATAGTCCATGGGATCCCAAAGAGTTGGACACCACTGAGCGACTAACACTTCCATTTTTCAGGCATCATTTGTTTGCATGTAACAGAAAAGTCTCCCTTAGAGAATCTCCTAGGCCAGCAGACAGCAGGATCAGGACCCAATGGGTAAAAATAACAGAAATCTAAATTTTAACCCAACATAAAGATGGAAATTTCCAGTATGGAATTATTAATTATATGTTGTGAAATCTAAGTAAGTGTTCAAGCAGATCAAAATTTCTTAGCCTGTCAATTTGGGCAGAGGGTAGGTGGTTGGAGGAGATAATCTCAACCTTATGTTCTTTCCAACTTGTTAATCCTATGAATATCAAGAATGGAATATTCCTTGAGCAGGATTTCCTGTATACCTTAGGGAGATTCTTCTCCTACCACAGTTTTCCATTATCACCAAGTCCCAGTTGTCTCCTTCACAGCAATTATCAATGTTTTAAATTTTATTTAAATTTATTTTTAATTTTAGCTTTATACTAATACTTGCCTACTTGTTTATTTCTGTCTCCCCCCTGGGCTATAAATTCCATAAGATATTGTAAAATAATTAGCCTCCAACTAATAAAAGTAAATGGGAAAAAAACATTCCATAGGAGCTGAGACCTTATCCATCTTGTTTTCTTGTACCTCTAGCACCTGGCAAAATGCCTTCAGTTGCTACTTTGTTGAATAATTGAAGAAATGAATGAGATCTCCCTGACTCTGCATTTTCTTTGGATTTACTCAGAAAAGCAGTATCCAAGCAGAACCCATAGGTCGGTAGCCACTGAATCTTCTAGTCTTAATTAAAGACATCTCATCTATGCTGTTTAATGAAAGATACCATTTTAGTAAAGGACACTGTGCCCGCATTTCCTAGAGTAGTCTTCATCCCTAGGATACCCCCTCTTGGCTAGATACATTTCCCCTCCTGCCTGGTCATGCAGCACAGGAGACAGCACCCCTCTTTTCTCTCCCCACTGTGTTGCCATAAGTCTGAGCTTTGCCACTATTCCTTAAGGCAATATAAGAAAGAAACCATCATTTACTGAGTGCCTACTATGTTCTAGGAGCTTTGCATATTTGATCACATCTGACCCTCACAGCCACCTTACAAAATTGGCATTGTTCATCTTTATTCTACAGAGGAAGGGACAAAGGCTCAGAGAGGTCACATGACTTACCTAAGGTCAAACAGATTTTAAAATTAGGACTAGGGTAGTCTGAAGTTTGTGCTCTTTCTGTTATCCTACATTTAGTTCTTAAACTTGAATATATGTGTGTATGTGTATATGTGTATATATATATATATATATGTATATATATATATATATATATATATAATTTCCCCCCCTTTCCCCAGCACTCTTTTCTGAAAAGGGTCTTATCATTCTTGGGGACTAAGGTAACCCCCCCCACAACCACACACACACATATATACACACAGAGCCCAAGTTATCAGCATCTTTTTTTTATTTATTGTACTGAAGGAGTTGGAAATAACACAAGCCTGTTAAGAACTAAGGAAATTCCAAGTAAATTGAAAAAAATGGGATGTTGAAAAGCACACGAAATAATTCTGTAACAATCTATACATTTCAGAACATCATGAGAGAGGCCGGAGGGTTGTGCATGAACAAGTGTGCTCAGTAGCATCTTATACAAAATAACCAAACTCAAGTTCATTTCCTCCCTATCTAGACCAGCCTCCTGGATCCACAAACCAAACCATATTGCCTGGGTACAGTGAAGAGAGAGAGAGAGAGGTTTGAGAGACAGACAGAGACAGGGAGACAGGGAGAGAGAGAGGAGAGGAGAGGAGAGGACTTAGGTTAAGGTCACTTCCTCTGCTTCTGGGTTATTTGAATCAAGGAACTCATTTGGCCTCAAGCACTTAATCATTTCATTCCTCTTTCTAGTTACATTTTGAGACATTAAGAGGAAAGAATAGCCATGAGAGCTAAAGAGGACTTTTCCCCCTTTCTAGCTGTTGCTTCTGGATTCCCTTACCCAAGGCCCAATGCATATGCTTGGCCAGATGGCTTGGACTCTTGGCGGCGGATTCAGCTGCTCAAGAACATGGTTGTGCTTAACCTCATCAACTTGACTCAGCGTCAGTTCATCCTGGGGTTGGAGTGTGATACCGATCAGTTTAATTAGTTTAATGAGGGCTGAGGGAACCAGTCCACAGTTTGAATCTGTTGCACAGAACAAATCAGTTTGCCTCACTCCTGCTTGATTGTTTCAGCATTCAGAAGGCGAGTGGCTCTCATTAACCATTTTGGAAAGAGATTTTTCACTCCCGTCCTCTCCTGTGAGAAGTTGGGTGCTGTCCAGGGTATCAACATGGACTGGAGTCCAGGAACCAGGTTCTTCAAAAGGTGTGTTTCTGAACAGCACAAACTCAGAGTACACTGAAGGTTTAACCCACTGGGAGACCGAACTCGGTAGTGTAGGAATTCCTGCTCCGATAAAAAGCAGTGTTTGAGCTTTTTGCCTAAAGCATGGTCTCTATAGTAGGGAGAGCTTTTGAGGTTTGAGAATAAACTGTTAGGATTTTTATATATCTATTTTGTCTTAAATTTCTACCTTTTATATGTTTTATGCTATATATATATGTGTGTATATATATATATATCTGCATGGGGGGGGGGAATGTTCATTTTTCTTCTGAGGGGCATTGATCAGAATACTTGATCATAGATCCAGAGGGATCAAGGGGTCAGTCTGGATTCCTGGGACGGGGGAGTCATATAAAGTGAATTGATAGCAAAGCTGCTGCTGCTGGTAGTTTTAGAGATGTAGGGTGAAGGCAAGCACTAATCTACTGGAGAGGGAAACCTCCCTCCTCCCTTCTCACTGACCTGGACAAACACGGCATCTGGGCAGAAGAGAGGCAGACTAGGTTTGGAAGTCTTGTAGACAATGCTGAACTGAGCATGGGGATGGGGACCACAGGGGCGGATGAATGAGTTCACTCCAATCTCCAGGGCATTATGGGAAGCTCCTGACTCAACTCCATGATGGGGAGGTGTTTACTCATCAAAAAGCTCTTCGTAATAGGCACTGGGGTCTTCCTGAGACCGAGTGACCACCTTGAACTGGCGCCGGAGGAAGCCACCATAGCGCTTCTGGTTGTCCCACTTGAGCTTGGGACGGATGCGCCGTAAGAATCCCCCGTAGCGCTTGTACAGGTCCTCATGGCCCACCTCATCCCCCTCCCCTTCCTCAGCTCCCTTCCCAGTCACCTCTGAGCTCCTCTTGGGGTATTTGCGCAAAAAGCCCCCATAGCGTTTGACCTGCTCCTTGGGTTCCTCCTCATCGGAATCCCGCGCTCCAGCCTCCAGGGCACCATCGTTCAGCTGAGCATCTCCATTCAACTCAGACTCTGCACCCTCCCCCAGCCTGCCAGAGAGACCCCTGAGCTTCTCTGCCAGGTTGCTGCTTAGAGCATTCTCCTCTGCTGGAGTGCTGAGAAGGAATCTGTTTTTTTCTAGTTCCTTCAAGTAGGGCCTGATGTGCTTGGCCGGCTCACTGCTGGACTCTTCCAAAACTGCCTTGCTTTCCAAGTCTTCCTTGCCATTGAGCCCAACAGTGAAGGGAGTGAGGAAAGACAGAAGGCCCTGGCACCTCTCCCACTCCTGAGCAGGCTGCAGGGCAGCCTGGCATTCCAGGGAGCAAACCTGCAAGAGACCCCAGAAGACCACAGTGGTAACGCCACCTCCATCAAACTGTCAAGCCACAAGCTCCTGCTCCAGAGAGTCCCCTGTCTAGTGTCTGAGAAAATTAAAAAACCATTGCTAAGTCCCGGGCCACCCACTTTCATCCTCCCAATACTGCCTAAAGGTAAGTGACTTTATACCCATGTGGAGGATGAGGAGAGATGAAACAGCTTTTCCAAGGGCCCAGGGCTACAGATGACACTGTGAAAATTGGAAGGAAGATCTTCCCATACTGCTCTGCTGGGCTCATCCATAATCTTCTGCTTCTGACTCCAGAGGGACTACTTGGTTCCCCCAACCTTCCCTGGGTATAAAGGATGCTGCAAACATTTTATACAGTGGAATAGAAGCAATGCAGAATGGTGGAAAGAACACATATAAGGAGTTGTTTAAGGGTTCATTAAACCTGGGATGACAGTATCTACTTCAAAAAAGTAGGGAGGACTCAAACATGATGATGATGATATTGTTAATAACAGTGACCACAATGACAATACTAGACAGTACTGGAACTTGAACTCACGTTCTAATGCCATGAGTCATCATACTTAAGCACTGGGCACTTCTGAGATCAAACCAATACATGATGCGCTGCGTGCATCTCAGTGAAGAGTGGCTAGAGTTAATACTTTGCATCATCAGCTCATGGAATCACTCCCATTTTGCATGCAAGGAAACTAAGGCTCAGAGAGGGGGTTCCAGGGTCATGGAACTAGAAATTGGCAGAACCAAAGCCCATGTCCTGTCCACCAGAGCCTTGAACCTTTATTACAGCTATCTGTTGTTATGGGAGAGGCACAGGGAGGAGCTTGATTCAAACTAAAGCCAGCAAGGCCAGCCAAGCAGTGGTGTAAAGAGCTCCTTCCAGGAGAATGACTAGATTTGGGAATGCCCATCCACCTAGTTGTGAGAAGCCCGGAAAAGTTCATCTTGGGCTGCCAACACCCAAAGTCAACACCACCTCATGAACGACATTCCTTGTTATCAGGCAACAGGCTCCCTGGAAACCTGAGCTTTGCTCCCAGATCTGAGTGAGCCTCTGGAGGTAAGGTCTGGGGAGGGAACAGGAGTCTAGAAAACAGCTGTCCATAGCTGCCCAGACTGACCACAGTGTAGGACGTATTCTGCACAGTCTGGGATGAGTCTACAAAACAGGCTCACAGCTCCCCAGGCCTGCTACCTTCTCTCTCTGGGCTCCACACACGGACTGTCCCTTCCATGGACTCTGGCATTGAGGAGCCTTGCCTGAAACTCACCAGGGGGTTGATGGGTTGGGGTCCATCCTGGGTCTTCACAGCACACAAGGAGCACTGGGCCCGGCAGTCCGCTGAGACAGAGGGGAGTGCGAGCAGGCAAGCAGCCAGTACCAGCCCTTTCCACACCATTCTGTCTTGGCTCTTCCTGCTGGAGAGGGAGAAAGAGGAAATGAAATCTGTGATCGCCTACTCTGTGGGTTGTGTCCTTAGCCTGCAAAGCCAACTCTTGCTGGCAGCACTGCACTGCAAGGAAGCCATTCTTGTTCCCATTCTACAGCCAAGAAAACAGGCCTATGGGGGAACAGTGGGTGCCCAAGGCCAGTGGTCAAGGAAGGGAACTAACACGCTGAGTGCCAGCAGTGTACTAGGAGCTTTCCTACATGCTCACATTCAACCTGCACAATAGTTCTTAATGTGGGTTGTACTGTTAGACAGATAGGAAAGTGGAGGCTCAGAGAGGATAAGTGATTGCTTACACAGCTAGGAAGTGGACAAGAATCGAAACCCATTCTGATCATTCACCAAGCCAGAAGACGTGGCTATCTGTTTTTCTGCATTCTCTGAAGCTTCTACCCCCTGCCCGTCTCCCCCGTTCCCCAGGCTGGCCCCAGCCCAGTCCTTTCTGCTATGGACATTTCCCACGCCAGCACTCCTCCTTGCCCCAGCCATGGCTGCACCTTCACCGATCTCCATGCTGGTCCCTCCTGCTGACCTTGAAATGCCCTTCTTGGTATATCAATTCCAGGATCAGAACCATTGGATTGGGTCAGGCTGGGCCCTTCTCCTAAATGTCAGAAAAGTGAAGTCGCTTAGTCGTGTCCGACTCTTTGTGACCCCAAGGACTGTAGCCTACCAGTCTCCTCCGTCCATGGGATTTTCCAGGCAAGAATACTGGAGTGGATTGCCATTTCCTTCTCCAGGAGATCTTCCCAACCCAGGGATTGAACCCGGGTCTCCTGCATTGTAGGCAGACGCTTTACCATCTGAGCCACCAGGGAAGTAATAAATGTCAGAGACACCCTCAATTCTAACCCTATAGCCAGTTCTTCAACTCTGCATTCTGACCACATTAGCTACTTGTAAATCCCCTAATGAATGGAGCAGTGCCTGTCCCACCTGTGGCCCCTTGCACATGCTAGGGCCAGAGAATCCTCCTAGAAAATCCTCCTCCTAGAAACCCCTCCTGTCCTCTCCTGTTATCTGTCATTTTGGTCCTAGAGTAGATGTCATCTCCTCCAGGCAGCTTCCTCTGATCTCTTAGGTGGAAGGGATGTTCCCCTTTGTATTTTTCCAGAGATTTGTGCCTCCTCCTTTAAACTATTCCACTACTTGGTAACTACCTATGTGAGTCTTTAAACTTTGGTTCCACGAAGGCAGGAGCTGTGACTTGTTTTCATCTCTGAAACACTTTTTCTGTGTTCCCCACACATGCCAGGTTTGCACCTACCTCAGGGCCTTTAATTCCCTTTTTCTCCATCTGTGGTACTGTGGCCTCAGATTTTTTACTGGCTTACTCCTTGTAACTAAATGAATACAGTGTCACATCACCTGGGAGATGTTTGCTGACCCCAGGGTTTAACATGGCTTCCTGGTTTCTCTTGCATTCTTGTGCTTTTGTTTTCATCGGAACACTCACCATCTCAGACTATCCTACTGTTCGATGCTTGTCATTGTTTATTACATTTCTCCCCTAGAATATTAGCTCCCCGCAGGCACAGACCTTAACTGGCATGTTCCCCACTATAACCCAGCACACATAACTCTAACCAGCAGATAGTAGGCCCTCAATAAATCCTAAGCAGATGAATTAATGCTTCGCAAAGAGTCTATTGAAAGTTGTTCCTTTCATAGTTAACTCCTTATAAACCAAATACCAAGATGCAAAGCTGCCAAGTAGGAGCACAGAGCTGGAAATAGGCAGGGCTGCAACACACTCTCCAGCCTGGTCCCTGTAATCTGCTGCCTCTGTCGCTGCTCTGAGACAGCTGTCCTCCCTCCCTGCTCCATCCCCCAGATCCTCCTGCACAATGCCCTGTTTGCTCAGGTGAGGAGGGGGAGTTATGAGATTCCACCTGTGGCTCCAGGGCTCCATGCCATAGCCCAGAACTGGTCTCAGAGCACACAGGAGGTTTCCCTCTAAAGCATGCCTGATGAGGAGCCCAGCCACCATCGATGTGCTTCAGGCCTTGACTCAGCCCCTATGTCCGTTGTCTCATCTATCCATGCCCAGTGAGAAGGACACTTCCGGTTCTGTGAGTTCCCCGTGCTCTCCAGTGAGTGGTGAAAGTGGGGAGCAGGCCCATTCCCTTTGACTTACCACATGTGTGCTTGTAATGACTACAGTTTCTAGAACCACTTTGATTTATTAACAGCTGAAACCTCCACGAGGTCCAGAAGGCCCTATGCACAAGGCTTTTTCTTGTATATTATTCCCAACCCACCTGCCAGTTGTAAGAGGTGGGCATGCTTATCCCTACTTTGTAGATGAGAAAGTTGGTGCTCAGAGAGGCTTGGCAAATCTCCTGAGGCCACACAGCGATCAAAGGTGAGAACTCAGGCTCATCTGCCTCTCTGGAGGCTGGGCTATTTCTGTTCTCCTAGGTCCAGAAGCTCAGAGAAAAAACCTCACGTAGGCAGGCCTGTGTCCATCCCACGCCGCTCTCCTTCCTTGAGTTTTTCTCACGCTCTATCAACTGCTGAGCGGATTTGGGTTCCAGGTCAGTGAGCTGTGCTGTTTATGTGCAGATATAAAGCAGCAGCTCATGTTTTCCTCCTATCAGCGATGGCTGGGCTGGCCTGGTACAAGATTAGCAAGGTCTTGCTCATCCACTGGGGATGGGCAGCAGCAACGCCCTCTTACTCCTGGCTGGAAGCTCCCTTCTCGGTGGCTACAGCAGGAAGCTGGATTTGAGATCTCACTGTCCCACGCAAATACAGTGACAGCATCCCTTCCTTTCATCCATTTCCTTTATGTTCAGCAAGGATCATTCTAGCCGATCTGATGGTTAGTGAGCACTCATATTCTGAGTAACTTTCATGAATGAACTCATTTATGCTCACAGCAAATGTGTGCGGTGGGTACTATTGTCATGCCCACTTCACAGACGAGAAAACTGAGTTAAGACACCTGCAAAGACTCTACAGCTAGTTAGCAGAAAAGCTGGAATTTGCACCCAGTCAGTCTGGCTCCAGAGCCCACCTTCCTAACCACCAGGTATAGCCCCAGCTCCTTCAAGGCACCCCAGCCTCCAGCTCCTTCCTCCTGCTTCCAGAACGGCCTCTAATCTTGTCCCCCGAGAACCCGCCACAGGCAACCAGAGGACAATTCTGAATCCAGTCTGACTGCACCCTGCCCTGCATTTGGCTTCTCCATCACCTTTGAGAGGACCTGCCCCTTAGCCAGGCTGTCCAGGGCTTTCCTGGCAAGGAGAGCCACCATTGACCCGGCTTACCACGTGCTGGGCCCTCTGCTGAGTCCTGTATGTGTCTCAGTATAAGGGGTGCTCTTAATAGCCCCCTAAGGCTGGAACTGATATTCTCCCCATTCTACAGTGAGGAAGTAGGGGCACAGAGAGATCACATCTAAGCAAGCAACCCCAGCAAGGACACGCAGGCAGGCTGGGTGTGCGCGCCATCTGACCTGGGCCTGACCACATCACCTGCAGCTCTATGAGAAATGCCCTCTGTGCCCTGTCCCCCAAACTTTTGCACATGGAGCACCTTTATCACCACCTCCACACTCCTGTCTCCCTCTGACCTGCCTGCCTCCCATTGTTCTTAAAACTCAAACTTAGTTACCTCCTTCAGGAAGTCTGTCTAGGTTAGGCTTCTCCTTTGACTGCTCACAGCTCTCCGTGTATCACACAACTGCCTCCTTCTGAGTTCCCTGCCAGGGCAGACTCTATAAGTGCAAAGGCCCTGAGGTGAGAGAGGCCGTGTGTGAGGATGACAAGGAACAGCATAAGGGAGGAGACAGGAGACGTGGGCAGAGGCCGCATGGTGTCAGCCCTTGCAGGCCAACGTGCAGCTTGCATTTCATTCTAATGTGATGGGAAAACTAAGGAAGTTAGACTGTTAAATGAATGAATGAACGGATGATGTCCCCTGTGCCGAATGCAGAGCTAGAACAGGAACAAGAAGAGCACACATGTGTAGAATGAATAACAGGCAACCCTGGATCTCTCAGAAACCCAGTTTGAATTTTTCTGACTCACACTTCTGTGCCCCCAGAGAAACCTCACGGGTCCACAGGATGTCTAAAATCAATACCTGCTAAACAAATTCAGCAGATGTTAATGAAACTATGGGGAGAGGTGGGGGCAGGCTGGAGGAAGAGAGAGGCAGGTAGGAAAGGGGAGAGAGGAAGAAGGGAAATGAGACCAAGGGAGTGAAGAAAGGGAAGGAGGGGACAGGGAGGAAGTGAAAACCAGTCAAAGACAGAAAACAGGGAGGGAGAGAGGGGGAAGTGACTAGAGACACAGGAGCAGAGGAGAGAGAGGCAAGGCTGTCGAGGGGAAGACACAGAAAGAGCGGATGGGGGTAGAGGAGGAAACAGGGGGAGAATGAAGGATCCATTCCAACTTCACTCGGGCTACAGCAGATGGAAAAGAAAAAGGCAAAAAGGGGTAATAACATAGGACCTCGAACATTGGAGAAACAAACAAAAAAGAGGTGTTGAGTGAATTAACTGCCACGTGTAGAGACCCTACTATGTACTGATGGGTTAAGAGTGCATGGTCACATCGATCCTCAGTGCCAGGCCATGTGTTACCACTTTACACGCGTTATTCTCACCCTCACAACACTCAACGCTTGCATACCCACTGTATGTGGGACAAGACTGAGGCTGGGAGAGAAGTTCCCTGCCCAAGTTTCCTTGGCTTGTAAGGGGGAGAGTTAGGTCTCCGAATGGATCTCTCTGGTGTCTAACAGCAACACATCAGCCCTGAGGTTTTCCTAAACAATCCTGCTTCCTTCCTTGTGTAGGATAAACAAATTATTGAGCAACGTCAGTTGAGTCCCCCCCGGGGAGCCTTTTCGCCTTTGCTGTGAGGATTAGCTTGGAAGCCATACATCAGAGACAGCCCTGCCGGCTCATTCCTGACTTGGGAGGAGGCAGGAGAAAAGGAACTTGGCTGTTCACCTCTGTGTGAGATGCGGAAGTGAGTCTGCTGAATGAGGGGCAGTGAGTCAGCGCACAGACCCCGGGGAGGGGGCTGAGGTAGGGAGCTTGCGTAGTCTATGGTGAAGGAGCCTCGTAAGGGTCTCCCAAAGGGAAACCTCTGCACTTGCTAGTTTAGGAAGCATTTCCTCAGCCACCACCTCCAGGCACAGTGTGACAGCCCAGCCAGGAAAGCAGGGGCTGGCGGGGGAGGAAGGTGACTCTCCCCTAAGGGAAAAGGACATTTTGGACTCATCAGCCTCCATAATCACATGATCCAGTCCTAATAAATTTTTCACTATATGTATACATCCCACCATTTCCATTTCTCTGGAGAACCCTGATTCATACACCATCCCCTTTGTTTACAGCGTGTCTTGTGACAAAAGCACAGCTGAGCATTGAAACAGATGCCAGACTGCCCATAAGTGTAACTGTCTGGTCTTTAACAGACAAAGCTTGCTGACCCCTGCTTTCATTATTTTATAGCCATTTTATAAATCTAATTATTCTAATAGTTTTGAAGCTGATATTCTTGGGGAAATCAGAGAGGAATCGTCCCCTTCTCCAAGCCCCCGTCTTCTCATCTGTCAGTGGGTTGCATGTCACCTCCCCGTCGTGGCTCCATTCAGGCCCCTGGATGGTCCCAACAAAGGCCAGCGCACCATAGATCTTTCTTCATCAAGGGCCCAGAGTTCCTTCAAAGGGAAGGGACTGCTTGCCCTCTTCTCCCCTCTCAATATTTCTACCTTATAGTCAGAGGGCTCTGAGGAGCAGCGAGCATTTTCATTTAAAAAGCCAGCAAGGAATAATAATGGCTTGATTTAACATCGCAATTATCTCTCTGAGCACTTTATCGCATATGATTATCCCTATTTGATAGAAGAGGAAATGGGAAAAGGTAGAAATGAAGTCACTTGTTTAAGGTCACATCATGAGTTAGGAGGGAAATGGAGACAGAATTGGAGCCTCCCACACCCAGGCCATGACTCCAGCAAGCACTGTGCTGCCACTTTGGGCCAGACCCCAGTCTCCCATGGACCCTCCAGGGCAGGTGCTAGTATTATAGGCTCGGGTTCCTGGTGGAAGAGTGAGGACCCTGTGACCGAGCCCCCCACACCCCACCCCAAGGCCCAAGCAGGTGCGTAGCTGAGACAGGATTCTGAGTCCTCCTCATGCCCTTCTGAGGGCACAGCAAGGGGCCTGTATCTCAACAACAACATCCTTTAGCAGGATCTGGTAGCCTGGGCACTATTAGCCCATCTACTTGGTGGAAAAACAGAGACTTGGAGAAGCAAAATGACTGGGCCAAGAGGCCAGGCCACAGGGAGCAGGCTTGCTTAGCGTCAGCCTGAGGCTCTGCTCCACAAACCACCTGAACTCTAGGCATGATCACGGTCCTGAAGACCAGACTGTTCCAGGAGTTCGACCCTACTTGAAAATACATAAAGTTCACCTTTGTGGGTCTCCAGTGGGCTGGCTAACAGAATCCCCCCAAACTGGAAAATAGCACTTTTGTTAGGCCTTTAGAGTCATTTACAAAGAATGGCTCATCAACCTAGAGGTTGGACAGGGGGACCACCCTGCAAACCATGGTCATAACTGGATCATCAAGTATAGTTTTGAAAGAACGCTTTTTGAGAGCAGGATTCCTATGGAATTCTGACCCTTTGTTATCGGATGCAATTAAGAGATGGGGAGAAAAGCAGTGGAGGGTGGACAGAGAGATGGAGGTGAAAAGACAGACAGATGGAAGAGAGGATGAGAAGCAAAGAGAGTGGCCAAGGGTTTCATATGAAAAGAAAGAGATGAAGAGCCTAGAGAAGCAGAGAGTAAGATGACAGGCCATGAGGGAAAAGAAAATACAGAGAAGAAGCAGAGATGGGGAGAAGGTGAATGGAAATGAGAGGGAGAAAGTATAAAGAAGAGGAAGGCGGAGGAGAGGGGACGAGAGGTGGGATGGAGAGAAAGCAGAGAGCCTTGATCAGGAGGTTGGCCTCCTATGTGAATCACAAACACCAATTCCCTTCTCCCTCAACCCTCTGTTCTGCCCTGTATTTCTAGTGGCCAGTGGACCAGAGGTCCAATCACACAATGATTGCTCTGTAAGATCTTGTCAGGTTAAATCAAACTGTCCAATAATAGGCCAAGGGACCCAATGCTGATGAACACATTGCCCCTGGTGAGCAAGCCTGTGGCCTGCCGTAACCACTCCGGCCAAGGGGATGGCTGGAAAGATCCAGGGAAAGGCCTCCTGAGCCAAGAGATGTGCCTCATGGCCCTGGGCCATTGCCCTGCCCCCAGGAGCATCCATCTGGACCCAGGCTGGAGGGATTAATGACATCTAACTTCATAGCAACCAGGGACACTTCTCCATCTCCAGGGCCTGATCCTGGGCTTACCTGAGTGCCTCCAACGATGTTTACTGCCTGTCACAAAGGCCAACTCTGTCGCAGTGAAATCATTTTAGCCCTTTGTCAGATCCAGTGAGATTAGCCAACATTTATGGGCTTGGATGAGGGGAAATGGTGAAAGATATTAGCTAGCTGACTGCACTTTCTCAGACATGCGATGGAATCAAATCACCAACTATTGATCCTGCTTGGAAGATGGAAGACATCTAATAAATACAATAATTGTGCAAGAATGACTCAAGAGGTGGGCAGTGGGGGATGGTGGGGGGGGCGGTGTGGAGAGAGGATCAATCAAGAAGACACTTCAAACCTAAGGCAGGAGCTGAAGACATAATGTCTTCTGTTGGTGTGGAGAGAAGGGGAGGGCAGGGAGAGGAGTGCTGGCCCCGCAAACAGAAGTATTAGACACTACATCATATTTCCTGGATGTAACACACAGCGTGATGGAGTGGGATGATAGGTTGGGGGGAGGGGATGGCTCCATTTCTGAAACTTTGAACAGTGAAAACTTGAGGAGTCACACTAGCATTTACTGAGTACCTAAATGCCGGGCATCTTACTGTATCCCATGAGAATCTCACAATAACCTCAGGAGCTAAAATCACTGTCCTTATTGCTCAGAGGAGCAATTGCTCAGTAGGGAGTGCTCCTGTGCCCAGTCACACAGCAAATGAGTGGTGGATCTGGGACTTGAACCCAACACGGTCTTGGGTGTTGTGAGATGCCCATTTAGATGTCAAATGAAAAATTCCTGGCTCCTGAAGACCCTAATTCTTCTCCATATGCTTAAGGGGACCAGCCTCAGAGCTGGTCCATTTGCCTACTCTACTAAACAACGTGCTAGATTCTGCTAAGAAGTCTCTGTGGTATCCCTCCCAGCTATAGTGGAAACATGGGATTCACCTGCCACCCATCACACCTCTAGCTCCTCTGGGGCAAAGCAGTGGGCTTGAGATCCCTTCAGCAACCTCCCCCAGGCGGCACAGCTCACCCGGCTAGGGCTGCTGCAACAGCTCCCCCACGCAGATCTCAAAGCCTGGAGATAAATGACCTGTAAAAATAGAACAAAAGACAAGGTGGGGTGGGACTGAGGTGGGGGGGAGAAGGTGAGGGAAAGGAGATGGAAGGTGCAGCGGTGGCACCGGGGCGCAGGGGGAGAAAATGCAGAGAAGAGGATTGACATTCTGTAACGTTTGGCAACAGATCTTCACTGGAAAGCCTGTCAAATTAGAAAGACAAGACTTGTATATTTTCCCAACCCTTGGGAAAAAAATGGTAATGAAGACTTTTGGTCTGTGGGAAGGGAACTGAAATCAAATCCAATAACCTGAAGAGGTTGTTTCTCTTGGGAAGCTTGGAGGCTTAATTAAGGAATGTTTGTAAAGCTTGGAGATTCTACACAAAAGATACCCAGGAAAAAGTCTGAGGTCACAGAATTTACTATTCAATCTGGGAGTCATCAGCAGGTTCCCACCACCACCCCTGAAGTTCACCAGCCTTTTTTGCAAACCAGACTTTGAGATTCAATAATATTTTCTTTGAATGCAGATATCTTTTTTCCAGAGCAAATGTCTTTCCCATCCGAGTTTCCTCCCCACCTAGCCTTGACTCCTCTGCCTATAATTTACAAGAAAGCAACAAGTCCTCTCAAAGTAAGACTGACAAGAAACATCCTGCTAAGCCTATGTCTCCTGGCATGCTATCATTCTCTATGCCTGTTCCCTCCCAACAAAACAACCCCAAACTTCACTTCTGTGTAAAATCACATCATAGGAAGCCACTCAAGCCAGCACCCTGTCAGCAATTAAACACGATCCAAAAAGAATGAAAAGGCTGAACTTGGTTGTACGTTGATGTACATGATACATGGTAAATGCCAGAGCTCTGACATCTCATTAATGTCCCCAGGCTCTTGTTCTGTAAGTCCAGCAAGAATCACTGACCTTTAAAATTACCCTGATGAGCTAAACCTTTCATTTCCTTCACCCAGGGCATCCTGCTCTCACATGGACGCTGCTGTGGGGAGGCAGCCTGCCAGAAGAAGAAGCACCCCGCAGACAAAATCAAGGGGTGGTCCTTTTGGGAAGGAGCAACCCACCTGTTCAAGACAGGGCTATACAGAGAAAGAAATTCTGAAGAGCAGTCTGTCTCGAACTGATCTGGCTTTTGTAAACTAACTGCACAACTCTTACTACCTCTGCCGGACAGTCAGATCCAAACCTGAAATTCCCCAGCCCAAGCTCCCACCTTCTCCAGGTTGAGAGAGTCAGGAAAAGAATAAATAAAACCAAGAGAGAGGGTTGCAGCACCCTCTGGATGTTACCTGTGTTCCTCTTTGTCCCTGGGCAGCTTCAGGCCCAGCAGGTCGGAGGGTGGTGGCAGCAGGTGACTGGTCCAAGACTCAGGCGTTATCTTGACTCCGGCTCAGAAGGAGGTGCCAAAGAGGCAGCTGTGCGCTCAGCCAAAGCCCCTTAGAATGGCAGTTCTGGTGCCTCGGCCCCCCTTTTATGGACTAGAGCCTCCCCCTGTCACTCAGCCCTCGCTCAGCGCACGCTGCTCATAGCCAATGGGGAAGTAGCTCAGAGCAGTCAGAGGCGCAGACCCCCGGGCCCTTCAGCTCGAACTCCCTGGGCCCCACACAATAGGCTTCTCTTCGTGACAGGGGGTGTGGGGGAGGAAGGCAGCCGCCGTGGGAGGGGGGTGGATCCTGTGTGTAGTGCTGTTTGTCACTTGAAATCCGGCCACTTCAGTCTCTGATGCATTTCCAGGAGAGTGTCACAGAAAAAAAGAGAGAGAGAGGTGGGGAAGGACAGAGCCAGGAAGAGTTAGAGAGACAGAGAGAGACTCAGAGAGAGAGAGACGGGGATATAGAGACCGATGAGACCGAGAGAGAGACAAAAAGACAAACAGATATGAAGACAGAAAGAGACAAGAGACAGAGACAGAGAGAGACAGAGAGATAGAGAGACAGATGGATACACAGAGAGAGTCAGACAGAGATAGAGAGGCAGATGAAGACCGAGAGAAACAGACAGAGAAACAGATATGGAGACAAAGAGATCAAGAGACAGAGAAACAGAGAGATAAAGAGACAGATGGGCACAGAGTCAGACAAACAGATAAGAGACAGAGAGAATCAGACAGACGCAGAGACAGAAGGAGACAGAGGGAGAGAGTCAGAGAAACAGAGAACAAAACAAAGATTCAGAGAGAATCAGTGACAGAGAGAGACCGTGTCGGAAGACAGACAAAGCAGAGAAGAAAGAGTCCGAGAAACACGGAGACACAAGGAGAGTGTCGACGGTCAGAGAGAGGAAACCCGGAGAGACAGTCAGAGGGAGAGAGAGAAAGCGGCCAGGACAGAAGACAAACTCAGAAGCCACACGAGGAACAGACGCAGAGACGGAGGCTATGAGAGCCCTGTGAGGGGAAAGGCAAGAGGCAGAGGAAGCCAGCAGGGGCGTGAGTGGCCCTGCGCTGCGTGCTGTGGTAGCTCCGTGCCTGGCTGGTGCATGGGTGTGCTGGAATGCTTTTTGTGTGTACATTTGCCTGCCACTGACAGTCGACTCTGGTACATGCCTGAGCTGGTGCCAGGCGCAACCCGCCCTGGCAGACGCACAGCCCTTCCCCAGCAGCCAGGAGCCGCGGTTTATTTTTCTCTGTCGGCAACACAGAAGGAATATCATGAAATCCTCCTCAAAATCTGGGCTACAGGGTGCCTTTGCATGCACTATGGGCGCGGAGCAAACCCACCTCGTGTGCATCCTCAGCCTGTGCGGGGAGCAGTTTGAAGACTGCACCCTTCGTGGCTCCAGATACCTTCCAGCATGTGGGGGGAGTCTCTAAGTTTGGAGGAGAACATGCTTCTCCCCTCAGTCAGCTGCAGACAAGCAGTTGATGGTGGGCAGCACCGTTGTTTCAGAGGTCAGGAGGGGGCTGCCCATTTCACAAGAACCTATGCTGTATGGGGCAGTTAGCCGGTGTTGCTCAGTTTAGTCTCCATGACCTGGCCAGGTAGTGAATATTATTTCCATTTTGCAGATGAGGAAAAGGAAGCTTGAGGGCTGAGAAACTTGCTCAAAGACACACAGCAAGTAAGTCACCAAGCAAGGATCCAAACCCAGGTTCATCTGACCCCTTCCTTGGACATGAAGCCTTGACTCTGCCTCCCCTGGAGAGCGAGGGGCAGGAGCTTCCTTCCGTGGGACTGTCCCTCCATCTGCACAGTGTAGCAGAGTCTGTGCCTAATACTATTTAGGTTGTGGATTTGACTCCCAGCTCTTGCTCACGAGGGGAGAGACCCTAGACAAGTTTCCAGCCTCAGCTTCAGTTTGCTCACCTATGAAATGGAGATAGCAGCATCTAGATATTGTGAGATGCTGCCACAGAGCGCATGATGAGTGTTCCATGACCATGGGTCCTGATGATCAATAACGTCATTCCTGCTCTGACACCCCACGGTTCTCCAGGGTATCATCTCTCAGCACCTGGTTCATTACAAGCTGGAAGATGCAAGGGGCTGTTCTCTGGGCACCGACTATGTTTCAGACACTTCTGCATGGTTCATTGTATCCTCACAACAAGCAAACAGGTGGTGTGGATACCACAGTGCATCCTTGAACCCCTTAGGCAGCTGAAGTTCAGGGAGGCCCCAAACACACAGGGAGGGGGGAGGAATTGAACCCAGTCCCTCAGCCCCCAAGCTCAGATCCCTCACATCCCCCTCCAGCTTGGAGAGGAGGCTTCCCTCCTCCCTTCCAGAGAGGACTCTTTGGGATCTGATCTTGTCCTCCTTTCTGTCCTCGTCCCTTTTCCCAAACAGCGTGTTGGAGCTGACAGGCAGATGCAAAGACCCGGGGTACCCCGGTTGAGTGAGTGAGTTAGTGGCCGCACCTCAGGCCGCTTCCCTGCCTGGCAACCCAGAGGGATTGGCTGGAGGCTGTTCACTGACACCTGAGTATTTGGGACCTGCAGTAGCTTCTTTACCCTCAAGGCCAAGTCCTCACCCCAGTGGCTCTCTGTCTTCTTACTGCTCACCATCACCTCCTCCCCCTCGACCCTACCTCTAGAAGCTCTTGGTAATAACCTTGAATAGACAAAGGCCCTAAGACATGGATACCATTCCTGAAAGCCAGCAGGCACTGGAAGAATAGAGGCATAGGGCCTCTCTTGATTTTTGTTCATCATAAAGAGAAGTAAAAACAGCAGGCATGGAGATGCTGTGAATAGCCCTGCTTTAAGTCATTAATGTTTCATATCCTTCCCCCTCAGAGTCTGTTGTCAGCCTTGAGAGCAAACAGTTCATTCACTTGCTTTTCTTTTCCTTCCTTACGCACATACAGGACAAGGCCAGGAACAGCCTTTTCCCCTATCCTAGAGGAGCTTGTTACAAAACTCCCCCGCTCTGGGCTCAGCGATGCTCCATCACATCACAGACCCCACAGCAGCAGCACGTGGGATGGGAAACCATAGAACTGGAACAAGCTAACTTGGGCTCGAATCCCAACGCCCCCGCTTACTCTGGTGGTGACTGGTGGATACCTGGCCTCCTTCAGTCCCTGAGTCTCCTGGAGACCGGGGACAGCACCTACCTTGTGCAGGGTCAGGAGTACCCCCAATCTCTGCCGTGTCTTCAGGGCACACATCTCTGATTCAGATCTTGACATGAACCAAAAACAAAGGCGGAAGAGAAGAAGGCATTTGTAACCACCAGCCCTCAAACCATTCTGTTAGGAAGGAATAAGGAAGAACTTGGCAGGAGATAGAAAAGTGAAAATATAAAGACAGCTTCTGAAGGCCACCCTACATGCCAGGCCCTGTTGTCAACTGTTCACGTTATTATCACACTTGATTTTTCCCAACAGCCCTGCAATTAGAATATGATCCCCACCCTGCTTTAAGGAACAGAGGCTGTGTGAAGCTTCAAAGTTGTGCAGATAGAACATAGTAGAGCCCCATCTGCATGGCCTCAAGCCAGGCCGTGGACTTCAGACCTGTGCCCTGACCCAGGCTGGACCACTTCCGAGCCTTTCCCCACCCTGGCTCCGTCTCATTCACGGAGATCTGTGTCTTTCCTTTATCCACCTGTTGCCCTGGAAAGTGGGAGCAGCTGACCATGGGTCACTCAGGAGGATTCCAGGGAACTGAGTCCCCACCCTCTGCTCAGCTTCCGGTCTTCACTCTGCAGTGTGCCTGGCACGGCTCTCGGAGGACCCACACCAGCTGCTGGCTGCATGGCCACCATGGGACAGACAAAGTCAGAGCCTGTGTTTGAGATGGAGCAATGCTCAGTCTCTCTCTCTCTTACTCTCATATCGAAACACACTCATATAACAGTGTGTTTGGCCCTAGAAGTGCAATGCATAGCGTGCAATTCTGCCTTCTCTGTGCTCGTGATCCAGATTGGGGGCTGGATGTAGGAACAGGCCACTCTTAGAGGTGTGACGAGTACAGGGTTGGAAGGAGATCAGGATCTCTGTGGGGAGACAGAAGAGCCTGGTGGGGGGGTGGGGAGGAGCAGAGTCTGGGAGGTGAGAGCCAGGTGAGCTGATGCGGGAGTGGGAAATGTCCAGCAAAGGGAAGGAAGGGCATTGTGGGCAGAGGCCTGGAAGCAAGGAGAGTTGAGGAGAAGCCATCCTTGACTTCTCTCTTTCTCTGGCCCCACACCCAAGTCATTGGATGTCTTCACTGTTTGTGGCTCCGTTGCCCTGGTCTGGCCCCCATCACTTCTGTCGTGGATGACAGCTCCAGCCCCACTGGCCCCTCATTCCAGCATTAGCCCCTACCTATTACTTGAGTCTTCAGCAACCTGAGAGATACTTTCCCAAATGTAACTCAGATTATGCTATACTCCTGTTTAAAACACTCCGGTGGTCTTCATCTGACTTGGAATATGATCCACACTCCTCACCCGCAAGGCCTTCTCTCTGCCGACCTCCCGCTTCCTGCCCGCTCACTGCTCAGCAGACACCCCGGCTCCCGGCTGCTCCTCAGACACCCGAACACGTTCCTGCTGCGGAGACTTTGCTTGTGCTGCGCCTTCCATCTGGAACACTTCTTGCCTTCCTGTTCACTCCGTCACTTCATCTAGGTTTTGGCTTAAACTTCACATCCTCCAACAGGCCCCTTGCCCACCCTTTGCCCCATCAATCCTGATCCTTTGCCCAGCTCTATTTCTCTTCATAGTGTTTGTCCCTGGCTGATAAGAGATGTCAGTTTGTCTGATTGTTACCTGCATACATGCTGGTGGAGTGTAGACTATGAAGGCAGACATATTGTGGTAGGGGGTGTAAAACAGTACAGCTGCTGTGGAAAAAGTGTTGGTGGTTCCTCAAAATATTAAATATAGAATCGCCATATGGCCTCACAATTCTTCCCCTAGGTGTATACCAAAAAGAGCTGAAAAAAGGGACTCAAACAAATACTGGTACACCAATGTTCACAGCAGCATTATTCACAGGAGCCAAACCAGCATCAATCAGCAGATAAGTGGAGTAGTCTCTACATGTCGTAGACTATTATTCAGCCATAAAAAGGACTGAAGTTCTGATACTTTCTGCAACATGGATGAACACTGAAACATTATAAGTAAAATAAGCCTGCAACAAAAAAGACAAATACAGTACATGTCTATGTCTATATTTAGAGGTATTTAGAATAGGCAAACTCATAGTGACAGAAAATACAATAGAAGTTACTAAGGGCTGGGAGGAGGTGTAAATAGTGTTTAAACATCAGAGTTTTTGTTTGGGATGAAAAAGTTTTGGAAATGGATAGCGATGATTGTTACACAGCATTATGAATGTACTTATAAGTTGTACACTTAAAAACGCTTAAAATGGAGGGATCAGGAAAGGGCTGGGGAAGCAGGTGGCTGCTTTCCTGAGGAGGAAAGCTCTGCAGTAGCAATGAGAAGGCAGAGGGAAAGCTGCGCTGCCTTCCCTCAGCCAAGAGTGCAGACAGATGCCAGCAGCCGAGCTGAACTGGAACTGGAGAGAATGTCCCTTTCCCAACGGGCCAAACCTCCCGTTTCCTCCTGCTTCGCCTCAGCTGGGCGTGGAAGTTTATCATTCCAGCTAGTAGTTGTCATGCATCTGCTGATGCCCCAATGAGTTGTCTCCACGTGTGACGTCATCTTATTATCCTCATAGCATACCCCCGGGGTGGGTGCCATTACCGTCTTCCTCCGTCAGAGGAAGCGGCACTCAGAGAGGCAGTGACTCAGCTAAGGGCACACAGCTCTCAGATGGATGAGAACCAAGCTCAAGTTAATCTGATGCCAAAGCCCATGCTGTGAGCTCCTTCCTCACTGATGCCCATAAGCAGCATGTGCATAGATGCCATTATTCACTGTGCCAGGCACGATGCCAGGATCAGGTATAAATTATCTTTGATAAGCTCCCAGCAGCCCTGTGAGGGAAGCGCTGTAAGTTCCACTTTGCAAGTAAAGAAAATGAGGCCCAGAGAGGTGAAGTGGCACAGGTGCTACTTCAGGGAGCACAGCGGGTCAGGTGTGGAGCCAGGACTCACACTGAGGTTGGCACCTCCCCAAAGCGTGACCCTCCCCGCTGCGCCATTTCCCATGATGCCCCTCTGTCACTCCCAACCACCTGGGAACAGGTCCTGAGCCAGAATCCAGTCAGCGCTTAGGAAGAATGCACCACCCTTTTCCTGTGTTCTGAATCCAGAACCGTAGGCCTCACACTCATAACCACACGCAGGGACCCCTTGACCTCAGCTACAGTCCAACAAGAGGTCAGTGGTGGGAACCGTTTTTGCCCAAATGAAAACGGAAAATCCTGAAATCTCAAGTCACTGAAATCTTATCCCAGCCACCATGTATCAGGTGATGGCTCAGTCATAGGTGCTTCTTCTAAACCACATTTGCCCCTCACAACAACCCTACCATGTAGGTGTCACCAGCACACTCTGCAGATGGGGACTGGACTCGGGCAGTGCTGTCACTTGCCCAAGGCCACAGTACCAGTGAGTGGCAGAGCCAGGACTTTCTGCCTCAAAAACCAGAGCTGTTTTCCATCATCAATCTGGCCATCAGTTCTGAAATTCCTCCAGGGTAGCCTGGACACCAGCAGGAGGACAGGTCCATGAAGTGATCCCAGATATTAGACCTGAAATGAGACCCTTGATCTGAGAGCTGCCCCTCATCAGCAGTGAGCTCCACCAGGTACATTGCTCTTAATAAAAGCTCTTAATAAGAAGTGAATTTCTTTTTGCCAAAGGGGAAGGTTAAATTGCTTTTTTTCTCAATCTATGAATCTTACAGTTTCTCCTAAATCCTTTTGAACTGACAAGTTGCTACCTTCTCTGCATTCATTCCATAAAATGTTCCCAGAGTGCCTGCCAGAGGCAAGATTCTCTGCTAAACACTCAGATGCATGGCTGAGAAGACCCAGTCCCTACCTCTGGGGGTCACAGTCCAGTGGGGATGACAGAACGTAAACAGGAAATGTCACTGTCGTGTGGGAAAGTCTAAGATGGGGTGACTGTGGAGGAGTTGGGTCCCTCTGGCCAAGAGGAGAGGTACCCATGTCAGCCTGGCAGAGGAGGTCAGTCATCCTGGAGCTGGAGACTGAAGCCGGGTTTTGGAGCCTGAGTAGGGGTGTACCACGGTGATTGGTCAGGTTCCGTGAAGAAGGAAACATCCAGGCTTTTACAAGCACAAACAGATTCAACATAGGGAATTGGGGAATTTTAAAAGGTGTTGACAGGGACTGGGGGTGGGGGATAGGTGGAGCAGGACTACTGGAAGAGAAGACTGGGTCTCCCAGAGCACTGCAAGGCCTCCAGCCACATGACAGAAAGCAAGCCAACAGGATGCTATCCCCACGCGGCATGAGCTGAAGAACCACAGTGACCTTACAACCCAGGGGTCCCGAAGCTGGGACCAGGGAGCCACCACTACAGCCTCTCACACCCCTGGGGTGGACACTGGGCTCTGAGATGCTGCTGCAGAACCCCACTCCATGTCTGCTCTGGCTGCAGGAAGCGACCAAAGCAGTGGGAAGGCGGCCTCCATTTCATTCCATCGTGTCGGCCTCACACAAGTCTAGCTATTGGCAGAACATAATCTGCAGCCGGAACCCTAGCTTCACAGGCATCTGAGTAAAACAGTTTTCAGCTCTGCAGTCCAGGAAGGTGCACGATAAAGAAGCAGAAGGAGGGGGATTGGGAGCTGAGGGCCAAGCAGGCATGCACATTGCACATGGGAAAGAAAGAAGAGAGTGTCATAGGCCAGGTAGACACACGTCTTCATTCTTCTTCTGCCTCCCGCCCCCACTTTCCCTGCCCCACATCCCCTGCCTCAAGCCCTTTGTCCAGGTCAACACTCCCCAGGTGGTATGGGAGCCACCCACAAGCCCTGCCTTGTGGCCCACACAGTCGAAGAACCTATCAGACCAGTGAATCCAAACTGTCATTTTAGTGATGGGGATACTGAGGTCCAGGGAGGAGGAGCTACTGTCTTAAGGTTGCACAGCCGACTGAGCCCAGAACTCAGCTGTTCCCACTCTGTTCTGCCTGCCAGCTCACCCTACCTCCACTTCACATTCTGGGGCTCACCCTTCCAGGTCTGGGGCTTGGCGGGAGCTGGGGGGTGGCACTTGCAGATGGGACAAGTTCAGTCTCTGGAGTCAGATAGACCAGAGTTCTCTTCCTGGCTCTGCTCCTCCAACAGCATGGCCCTGGGCAAGTTACTTGAGCCCAGCTCCCTCTTCTATGAAATGGGTGTGAGGATAGTATAGAGCTGTGTTGAGAACACAGCTATAACATATAAGAGGGCATAGAGTTAAGTAGTCTCTAAATGGACCTAGTATGACTAGTTCTACAATACTATTCATTTTTAAACTGCTATCATCATTATTATTACTAGTAGATTATCTTCCCCACTTCAAGATGAAAAAAAATTTTAAGGTTTGATAGTGATTTAACCTGCATTTCTTTTTCTTCTCCTACATCATGGCAGGATCAAAACACCTGCCCTGGAACAGCTTCCATCATCCTAGCCAACTGACACTTATCATTTTCTAACCAAACATCTAGATTCCTCCCCCAATAAAGGGACTCAGAAATCACACCCAGAGACCCACAAGTACCCTCAGGTCCCTACACACACACAGAGTCACACCAAATATATACACATTTGGATAGGAACAGACAGAGTGACATACAAGCTAACATAATCACCCCCCCCCCAGACTCCCTCTTTCTTTCTCTCTCTTTCACACACACACACACACACATACACATACAGAGTAGCCACAGCAGCATACATGCAAATAAGCCCTCCGATGCACCCCTCACACCCCCAGTCCTGTGGCACATCCAGGAATATTGAAAGTAGCAGGAAAGGCAGCTGGGAAGCCCAGTTCCTGACTTCCCTTTCAATAACCGGTTGGCAACAGCTCAAGGGTCCCCATAGCCCTTGTAGAAGGGCCTTTATCAGTCTAATTCTGGATCTTCAGTCTAGGATACATCTCAGATAAAATAATTAATTTTCTATTATAGCCTCTCCCTCTCTGAGTCATCCTTACAAGTCCCTGGAATAATGGCATTTAAGGAAGAAGCTTTCTGAACACCACAGATCAGTACAGAAAAGTTCAGCTTCCTTAGTGAAGCATTTACGTGCTAGGGAGGGTGCATGGAGCAATGTAGTTTCCACATTTGAGAAAAGTAAGTGGGAGGGAATATCACACAACTGTGCAGTGCAGATCATCATTTAAATTAAATCCCCTGGGGGCTCCTTGGCAGCTTTAAATCACTCTATGCCTCTGTGGAGGTGTCTCTAAACAGTTTCTCTCCTTTCTTCTGCTTACCATTGAGAAAAGCAGTGTGGAGCAGTGGAAACATTCTGGAGTTTGATCTTGGGCTCAAGTCTGATCATCATTTTTGGACTATGTAACTTACCTCTGTAAGTAACAGCTGCTTTGTCAACAGAGTACAGTGATTAAAGGTAAGAGCTCCAGAATCAGACTGCTTGGCTCTGCCTCTGACTAGCTTTGTGATCTCTGGCAAACTACTTAATCTCTCTGGACTTTAATTTTCTTACCTTTGAAATAGGAATAACAATGAGACTTACCTCACAGAGTTGTTGCAAGTAAGCTGCTGCTGAGTCACTTCAGTCGTGTCTGACTCTGTGCGACCCCATAGAAGACAGCCCACTAGGCTTCCCTGTCCCTGGGATTCTCCAGGCAAGAACACTGGAGTGGGTTGCCATTTCCTTCTCCAATGCATGAAAGTGAAAAGTGAAAGTTAAGTTGCTCAGTCATGTCTGACTCTTAGTGACCCCATGGACCGCAGCCTACCAGGCTCCTCCATCCATGGGATTTTCCAGGCAAGAGTACTGGAGTGGGGTGCCGTTGCCTTCTCCATGTTGCAAGTATAAATTAATGCAAATACTCAGTGTTCAATAAGTGCTAGCTAATATTCTTATTACTGCAACCTTCCAACATTGTTGGGAGGATTAAGAGAGATTAAGAACAAGACTGTACCATGGAAGAAGCAGAGATGTCAGGTGCTACTGTGATCAAAGATAGCTCTGTGGGGGATTGGTTATTTGGGGGAAAAAAAAGCCAAACATGAACTCCACATTTGGGATCCAAGAAAAAATTACTGCAAATGGCTTGGGGTCAGACAGATTTGGTATTGAATCCTATTTTATCTCATAAGCACTCTGTGACCATGGGTAAGTTGGTTAAACTTTCCAAGCTTTAGTTTCCCATTTGTCAGTTAAATAAACATTCTGCCAAAATCTCAAAGATGCTGATGATCCTGCAGCAACAAAGCCAAGGGTATAAAATTCCTTTGCAAACTAGGACCAGTGAGGGGGGAACTCTTCTTGTTTGACAGGATTCTGTTGGGTCTTAGGAGTCTCCATATGGAGATGATAAGGAAGTTCCAATCACCTTATGGAGCTGATTTGAAGACTGCATGAAATTCTCAGCAAAGATGCCTGGAATGCACATTTCTTTACCTATGCTGTCTGGCAGAAAGTAGTCCATACTGCTTTACTCTGGTTACTGAGCCTCAGTGGTGGGCATGCTTCCAAAGCACTTGTTTATAAGGTGCAGCCTACTCTAGACCAGTGTTGCTCCTGTCTCTCAAGAGGCCCTATTGGAGAGAAAGAGAAATCAGAGGGAAGTGGCTTTGCCTGAGTTTCTGCCATTTGGAGCTTCCTCCTTGCCTTTAAACATTCTGGTTTCATCAAGTGACTCATTCTCTCTTCTCCTCAGCTCCTAGGCTAGTACTTCTAGACAGCTCCTAGACTATGATCTTTGGGTACACAGTAGGTACTCAGAAGATGTTGGCTGAATAAACAGTACATCACTAATTCCCACTAGCCTTCATTAATTAGGTCTTTAAACATAATGAGATCTATAGACAGGAGCTCTAGTTATCCTTGTGTCCCTGGTGGCATCCAGACTGTTGTGGTTTATCCACAGCAGGTGTGGCAGTAACTGTCATTTTGTAAGTGTTTCTTCTATTCTGAGCATCTTGTTTTGTTCTCCTCAAGATAAAGAGCTGGGCTTTGTGTATTCATCCAGTCTTTTCTAATGTCCTCTTTGATAAATCTGCTCCATCTGCACTGGTCACTTTGTTCCTTGGACATGCTATCTCATTCCCTCTTTTTTTTTTTTTTTTTTTTTGGTCCTCTATGCCTTCTGCCTGGAACACTTTCTTTCCTCAATATTTATAAGTCTTATTATTTCAATTAGTTTACACTTATGCTCAAATGTCATTCCTCAAAGAGGTCTCCTGTGATAATCTTATCTAAGAGAGAATTTCCTACTATTATCTATCTTCTTGCCTGGAATTATGTTACACACTCATTTGTATATTTGCTTATTTTATGTCTCCCCTACTGGAATGTAAGTTCTATAGAGTCAGAGACCTTGTCTTTCTTGTATTTGACTGTATGTGAAGCTCCTATAACAGTGCCAGACCATGGTAGGCACTCAATAAATATTAATAGAGTGAATGAATGAACAAACATATTATCATATGAAATACTGGTCAAAATGAATTCTTGGAATATGCACCCAACTCCAAGCTATGAATCTCAGGCCCTACCTCTCTGGTTTCCCTATAGTCAGTTCTGACTCAGACCTGCCCACATTCTTGGGTGATAGACATAGATGAAATCAGCTGGGGGAGGCATTCATGACTGATACTTTTTCCTAGCCCAGTAATATGCTAGAGGAAGGAACTACCAATTTCCAACAACACTTGTAAATAAGGCTTATAAGGCTATGGGCTTCCAATATCTCTCTCATTGTAGAGATTATTGCCCAGTGTAGTTATTAAGAACACCTATCTCTTCAGGGTTTCCAGTTAGCAAGAAATGCCAAGTGAAGACAGCTGGAAAAAGAAACATCAGCTTTGAATTCCAAGATATGACAAAATGAAGATGTCACTATTAGCCAGTGAAAAGTTGGCTCATTCTTTCCCTCTCTACTCACTTCCCCTGGGCTCCATTTTCTGCCTCAGCACCTGCGCTGCCTCATACTGAGAAGCAGGAATTGCTTTTCAGCACCACGGACAGCAATCTGCAGGCAGCCAGAAGGCAGAGGGAGCCGAACTTTGGGCATCCATGAAGTCAAACAAACACTGACTGGAGCACATCCTGGGGCCAGGCATACTGAAGAATACGAAGATCTATGTGGTCCTGACCTTCAAATAACTTAATCTCTTCAAGTCATCAGCATTCCTAGGCTGATACAGCTGGGGCAAGGCCCCAAGCCTTCTGATACTTGAAAAGTGGGGGAAATCAAAGGGGAAATGCTTTCTTTCCCAACAATTGTTGAATTTCTGCTGTGCATCCACATATGTCATCTAATTTTATCAATAGACTACCATCCGTAAGGAGAACAGGTACTACAATGTCCTATGCATTGTTACATTCCAAGTGCCCAGCATGGTGCTTGGCACGTGGCAGATACTCAACAGTTCTTGAATGAACATATGAAGAAATCCTTACAAAATCCTATTTCACACCTTGTCTTTTAACCCTTATTTTGCAGATGAGAAATCTGGGGCGCAGAGAACTACCTTCTCATGACAACTATTCAGTGGCAGAGGTTGGATTTGAAACCAGGGTCCCCAGATTTCACACAAGGATGCCAATCGGAGACGATTACTATTGGATTCTAGAAAAAACTTCTAGCCACAGAAAGACTAGTTCTAGCCTTAATATAGACGTTGAGTAAATCACAGTCTTGAGTAAAAACCGTTTTTCCTCCTGGCATCAGTTTCCCCAGATGTAAAACGAGGAAAGGAGGTTGGCGCAGGCTAAGGGCTCCCCTCTCCCCGCACCTGGCTTGTAAGCTGCTCTCACCAATCCCCGGCTCTGCCCAGCTGTCCTCTCCCAAACTCGATCAGATATCTGCAGCAGTTGAGAAAGGACACCAGCAGGGGGCGTTATAAAATGAATTTGAAACGTCCTCCCCTGCCTCAGCAGGGCGTCAAATGAGAAGTACTGTATTGATATCCCCACAGACTTCGGGCTCCTTTTTCATCTTCCTGCTATAACCAGAACTTGTGCGCCAGCCGTGCAGGGTCTATTCTTTTTAGAGTGCAACAAATGAACTTCAACCCCTCTTGAGAAGTGAGTAAAGAGGCAGCCCCAGGATACAGAGACAGTGGAATGAGGCTGCGGTGACTTATCACCCAGGAACCCACTGGTTGAGTAACTTTGGACAAAGCCCCAAGCAAAGATAACTGTTTAAATGGCTGCGGCAGCGGAAAAATCAGTTTGGTTGATTGATGTCCTGGGTTTCTAGTTAGTGGGTGGCTTCCAGCCACGGCTCTGCTTCAGCTCCCGGAATTACTCCAATAAGTGATTTGCTCATCCCTAACTCTTCCCGGGAGGCAGGAGAGGGGGCTGAATCAGCTCTCTCCAAGCCTGATTGGGATTTAATGGGGGCCAATGGGTATTTGTACACTGGGTGGTGTGGGGAAAGGAGGAGCAGATTTGTCAGACTTGGCAGAAGTATCTGGCTCCTGCCTGGGGGTGTGGAGGAGAAAATAAAATCAGGAAAGAACTGATTGCACAGTGAATATCTTTCAATTATTTGAAAAGAATGTGAATCAGCTGTTTAATAAAGACTGTTTTTCTAACCACATCTGAGTCATTGAACTCTAGATTGGTCAAGGATGGTCTCCAGATTGAAGAACAGTAATGGTAGGCTTGGGAGATTTTGTTAAGGGGTCTAACTCAGCAGAAGGTATCTAGGATAACTGGAAGAGAACTAGCTATGCAATTAGCCACACCTAGGTTCAGATATTGGCTCTGCCATTGGTTACCTATATGACCTGGATTGTTTAATCTTTATGAAACTCAGTCAGCCTCATCTGTAAAATGGGAAAATAACACTTACCCATCCAGTTATCTATTCCTGTATAAAGAAATAACATGTTAACATGTTGTGGCATAACAAAACAACCATTTTATTATGCTTCACAGATTCTTAGGTCAAGAATTCAGATAGGACATAACAGGTATGGCTTGTTCCTGCTGCATGAAATCTGGGGCCTCAAATGGGAAAATCCAAAAGGCTGGCAGTTGGAATAACCTGGAAGTTATTATTCACCCACATAATTCTGGGCTGAGGTGGCTCAAAGACTAGGCTCATCTGAAACCATGACTGGAGTATTCACTGGAGTGGAGGCAAAAACCTCCTAAAAACTCAAAAATCTTGCTTAACCTGTTGAATTCCTCAAACACAACCAGCTTTTCCAGGGATCAACTTGGGATGCATATACTCTCCTTTCATGTGTCTACTCTGTGGTGTAAAGAGAAAATGATATAAGAACTCAGAAATCAAGCGTTCTCATTAGACTTGAGAAGTAATGAGTTCTTTCTCAGTAGCTCTATTTCAGTACAGGCTTCAGAGAGATGTTATGTAAGAGATTTAAGTATTGGATAAGTAATTGGATCATGTGATCTTTAAGGACCCTTAAAGCCCTGCTTTCTACTTGTAATCTTGTATCTGCTACAAAAAAAAAAAAAAATCTAAGTATCTCATTGCCTCAATTTCCTCATCCTCATAAGAGGGTATAATGTAATGATTTCAGAGGATCCTTCTAGCTTGGTAACTCCAAATGTTTTGTCAACAGCCTCCTCATTGATAGTTCCAAAGGGCCCTTTTCAGTCCTTACCTTTACTGATACCTTAAAGGATTTTACACTGCTAATTACTCTCTATCTCTTGACTCACTTTCCGGAGCTCCCAAGACAAAGAACTCTTCTCTGTCTCTGAGCACTCCTCTTATGCTCCTTCATGGGCTCCTTTTCCTTAAATGGGCTCCTTCTTTTCTTCTCTGTCTTGACATGCTCTCATGCTCCACTATCACTTCCATACCCACTAGATGCTTACATATCAATTAGAACTCTCATTTGATTGAACATAATCTAGGAAATATGGAACATAATTGGCTCACGTGATGGCTAAATCCAGAGGCTAAGCACAGATTGAGCAAGGGCTCAGTTTCCCCTGGACTCACTCATCCCCAGCATCCCTCAGTTCTGCTCCCTCCCTTGCTGGCGTGTTTTCAGGTGGCTCTTCCTTCAGTGAAGCAAGCATCTTCCTTCAGCAAGCATCTTCAGATCTTACTTCTTATTGGATTAACTCCAATTGCAAAGAAAACTATCTCTCCAAGGTAAGGGGACAGGAGTATTGGATCTCATTCTCACTGGCTAAATTCGATTAGAAATGTAACCCTGAACCAATCCCTGTGGCCAGGAGGAATGAGATGATAATTAGCTGAGTTTACCTAAGACCCACTTGTAAAGTTAAAAGTGGGTTTAGCGCCTCTCCTGTGGTCAAGAGTCAGGGATAGGTTACCAGAAGTAAACAAATGTTGAGTGGCGAGAACAACAGATGCCAACTACAACTGAAAATGTCCAAATCTATCCTTAAGCCCGAAACATTTCTGTTAACTTATGACCCATGTGATAAATTGCCATCTGACGTCACCACTTGAATGTTTCACAAATATCCCAAACTCTATGTGTTCCAAACAAAACTCTCTTCCCCCAGATACCCTCCATTTAAATTCACCTTGGTAATGAATGACATCACCTTATACCCATTCTCCTGATCCAGAAACTTCAGTGTCATTCTTAACTCTTTTATTTCCCCACTCCCACATCATCTTGATTCTAGCAAACTGTTAAAAGTATGTATAGTGGAGTCCCCAGTGGCTCAGTGGTAGAGAACCTGCCTGCCAATAGAGGAGACATGGATTGGATCCCTGGTCCAGGAAGATCCCACGTGCCTCAGCACAACTAAGCCCATATGCCACAGCTATTGAGCCTGTGCTCTAGAGCCCAGAAGCCAAAATTACTGAGCCCATGTGCTGAAACTACTGAAGCCCAAGTGCCCTAGAGCCTGTGTTCTGCCACAAGAGAAGCCCCTGCAATGAGAGCCTTATGTAACACAACTAGAGAGTAGCCCCCACTTGCCACAACTTGAGAAAATCCCATGAGCAATAATGAAGACCCAGCACAGCACAAAAATGAACAAATAAATAAAAGCAATAAAATTATGTTTTAAAAAGTATGTATAAATATTGTAGTCCTTAGAACAACCACTAAAAGCTTTATACAAAGAGATATAATAAAGTTAAAAGGAAAATGGAACACTAAAATGTATTTAAACCTTCAAAGTGAAAGTGAAGCGAAAGTCATTTAGTCATGTCCAACTCTTTGCGACCCCATGGACTATACTGTCCATGGAATTCTCTAAGCCAGAATACTAGAATGGGTAGCCTTTCTCTTCTCCAGGAGATCTTCCCAACCCAGGGATCAAACCCAGGTCTCCCGCATTATAGATGGATTCTTTACCAGCTGAGCCACAAGGGGAACCCAAGAATACTGGAATGGGTAGCCTATTCCTTCTCCAGAGGATCTTCCCAACTCAGGAATCAAACTGGGGTCTCCTGCACTGCAGGTGGATTCTTTACCAACTGAGCTATCAGGGAAGCCCTTCAAAAGAAGTCAGGAAAAAGAAAACTGAGCAAAGAAAAACAGACGTCAAAAATAGAAAAAATTTAAATAGGATAACTAAATTCAAGTTTATCAATAATTACATTAAATAAAAAGAATCTACACATATCAGTTAAAAGACAGAAGTTATAAGATTTGGATTAAAAAAGACTCAACTATAAGCTGTCTACAAGAATCCCATTTTAAATTAATGACATAGGAAGACTAAAAGCAAAAGGATGAAAAATGATATAGCATGCAAATACTAATAAAAAGAAAGCTGAAGTGGTTCTATTAATATCAGACAAAGTACACCTCAGAGAAAAGAAAATTATTAGAGATAGTTTTAGGGGGGAACTAAATAATGATAAAAGGGGCAATTCACACACACACAAAAAAATTCTAAATGTGTTTGCATCTAACAACAGAACTTCAAACTACACAAGGTAAAAATGGCTAGACCTGGAGGGAAAAATGAACAAATCCATATTATATTTGGAAATGTGAACACTATTCTCTAGATGATGTCTAGAACAAGTAAAAGAGAATAAATAAGGATAGAGAAGAGATGAACACCACCACCAAGCAATTGCATTGAATTGACATTTGCAGTACCCTCCATCTGAGAATAGCAGGATATACATTCATTGCAAGTGTTCAAGAAACATTCACCGAAATAGACCGTATTTTGCATCATGAAATAAACCTTAACAAACTTAAGGAACTGAAATCATCCAAACAATATCGCTGAGCACAATGGACCTAAATTAAAAATTAGTAACAAAAAGTTATCTGGAAAATCCTCCAAATACTTAGAAAAATTTTTTATTCTAATTTGTAAATAGGGAATTCCCCGGTGACCCAGTGGTTAGGACTCTGCTCTCTCACTGCTGAGGGTCCAGGTTTAATCACAAGTCAAGTGGCATGGCCAAAAACAAAAACAAAGCCTCAAATTGTAAACATCCATGGGTCAAAGAGGAAGTCTCAATGAAAATTAGAAAATTTTGAAATGAAGGAAAATAAATATAACATCTCAGAATTTGTGGGATAAAGCTAAAGCAGTGTTTGGGGGAAACTGAACTAAATTCAATGCATATATGAATCATTAAATACATATATGTGAAAAGAAGAAAGGTGTCAAACCAACAGTCTAAGAACTAGGGGGGAAAGGAGAAAAAAAATAAACACAAAGCAACCAGAGGGAAGGAAATAATAAAGACAGATATAAAAATAAAGAATAATCACAAATAAAGATGGAGATAATAAAGGCCAGGAATCAATGAAATTGAAAATAAGAATAATAGAGAAAATTGATCAGACCAAAAGCTGCGTCTGTAAAAATGTCAATAAAATTGACAAATCTCTAGCCAGACTAAAAGGAAGGAGACACAAATTAACAATATCCAAAGTGAAGCAGAGACTATCACTATAGACCCCGAAGGCATAAATGAATAATAAGAAAATACTGTAACAACTCTATAACTTATATTCTACAACTTAGTTGAAATAGACCAATTTCTTAAAAGCCACAAAATATCAAAACTCACCCAAGAAGAGATAGATGACCTTAATATCCTTATGTCTAAGAAGTCAAATAAGTAGTTAAAAACATCCTGAACAATATGACTCCAGGCTCATATGGTTTCAAAAAATATTAGCAAATCATATATATTCATCTATATATAATATATATGTACACACACAGAGGCACACAACCATGTAACTGATTTTAATCAAGTGGGATTTATTTTGGGAGTGCAATGCTCCTTCAACATTTGAAAATCAACATAATCTACCATATTAACATAGTAAGGAAGAAAACCACATGATCATATTAACTAATGCAGAAAAAACAGTTAGGACACATCCAGCACCCATTTGACCTTTTTAAGGCTCTCAGCAAATTAAGATTAGAAGGGAGCTTCCTTAACCTGATAAAAGGCATCTACAAAACACTGCAGCTAACGTCATACTTAATTCCCTAAGACTGGGAACAAAACAAGAAGTTCATCTTCACTATTCTTATTCAACATTGTACTGTAAGTCCTAGCCACTGCAAAAAGGCAAGTGAAAGAAATAATAGGCATGTAAATTGGAAAGGAAGGAATAAAACTATCACTGTTCACAGACAATAGAATTGTCTCTATAGGAAATTCCAAAGCATCTACAAAAAGAAAAGTTTCTAGAACTAATGGGTGAGCTTTGCAAAGTCACAATATATAAGGTCAATATGTAGATTATTATTAATCATATTTCTGGATACTATCAATAAACCATTAGAAACTGAAGTTTTAAAAATAGTACCATATACAAGTCCTCAAAAGGTAAACTATTTAGGTATAAACCTAGCAAAATATGTATAGGATCTAAATTCCAAAAACTGAAGACTTGAATAAATGAAAAGACATATCACATTTGCTGATTTTAAAACAAAATGGTTAAGATATCAAATTATTTGCAAATTAATTGCAGCAGGAATTTTTCTGTAGATAGACACAAGATGATTGTAAAATTTATATGAGTATGCAAAAGAACTAGGATAAAACAGTTTTGATAGAGAAAATGTTGGAGGGCTCACACTACCCAGTTTTAACATTTATTATAAAGCTGCAGTAACAAAGACATTGTGGTACCAACAAAAGCCCAGACAATATCAATAGAACAGAACAGAGGGTTCAGGAAAGGGAGCCAAATAAACATAGCCAACTGCTTTTCAACGAAGCTGTAAAAGCAACTCAATGGAGAAAAGATAGTCTTTTCAACAAATAGAATTGGAACAATCATTCACCTGCAAAAAAAATAATAATAATAAAACTCAACTTGTACCTCACATCTTACACAAAAATTAACTCAAAATAACCACAGAAGAATGCAAAGCATATAACACATTTAAAAAGAAACCATAGGAGAAATTTTCATGATTTTTAGTTAAGCAAAGTGTTCATTTATATGATCCCCAAGTCATGATCTATTAAAAATTACTGATAAGTTGGACTTCACGTAATTTTCAATGTTTGCTCTGCCAAGAGAATGAAGAAGCAAGATACATATGGTGAGAAAATATTTGGAAAAACATATATTTTGGAAAGGACTTGTATTCAAAATGTACAAAGAACCCTCAAAATTCAACAACAAGACAAAAAAACAGGCCAAATAGTTGAACAGCTACTTTACCAGAAAAGATCTATGCATAGTAAATAAAGCATATGAAATGATGCTCAACATCATTAGCCCTTATGGAAATGCAAATTAAAATTATATTGAGATACCATTATATACCTATTAGAATAGCTACAATGAAGGAAGGAAAAACTCAACAATACCGACTACTGATTAGGATTCAGAACTGGAACTCTCATACATTGACGGTGGGACAAAATGGTACAGCCATTCTGTTCCTCAACAACTGATAAGCAACAGTGGATCATTAACAAAATATACTGCTACTAAACAATAAAAAAGAATGAACTGTTGATACACATCACAATACAGATGCATTTCAGAAGAATTATGCTGACTGAAAAAAGTCAGTCTCAAAAGGGTATATACTGTATAATCTCATTTATATGACATCTATGTGACAAAATTATAAACACAAAGCATAGATCCACGGTTTTCAGGGGTTACTGTTGAAGGAAGGTTTGTCTATAAAGGTGCAGCATGTGGAAACTTGAGGGGAAGATGGAACTGTTCTGTATTCTGATTTTTGTTATTGTTGTCTAGTTGCTCAGTCATGTCTGACTCTTTGTGACCCCATGGACTGCAGCACACCAGGCTCCTCTGTCCTCCACTATCTCCCGGAGTTTATTTATTTATTTATTTATTTATTCATTTATTTTTATTAGTTGGAGGCTAATTACTTTACAGTATTGTAGTGGGTTTTGTCATACACTGACATGAATCAACCATGGAGTTACATGTATTCCCCATCCTGATCCCCCCTCCCACCTCCCTCTCCACCCGATCCCTCTGGGTCTTCCCAGTGTACCAGGCCCGAGCACTTGTCTCATGCATCCAACCTGGGCTGGTGATCTGTTTCACCATAGATAATATACATGTTTTGATGCTGTTCTCTCGAAACATCCCACCCTCACCTTCTCCCACAGAGTCCAAAAGTCTGTTCTATACATCTGTGTCTCTTTTTCTGTTTTGCATATAGGGTTATCGTTGCCATCTTTCTAAATTCCATATATATGTGTTAGTGTACTGTAATGTTCTTTATCTTTCTGGCTTACTTCACTCTGTATAATGGGCTCCAGTTTCATCTATCTCATTAGAACTGATTCAAATGAATTCTTTTTAACGGCTGAGTAATATTCCATGCTGTATATGTACCACAGCTTCCTCATCCATTCGTCTGCTGATGGGCATCTAGGTTGCTTCCATGTCCTGGCTATTATAAACAGCGCTGTGATGAACATTGGGGTGTTTATTCAAATTCACATCAGCTGAGTCAGTGATGCTACAGTCTGTCCCAGCATCAGGGTCTTTTCCAATGGGTTAGCTCTTCACATCAGGTGGGCAAAGTATTGGAACTTCAGCTTCAGCATCAGTCCTTCCAATGAATTTTCAGGGTTGATTTCCTTTAGGATTGGCTGGTTTGATCTCCTTGAGGTCCAAGGGACTCTCAAGAGTCTTCTTCAGCACCACAATTCAAAAGCATGAATTTTTTAGCCTTCAGCCTTCAGCTTTCTTTATGGTCCAACTCTCACATTTGTACATGACTGCTGGGAGAACCATAGCTTTGACTATATATACCTTTTGTTGGCAAGGTGATGTCTCTGTTTTTTAATGTGCTATCTAGGTTTGTCATAGCTCTCTTTCCAAGGAACAGTTCAGTTCAGTTCAGTCACTCAGTCGTGTCTCTTTGTGATCCCATGGACTGCAGCATGCTAGACTTCCCTGTCCATCACCAGCTCCTGGAGCTTACTCAAACTCATGTCCATGGAGTCAGTGATGCCATCCAACCATCTCATCCTCTGTCATCCCCTTCTCCTTCTGCCTTCAATCTTTCTCAGCATCAGGATCTTTTGCAATGAGTTAGTTCTTCACATCAGGTGGCCAAAGTATTGGAGCTTCAGCTTTAGCATCAGTTCTTCCAATGAATATTCAGGACTGATTTCCTTTCAGATTGACTGGTTTGATCTCCTTGCAGTCCAAAGGATCCTCAAGAGTCTTCTCCAACACTGCAGTTCAGAAGCATCAATTCTGCAGCTCTCAGCTTTCTTTATAGTTCAACTCTCACATCCATACATGACTACTGGAAAAAACATAGCCTTGACTAGATGGGCCTTTGTTGGCAGAGTAATGTCCCTGCTTTTTAATATGGTGTCTAGGTTGGACATAGCTTTTCTTCCAAGGAGCAAGCATCTTTTAATTTTCTGGCTGCAATCACCATCTGCAGTGATTTTGGATCCCCCCAAAATAAAATCTATCATTGCTTCCACTTCCCCCCACTTCTATGTGCCATGAAGTGATGGGACAAGATGTCATGATCTTAGTTTTTCTAATGTTGAGTTTCAGGCCAGCATTTTCATTATCCTCTTTCACCATCATCCAGATGCTCTAGTTTCTCTTCACTTTCTGCCATTAGAGTGGTATCATCTGCATATCTGAGGTTGTTGTTTCTCCTAGCAATCTTGATTCCAGCTTTGATTCACCCAACCTGGCATCCAGCCTGATTTGAGTTGTGGTTATATAAAAATTACATGTATTACATCACATATTATAAAAACAGCATATCAAAACATTGTATCTAAATTTGTTAAAGTATCAATGACAGAAAACTGTAGAGCAATATCTACAAAGTTCTGAACTATAACCTTATAATTTTATACACAGCTGTTTTAACTTGTGTGAATGAAATGGCAACACACAGACATTTTCAAGTGTGAATCCAAGAAATGCAGTAGCAATAAGATGTTGTTGGAAAAAAAGACTTATTTATTAAATCCAGCCAACCAAGAGATAAATAAAAATAAAAAATTCAGGAAACAAAAGGACTAGTGGTGAGCACAGAATTATTTAAATATGTAATTAAAATTAAATAGCTCCAGTAAATATTATGATTGCCAGGATATCAACGTTCTAAATCTTAACAATATAAAAATAACAAAAATTCGCTAGTTTGAGAAAAGAAAATGAAAAGAATTTTAAGGGTGCTAATGCTATCATATTTCATAACAGGAAGCAATTCCACACTGTCTAGGAAAATAGTAACTAAAAACTAATCTCTTGTATTTTATAACTCTTTTCTTAACCTTAAACTGATTTTTAAAATCTTTTATTTTGAAACAATTTTAGAATTACAGGAAAGTTGAAAACAATCATACAGAAAATGTGATATGCTCTTCATTAGTTTACATGGCCACAGTACAATAATCAAAACCAAGAAGTCAACACTGATACAACACGACTAGTGGAACTACAGACTTTATTAAAATATCACCAATTTTCCCACTGTTGTTATTTTTCCAGTTCAGAATCCAATCCAGGATCCCACCTTGTATTTAATTGTTCTTATAGCTCCCAAAATAATTCTCTTAGAGTAATCATTAAGAAATGATAACCCTCAGTTGAAAAATAATTACTTGAAAATCAGCAATTATTTCCATTTCATTTCAGTTTCTTTTTTTTTTTAATTCAGATAAAGTTAAATTATATTTTCATCTAAAACACCATGTAACTCTATTGTAATAGCACCAGTGTCACATGAGTTGAATGATTAATATATCAATATTCATCAGGAAAAAAACTGATCAAGGTCTGAGATGTTTTCTGAAAATCTAATCTTTACTAGCCACACAGTGCCCAGGGACAATTGTAGGTGATGGGAAAACTTTGAAAAGTTTTCAGCACAGGAGTTACTGAATTTGTATCATTCACAATATACCTGTGGCTGCTGTGTAGAGGATGAATTAGAGGGCTAATTCATGGAGAAAGCAAGTTGAGAGGCTGTTATAATAAAAATAGGTTAACTATTTAGGAATCCATTTGGCTCTAAGTAACAGAAAATCCAAATACTGGTGGCTTACACAGAAGAGAAGTTTATTCTTCTCACAAGAAAATCAAAGGACAGCAGTTACTGGTGTTAACTATTTCATCAAGGATCCAGGTGGTTTTTGTTTCTTATCCAAGTTGACTGCCATAGTTCCAAACATCACATCCATGTTAAAAAAAGAAAGAAAGAAAAATTCAGAATATATATAAGTCTCTACATCTATTTCTTTTACTCCAGGAGATGTTTGCTTTCATCTCCTTGGTCAGAACTGTCACTTTTAAGTGCAAAAGAGGCTCAGAAAGTGAGTACTTGATCTGAGATTAAGCACATTATAGATGCAAACAAAATCATGATGTTTTTAGAATGGAAGATGGAGGGAAGTATATGTTGGGTAAGCAATTAACAACGTCTATCAGATAGGTATGAGTTTAATAGCCCCAAACTATGTCAGTGAATGAGGACTGACGGTAAGCAGATACATTTGAGCTACATAGAAGACTGAAAGGGCAGACCCTGGTGACTGACTGGCTATCAGGTATGAGAAAGAAAGGAATGAAGGAAGCCTCTCAGGTTTCTGAGTTGGTGAAATAGGAGGATAGGGATGCTGGGACTGCAGGGGAAAAGGCTACCTGCTATTTACTTGGGGCTCCCAATGTATTGAACACTAAGAAAGTGTTCCTTAATTAATGTAAAAAAATCTAATAAGCACAAACAATGGACTAGGCATATTACCAAATGTTTTATATGCATTATCTCAATCTTAATAACAACTCAGTGAGTTCAGTATGTTTTAGTCATTGGAATTTCACCAGTGTCCAGAAAAGCATGAGACACATAGTAGGTGCTCTAAAAATATTGAACAAAAGGAAAAAAAAGCAGGATTATCATTATAGGTGAAAAATCTGAGGTTCAGAGAAGCTAAATGCCTTGCCTAACCTAAAGTCATACGTTTGTAGAATGGTAGAGTTAAGAATTCAGCTTAGCTCTGTGCTTTTCTATCATGGTCTATCATCTTTCTGTTAAATAAAGCTATGAAACTCCCGTTTCTTCAGAAAAAAAAATGGAGCCACTGGGAAAACTGGAACCTTTCCAGAGGCCAACTTGCTTCCATATCTTCCCACACACAGAGCTCACACTGGTGTGAGCTGGTTTCTCTCTACCTCCGAATCCAGTATCCTGTCACTCACCCCACCTTGCTGCCCTCAGGTCACTGTGCTCCATTCAGCGGTTCCCAAGCAGATGGATGGCTCTTTCTCATCCACTAGCTCTCAGAGGCTTCCCCCAACTGCAAGACTAGATCAAGTTCCCCAGATCCCCTAGGGTATCTTAACACCACCTATCCCTTTCTATAGCACTTCTCTGAGCCTATGACTAAAAAGATATTAGCATGATTATCTGTAAGCTCCATGAAGGCCAAGTATCTGACTCTTACACTCTATAAATCCCCAATCTTCAACACAGTGTCTGGCACATAGTAGATGCTCAGTACATATTTTATGCTTGAAAGGATAGATAAATGAATGTGATGGATAGGTAATTAAATGAATGGATGAATGTGATGGATGGATGGATGAGCAAATAGAAAGATGGATGTTATAGATGAGCAGCCAGATACTATGGATGGATGGATAGATGGATGGGTGGACAGACGAGAGGCTTTCTCCAGACCACTATCCTTGATGCTTCTCATCTCATATTCCCATGTTTCTTGGCAGGCTGCCTCCTGCTACAGCTTTTGATGACTCCTCCTTTCTTTGCTGGCAAAAATTGCCTGGTTGGATTTTACCTGGGCCCACACTGCTTGGCAAGTAGCCAAGAGACTCCAGATCTGACTTGATCTGATAAGACTTTGTGGGCTGGTGTGAAAATATCCTCTCCCTGGGGAGAAGGTGGGTCCAAGGCAATTATGCAACAGAAAGAACTCTCAAAGTAAATCTGTCTTGCACAAACAGGTTAGAGTTAAATTTGACCTGAGCCATGAATCATGCTGTCAGTCTCCCATTCAACTGCATCACTGAGCCAGCAACCTTTGTGAGAGCTACTATTTATATAGATACAAGTATATGTATCTATACAGAGGTATGTGCGCAACTGAAGCATTCTGATTAATTGTATCCTTGGTGAGAAAGACTTTTTTCATCACTCCTCCTTTTGTGTTTAGACAAAACTGGTTCAAGGATGTGGAGATGAAGGCCCTTGAAGGACTGGGAGTGCTAGGAGTGGGAGGAGAGATCAAGGATTCATTCAGCGAATGTTTCCTGATTCTGACTCTGGGAGGAGCACTTAGGAAAGAGAGTGGGGTGTTGGAAGGTATGAAAGTTAATACAACGTGCTTTTCGCCCCCATGTTATTCAAAGTCTGGTGGGGCTGCTGACTGACAGGAGGAAGGATGGTGGGTGGTTAAGAATTTAGACTCTGAAATCAAATAGATGGAGATTCAAATACCAGCTTCATCATGTACTTGCTGCATGACCTTGGCAAGTTATTTAAAGTTTCTGAGCCCAAGCCTTCACTTCTATGGGTAAATATATATAGGCCATGGACTCAAAAAGAGTCAGCCACGACTGAGTGACTAACACTCACTTTCTTTCATATATATATATATACTTTCTGTCTTCTGGAGTTTGTGAGTCTGGAACAAGACAGTGACTGTAAAGCCTGGCACAGAGTAAACACTCAAGAATCGTCATCATCACTATCATCATAACTAACACTTTTTCAGTTTTCAGTATGTGCCAGGGGCAAGAAGTATTTATGTGTATTAACTCACTTAATCCTCCCACAGGCCCTAGAAGAGATATTATGATTCCCCTCCCCACACTCCCCCCATTTTTCAGATGAAAAAAAGTGTGACATAAAAAGGTAAAGTGATTTGCCCAAGGTCACGCTTATACTAACTGGTGGAATCAGGCCTCAAACTCAGAATACAAACCTAGTTCCAGAAGGTTATGGATCCACCCCCAGGATTCCTTTAGTGCCCTTCTGGCACCCTTTTCTTAACTGCGATGATCCCCCTGGCCCAACCTTGAGGATAGAGGGAAACTGCTTCCTTGATCATCAATTATTGTTGAGTGCCAAGTATTTTTTATATAGAAGGTACAGTGTTGTACAGTGTTTATGGACTGAATCCATGCTCTTCTCTTATGTAGAAGAAAAGATTCATAACAATAGAAACCAGATGAACAATCTAACTTGAGTTCATGGGGAGGGGAGGAGTCCCGAAGGGCTGGATGGAAGCTGGGAACTGCCTGATCCTGCAGGCACTCCAGGAGGAGGGGAGAGAGAGAGAAAGAGAGACGACCATAAACAGTGATGGCCAGCCTCATCACCTTTCCTGATTTACTTCAGAACCAGAATGTATTTTCCCCTTAGTCTCAGTGTCCACACCTTAGCACTCACCTCTTGACCCTAAGCCCTGGTCTGAAGGGTCCCATGTTCTATCCACCTACCCCAAGGAGCTTATCAGCTTAGTCTTTTAAACCATTACAGGGCTCTTCAGGCCCCACCACAGTCCAACAGAAACCAAACCTGTCAGGGTAGGACCCAGATGTTGGTATTTTTCTTAATCCCACCACCACAGCCACCACTACACATAACCATTTCCACTCCCCTTGAGTGGTTCACTCCCACCAGCCTTTTCAGTCTCACTTCCTCCAGGAAGCCTCCCTGCTGTTGTTCCACAACTCCTCGTTGGGTACATCTCCTCTGAACTCCCAGAGCACGTTCTGTGTCTACTACACTCACACTCATGATCTTGGTGAAGCTGTACATTTACTTTCCCTTTCACTCTGAACCTTGAGTGATATATCCATATTGTATCTTACTGCGGGCATCTCCCCATACATTTCCTGAGTCTAGTACAAAAGTCTACCCCATTGTAAAAGAGCTGTAGTAACTGTGGAATAAATGAGTGATTGAACAGTGAGGATGCTTCTGGCTTTCTGCTTTTAAAAATAATAGCGAATATATCCATAAATATGTTCATTATTGTGTTTCAGAATATTTCCCTTAAAGTAGGGCTACTGGAACAAGGGCATAAAGATTCTTGTGTCTATTTCTGTAGGTATATGTGTCTCACCAACAATACCCAGAGTGTGTCACTCATAGAGTTTAGATGGGATTGACCCAAGCCTAATCCCCTGAGTAAATCTGTGGTTTAGTTCAATCAGGATAACCTATCACTCCCTACAGCCATGCACTGCCACACAGTGATGGAGTGTGTGGCACCCCATAGGGATCATCACCAGATCTGATTTTTTTCCCCCCACTATTAGGAAAATGTACTCTTCTGACAGGAGCCAAAAAGCATATAATAACCCTGGTGTTGGTGACTTCAATCCTGTGGCCAAAAAGGGAAATCTAAGGATTAGCACATACCCCTGCCTCCTACAAAGAAGCAGAGGAGAAAAAGTCAGTAAAACAAATGGCTGTGCTCACATTGCTGCTGGATTAAGCCTCACCTGAAACTTACCTCTCAGGTTTTGAGTTATGTGAGTCAATAAATTTCCTTTCTTGTCTAAGACACTTTAAATTGAATTTTTTGTTGTTTGTACTTATTTTCAGATTTACTTTCAAAGGCATCTTAACTCATGTACTACACTGCTGCCAAACTGTTTTTCAAAGAGTTGTCAACATTTGCAACTAGGCTGAAATTGTCTTTATCTTACTAGATAAGACAGCTGCTTCTAAGAATTCAGTAATTCAGGATATCAGGGGTCACAAAGACTCTAGGAGTGATTCAATCACACTGCCACCCCCTTCCTATACCCCAGTGAGCAGTAGAGTATAAAGTCAAGTGATGTCTGTCACCCCTAACCTGGAGGAACAAGTAGATGAAAGACAAATTTCTGTTCCCAGATGATGCTGTGAATGTTTCTTAATGCCTAAAAATGTTAAGAATAACCTTTTCTGTTTTTCTTTTAAAAACATAAAACAACCCTTGCTCATTACAGAAAAATCAGAAAATACTATATTTCAACTATCTACTGCTTTGGAAGGAACCATTCCAAAATTTAGCAGCTTAAAATAACAATTTTTTTAAGCTACCACATTTTGTGGGTCAAGAATCTGGAAAAGGCAGAGTAGGGATGGCATGTATTTGATCCACCATGTATTTATTCAACTGGAAAGACCAGATGTTGGGACTAACATGACTGCTTGGGCAGAAGTATGCATGCGTGTGTGCTAAGTCACTTCAGTCATGTCTGACTGTTTGAGACGCCAGGGACTGTAGCCCACCAGGCTCCTTGGTCTATGGGATTCTCCAGGCAAGAATATTGGAGTGGGTTGCCATGCCCTCATCTTCCTGACCTGGATTGAATCTGCGTCTCTTATGTATCCTGCATTGGCAGGCAGGTTCTTTACCACTAGCACCACCTGGGAAGCCCTAGGCAGACGTGTATCTAGAGGTAACTAGACTTACATGTCTACCTTTGATGCGGCTGTTAGCTGGGACCTCAGTTGGGGCTGGAATACATACATATGGACTGTCTGTGTGGCCTGGGCTTCTTTGTAGCATGACTGCCTCAGAATTCTTACATGCAAGCTCAAGGCTTTTGTCCCAAAAGAACTAGACCAAAACTTTATGGCCTTTTCTGACTCAGCATTGGAAGTCACATAGCATCACTTCTACCACATTCCGATGGACATTCAGTCACTAGTGTCACTCCAGATTCAGTGGGAGGGGACAGAGACCCCATCTTTTGCCAGCAAGGGAATCAAAGAATTTGCAGACATATTTAAAACTACCATAATATTCATGTAAAAAGACCATAGCAACAACTCAACTATGCCCACTCAGGGAAAATCACAATCAACATCTTGGTGGCTACCTTTACGGATACTTTTCTGTTATTGATTTTATAACACTGGTTTAGTTTTAAGTCAATACTCTTCACCTTAAAAGTGGGAGAAATCCAGTTAAACTAATATAAGCAATAAAGAATTGATGCTTTTGAACTGTGGTGCTGGAGAAGACTCTTGAGAGTCCCTTGGGTTTCAAGGAGATAAAACCATTCAATCCTAAAGGAAATCAACCCTGAGTATTCATTGGAAGGACTGATGTTGATGCTGAAGCTCCAATAATTTGGCCACCTGATGCGAAGACCTGACTCACTGGAAAAGACCCTGATCCTGGGAAAGATTGAAGGCAGGATGAGAAGGGGCGACAGAGGACGAGATGGTTGGATGGCATCATGGACTCAATGGACATGAGTTGAGCAAGCTCCAGGAGATGGTGAAGGACAGGGAAGCCTAGTGTGCTGCAGTCCATGGGGTAGTAAAGAGTGGACATGACTGAGCAACTGAACAACAACAAAGCAATAAAGAAATGTATTGGCTCCTAGAGGTGAAAATCCCACAGAGCTGACTTCAAGAGATGGTGGATCCTGAGGCTTGATGAGTGTCACCAGAATCTATCTTACTGCACCTCCTGGTTCTTCTTTCTCGTAGTTGGTTTCATCTCAGGCAAGCTCTCCCACATGGTGCCAAAAGGGACACTACAGCTCTTGGCATGCATGGTCCTTAGTCTTTATGCTTGTAGAAAGAGAGTTGCTTCTCTCCTGAGAGATTTATCATCATTCTAGGGATGACCTTCATTTGGCCCAGCTTGAGGTATGAGCCCAGGGCATCCTTTAATGAGTAGCCTGCCCAAGAGTATCCTGGGGAGATGAAAAGCTCATGTCCACCACAGGCAGCTTTGTTCTCTGCTTTTTTCCTGATTAACTTTATATTCATGCCTATGAATATGCTTTCAATAACATCATTTAGAAAAACTGCTTTGTAGCCCTATGAGGGGATGCACCATTATTTAATTTAGTTCCCTGCTGTTGAGCATTCTGATATTTCCAATTTTTCACTGCAACCATCAGTACAGTATGCCTTTTAACTAAATCTGTGCAAACATCCACTAAACATTATTTCTAGATGTGGAATTGCTAAGTCAAAAGACATGCATGTTGTTAATGCTCTTGATGCTTTTTCATCAAATCATCTTCACAAAATGTAACAACTTATACTCCCACCTACATGATTTAAGATCACTGATTTCCCCCACTGATACTGGGTACTAACACTTCAGCAACAAAATCTTTGCCAAACAGACAAAATAATATTTTGTGGTTTTAATTTGCATTTCTTTTATTGCTAGTGAGGCTCAGTGAATTTCAATTCCTCTTGTACAAATTGCGTTTCCTGGTAGAGAAGCAAAATGCCTGTCAGAGTGGTCGGTCTCAGAACCCAGGGCCCCCAACCCCTGAGAGGCAGTGGGGAGTAACAAGACCACTAATTGTAATGATAATTGAAATAACCATAAAGACTGTCAGAGACCATATACTAGGATCAAGCTTTGTGCCCAACACTCTCCAGTCACCATCATGGTTCGCCTCCTCAGATATTGTTGGTTACCACATCCATTAGGGTCTTGAAGACCTAGAGCTTTGCTCAGAGACCCCAATTTCATGGTTATCAAATCTCCCTCAAATTTTCTGCAAAGGGATTTTCTTTAGTGTGCCCTCTGCAGAAGAGTCGAGGCTTCATCCTCTGTTTACTCTGCTTTTTCACTTATTTGCCCAAGATCTCTATTCACACAGAGCACTTTTTAAGTTTTGTCAACATGAATAAAGACTGGAGCCACAGGAAGCAGTCAAGAGGCTTATTGCACACTGTCTGGGCAACCTCATCGGTACTTATTTTCTCTCTCCCTCTGAGGAGCAGAATACATTCCTGTCTCTGTCTGTACAGCAGCATAGAACCGCCTTAGTGGTTCAAATATGCCCTGTTGAGGGTGACTATGTGTCTATCATCCTCCATAGACTTATCGAAGTATTTATTTCCATACAAATAACAGGGGGGAAATGGAAAATAAAATTTCCTCCCAGGCTTTTAACATCTATAAGGTAGAGGGCTGGTGCTGCTTCATTTTATAGGTGAAAAAAACTGAGGTTAGAAGAACTGCAATAATTTCTTTGCAGTCCTACCCTTTCACCATCTCAGAAACTCTAAAAGATGTTGCCCTGCAGCAGGAACTACCTACTGACCCTGAACTTGCAGCACATCTTCCTGCCCCATGCCTTCCCTCCTGCTGATTTCTGTGCTTCTCACTGACTGTATGTACCACATTCTCTCATTCCCCCAGTATTTGCTGCACAAACAGACCCTATCACATCCTCCAACCTGCAGAACAGTGCTCAGCCTGTAAGGGTTGGAGAGCTCCAGCACCGACACACACCCACGTCAGCTTGAAAGGTAGGAAAACGTGACCCTGAGACCTGTTTCTCCAGCCCTCCCAGAGCTCAGCCTTGAGAACAAGGAGGCTTGAGCACCCTCGAGTGAGGCACAGCTCCCTGGGGCCAAGGAGCAGTCTGTACCAAGGCTGATGACTGACTCATCCACCCAGATCTCTCCCATTTTCTCAAGGCAGGCAGTTTCTGATGCAGAGCTGAAAATTCTCCGCTACCTCATTGTGTGCCTGTTCTTGAGGGCGGGGGCTTTGGGTAGATTTCTGAAAAGCAATTATGCTTATTACTGGTTAGGATTTCAGAAACCTTCTCTGTTTGCTGAATGCATTAATTTGCAGCCCTTTCCTTCACTCATGCTTCCTGACAGCTCCATTTTGCAGGTGGGAAAAGATGCAGATGGAGAGTGGTAGAGAAAGGCTGTAACAAGAAACCAAAAATGGAAGAGAAATTCAAAGATGGAAAGAGAGCAGGCTAATGACATTATCAGTGACTGGAGAGTTCCCAGGACTTCACCTTGGGCATTTCGGCTATGTAAGTCAATAAATCCTCCCCTTTACTTAAACCAGCTTGAGCTGAATTTCTCTCACTTGAAATTACAAGTCTTCTGATTATTATGCCCCTTATATATGGTGTCTTTAAAAAGAAGAAAAAAGGCTTCTCAGATGGCTCAGTGGTAAAGAATTTGCCTGCCAACCAGGAGACACCGGTTTGATCCCTGGGTCAGGAAGATCCCCTGGAGAAGGAAAGGGCAACCCACTGCCGTATTCTTGCCTGGGATATCCTGTGGACAGAGGAGACTGGCAGGCTATAGTCCATGGGGTTGCAAAGAATCAGACACGACTGAGAAACTAAACTCTACATATATATATATATATACACACACACACACACACACACATACATACACACACATTTTTTTACATATATATACGCTAAATGTTATATATATAACATTTTAGTTCTTGTTTTACAAATTTCTCATTTAAAAATCTGAAATCATACAGAACTATTTAAAGTATAGAGTTGGGGTTAAGCAACTCTATGGTTATATGCACATAACCAGTGAAACACATGGGTTTCCTCTGACCCTCCTAAATTCCCACTACAATTAAAAAGGTAAAAGATGTGGCCCACAAGCTGGGGAGAATGAGGATGAAGATGACAGCAATAAAACTTAGACATTATGTAGCAATGGGCAAATGGTGACTAACTCAGCCAGTCTAAGAAAGTTGAACCCTGTACAAGGCAGCAGAAAAGCAGAAAACCCATCAAATTTATGCTCTGGATCCTCCCAAAGGCTCAGGAATTGGAAGTGTCATGTGCCTTTTAAAATAGGGAACAAATGGGGAAGGAAATGGCAAGTTTGCTCAAAGTCCATAAAAGAAGTGATTAGGCCTATGGGTGAGGACCCTCGGTCAAACAGATTAGATGGTGTCTTCCTGGCTTGAAGCAAGAGACTCTGGCCTTGGGATTTCCATCTGGAAATCAGGGAGGGTCTGAGTTAAGAGAGGTATAATCTGAAGGTAGAGGCCTCATTCTCCTCTCTACTCTGAGAATCAGGCTTTTACTCCACCAGGTAGGTAACTGGAAGGTTTCTAGTATGGGAAAAAAGAGCAATCCAAGAGAAAAGGCCCCCAGGTACTCAGAGCTGAGGCTTCCCCCAAATCAACAGCCCAGTCAATCAGGATTTTCCCAATCATCACCTTTCTCCTATGCATTTATTTACATATATAACACTTACAAAGTGGGGAAGGTTGTAATTATCCACATTGTTCTGTCACTTGTTTTCTTAATCTAATTATATACTTTGGACACAGCCTATGTATGTACACATAAGCATTTATGTGCAATACACTTATATATATGAATAACAGGATAGTTAAGCAGTCTCCAAATATCACTGCACAGAAGTTGCAGGTGGGGGGGTGGATCTTTTCCAATAAGAAATCTGATGAGCACTGCTTTAACCAAAGGGTCAACTTTGGCATCACTGATACCACATGTCTTTTTATGTGTTGCACTACCAAGGACATAATATTACTTCCAAGTCTTTCCTACGAAAAACGCACATCCTGAGTCTACCCGGAGGAAACAGATAAATCCAGAATGTGAGAAAGTCTCCTAGATGCTTCAAAAAAGTCAATAGTATGGGAGCAGGGGGGAAAAGAATTGGAAATCTCTTTAGCTTCTGCCTTCTAGATTAAAGGCAACTAAAGAGATTTGACAACTAAATGTAGGAGAATTTTAGACTGGGAAGAAACTAGCTAAAAAGGAACTTTGAGGGACAATTGGAGAAATTTGAATACAGAATGTAAAGTTGAATACAGAATGTATTAATGTCAAATTTTCTGAGTGTAGCATAAACACGGCAAAACATTAGCAACTGGTGAAACTATGTAAAAGATGAATGGGCATTCATTATACTTTTCTTTCAAGTCTTTAGTAGGCTTGAAAATTTTCAAAATAAAAAGCTGGTAGATAAGGGAGTTGACTCTGGAGTCTGATCTACGTGATCCATTTGGGAAGGTGACTCAACTTTTCCAAGAACTTCTCTGTCACAGGGTGATAATAATAAAACCTACTTCATGAGCCTGTTGAATTAAATGAGATGATGCCTGCAAACTGTTTATCAGAGTTCCTGACATAGTAAATGTTAACTGTCATTATCATCTGCCTCGTTTTTTTTATGGATACATAATTCCATTGTCTTGAGTTTCTCTCGATTTAGCAGGTAAGTCATCACCCAGCTAGAGTGCTGTTTTCTTGTCAGCACAAGATAAGGTGGTCACAGCTTGTGTTGTGGGCTGGAGCAGGAGGAGGTCTCACTCCAACTGTTGTAGCTGGGTGCCTGACTGGTGGACACCTGTGGTTTAGGGCCCCTTCCTCCACCTGCTTTGATTAATAAAAACCCGTTTACAGCTGGGAATCAACTTAATGTGATTTGAGCTGGGTTAACACTGCTTCCTCTACTGCTACCAGAGTTTACATAGAGCTCCTTCCTCCAAGCCACAGTGCTTACTTTAAGGATAAGAAACATCTTACCCAGGGTTCTTCCTGGGAAACCTTTGCCGCCATGATCTGGAAAATACCTACAGTGATCCAGAAATACAGAAGTGGATATATCCCAGCCCTGGCCCCAGGAGCCCCTTGAGTCTAGAAGGGGAGACTGACGAGCTGCAGGTCCAGCTCTCCAGAATCCCAAATACCCGAAAGATCAATGGCTTTCACTTCTCTGTCATTTCTTCAAATGAGGCACCTGAATTTTGAACTTCTCAGAAATGGGCTTTATTGGCAAGGCAGAGATTTAAGGTTCCCTCCAGAAGACACTGAAGGTAATTTCCTCCCAATTACCATGAGTTTCGAATCAACACCATTCCCTTGGGAGGCATTACTAAAGGGGAGATGGTACCAGATGATAATGTCAGAGAACCTGCACTATTAAATAACTTCTGAAAATTCCCAAGGTTTAATGGCAATGCTTTTCCTTTGAACGTCTTACTTCTTTTTTTTTTTAATGCACTCTTCATTTTATTGTGTTCAGGCCGTCCTTTGACGCAAGTGGAACAAATATAGTCATATCCGTTCCTCTGAAAGCAGAGAGGGTAGTGCAGTGTCACAGAGGGAAGCGTGGGCTCTGGCGTCAGACTGCCTGCAATCACTCTTGGTGCTGACAGGTAGCAGCTTTGTAATCTTGGGCCAGGGACTCTTTCTTTGAGCCTCAGTTCCCTGATCTATCAAATCAGGTGAAAAGTACTTTCTTCATAGTGTTGTCATAAGCTCAAGTGAAATAATGAATGCAATAGCAAAACCTGGCACACGGCAAGGGCTCAATAAACAATAGCTATTACTATTATTGTTATTATAGACAGTCCAGGGGTGACAGAGGTTGACAAGCAATTGGGGAGATCTGCATGTGGTGTTAAGACATGGAGACAGACACAAAGAGGCAAGAAACTGTCCTGCTCTTGAGGATCTCACCTTTAGTTTAGGGGAAGGGCAAATGCAAATTAGGGCAAAATGCAGCAGGAAGCAATACAATAATGCAAGCAATTAAAAAGGAGTCCCCTATAAAAAGATGTTTTGAGGTAGCACTGATGCTCATGCAAATAGTACAGGCATTGGAGTGAGTTCCACAGAGTAAGAATGGAAACTAATTCATCTCTAGCTGGGAATCAGCCTAGAATCAAGCTCATGCTTATGCTGAGGTGAACACAAAGACATCTGTTACAAGCAAACGTGTTTTGAGATGTGTCCTGCTGAACTCTTGCAGGAAAGTAATGTTAGAGATCATGGAATTGGCCTGGTCTAGAATTCAGATCTACCTGATGCCAAAGCTCCTAATCTTTCTATGACATCCCATTGTCTTCACTGATTTCTCTCTACATCCTCACAAGTTCTGAAGCACAATAGCTGCCCATCCTATATTGGTGGAGAGGATGGAGGATGGAGAGATGGTGTGTGGTGGGTAGATTGTGAAGAGACGGATGGAACATGAATAGGATTTAGAGGAGAGATGGAGGGATGGTAGATAGATGAATGGATGGATGGTGGCTAGATAGATGTAGAGTGGATGGATGGGTGGATAGGGACTGGAAGAATGGTAGGTAGATGAATAGTTGGGTAGTTGAAAGATAAATTAATGGTGAGATGGATAGATGGCAGATAAGTGGACAGATAGATGGTGAGATGGATGGATGGCAGATAAGTGGACAGAGGCACAGACTTGCTTTGTACTTAAAAGCTCATGACAGTGGTCCAGGGTGAAGCGCAACAAAGTGCAGCCAGGTACTTAACAGCTCTTCTGCTCCTCGTTAAAACATCATCTACTTAATGGTAGTTGATAAATACTAAAGTTCAGTACTTGCTATGTGCCAGAGCCAGTGTTAAGCTCATCTCACAAACGTCCTGAGGTCATTAATATTATTCGAAAAGGAACTAGCGCTTACAGAGCTTTCCAAGATGCACAGCAAGTAGCTGGCAGAATCAGGACTCAGACTCAGGCTGCTAAAAACTCCAAGCTCCTGTTCTTAACCTGTGTGGTCAGTTTCTGTGATATACTTTTTCTTTATAGAGGAAGCTCATAACACCGTCTAGGAGTCAGGAAATATCTACCAGGGAAGGAGACACTTGAGCTGAGTCTTAAAGGCCAGGAGAATAAGGGTTTTCAAGACAGAACAGAGGGCCTAGTGCTGAGGAGGTTATCAATTCCTTCCTACAAGTGAGAAGGAAGCAGGAAAAAAGACAAGACAGAAAAGGTAGGCTAGGACCAAGTCATGGAGGGTCTTTGAATGCCGTAGACAGAATGATTAATGGTGATATTAGCAGCAACGAATGCTATGAGTCAAGCTCTTTGCTAGCTGCTTTTACTTGCATCCTTTCATCTTAACCTCTCAAATATGTGAGACTAATTACTACTTTTACCCTAATTTGCAGCTGAGAAAGCTGAGCATGTGATTTAATAACTTATTAAAGGTTATATAGCTAAAATGGCAAAGTCAAGACTTGAACCTAGGTCTAACTATCGAGTTCATGCTTTTAACCACCGTGCTATACTGCCCTGTGTGAACTTAAACTTTATCCATTCTGTAAGAATTTGATCTTCATCTTGTCCAATGGGAAGCCATTGAAAGCTTTTAAATAGGAAACAACCTGAATAACGTATGCATTAGAAATATCCCCTCTGATGAATATGCAGGTTGGACAGAGTAAGACAAAACTGATCTCTTCTGTAAGTCCACCTTTTCTGCATGCCTGCATTTGCCTAGACCTGCATTTTACCTCCTAGGTCCCTGAGTCTGTCTGTTTACTGCCTGGATGGAAAGCCAAGACAACTAACTTGCTGTTTGACCTTAGATAGCACCTGACCTCACTGGGCCTCAGATTTCTCACAGGATAGGAAGGGGCTTGCTCATGGATTCTTAGGGCTCTCTCCAGCTCTGACATTGCACTTCCCTCTGTTCTCTGGGATTACGTGACTAAATGTGCCACATTTTCTGCACTATCTTGAAGTTCCAAAGCATAGAAGAGTTATTTTTGGTCACTGTTCAATATAAAGCTTTGTTCTCCAGGCCCTCTGGTGTCATTGCCAGCTTGTCTCTACACAATCCTCTTCAAGACTCCCTGGCCTTCCAGACCCACTAACTCCAAGGAAGAAGCTATTTATAAACTTCTGACAGGGTATAATTGCTAACTGCATCTAGCTGAGGAGTTGTCAACAAGTAGCATTAGACTGGAGATTGGCTCCCCAAATGCCCACAGAGGTGTCAATAGTCACTTCCTTGAGAATTGAGGAAAGTTCACATTCCATTTAAATGCAGTCTAAGAACTAAGCAGGGTGGGAGGATAGTTGTAAACCAAATAGTGAACATGGCCTCTGGCTTGTGCCCTGAAGAGTACTTGAGTAGGACTAACACCTGTCTTAGTGGAAAGACAGGTACTAATGAGCGTGGGACTAGAGTGTGGGCCTCATGGATGTGGACTTTGGAGTCAGAATGCCTGTATCCCAAGCTCCCTTCCAGTTCCTACAGGTGATACAACCTTGAGCAAGTTACCTAATACAGCTGTGCCTCGGTTTCCCCATGTGGAATATGTGGATGTGGTGTGTTTGAGTGAGTCATTGTGTGTGAGGTCATAAGAACAGTATCAGGTACATAGTAATTAAAATTCAACATTCAAAAACCTAAGATCATGGCATCTGGTCCCATCACTTCATGGCAAATACATGAGAAAACTATGGAAGCAGTGACAGATTTTATTCTCTTGGGCTCCAAAATCACTGCAGATGGTGATTGCAGCCATGAAATTAAAAGATGCTTGCTCCTTGGAAGAAAAGCTATGACAAACCTAGACAGCATATTAAAAAGCAGAGACATTACTTTGCCAACAAATGTCTATAGTCAAAGCTATGGTTTTTCCAGTTGTATATGGATGTGAGAGCTGGACCATAAAGAAAACACTGAAGAATTGATGCTTTTGAACTGTGGTGTTTCAGAAAACCCTTGAGAATCCCTTGGACTGTAAGGAGATCAAACCAGTCAATCCAAAAGGAAATCAACCCTGAATATTCATTGGAAGGACTGATGCTGAAGCTGAAGCTCCAATACTTTGGCCACCTGATTCGAAGAGCTGACTCATTGGAAAAGACCCTGATCCTGGGAAAGATTGAAGGCAAGAGGAGGACGAGATGGTTGGGTGTCATCACCAACTCAGTGGACATGAGTTTGAGCAAGCTCTGGGAGATGATGAAAGACAGGGAAGCCTGGTGTGCTGCAGTCCATGCGGTTGCAAAGAGTCAAACACAACTGAGCAACTGAACAATAACATAGTAATTGCTAAATAAAATGTTGGATTGTTATTATTATTGGGGTTCCAGGGGCCATGAGAGTCCCCACTAGCCTAAAGAAATAAGTATACCAAAAGACTGTGATCCTCAAGGTGTGCTCCCATCCCAGCTTTACCAGGCAACTTGTTAGAAACGCAAATTCTCAGGCTCTACCCAGACCCACTAATTAGATGCTCTGGGGTGAGGGCCACAGATTTGGGCTTTAACAGACCCTCTGGGTGACACTGATACACTGTAAAATCTGAGAGCTGTAAGCATGCCCCCAAAACACCCCTGATGGTGACCCCTCTAAGACAGATAAACATAGTAGCAGTGGCGATGGCTCAGGTGGGCCTTTCTCTTCGCCTGAGCCATTGTAAAATGTAAAATAGATGAAATGGGTGAAAATACAGGGTTGTTGTGCAGAGCCAATGAAGTTAGGGAAATGACAAGCCTGTTGGCCCATTCTACCTGCTCTGTCTTCCTGGAAGTCCTTAGGAAAATGTCCCTGGGCTGTAAGGCAGTCCCCTGCTAGTTTAACAGTTTAGTTCACTGGCTTTGGAAACATGCATATCTTTATACTAAAGGGAACTCCAACAGAGAGGAAAGGCTCTGGGTGACTCCTGCAGGTGGCTTCCTCCTCTCAGCTCCAGTTCCTCCCAGCAATTTGTCAACCTGGGAGCAGAAGACCTCCAAACCAGATGGCTGAGAGGAGAGGAATGGCTTCCACATGACCAGAACCCAAATCTTGGCTCCAGTTGAGTGACATGGGCAATTTACCATACCTCTTTGAGCTTTTCTGTAAAGTGAGTATCACCATCTTCCCCATTCAAGGCTGTGGAGACAACTAACTGAGATCTCTTGCCCAAGAGACTCTTATTAAGAACCTACTATGTGTAGGCTCTGTTCTAGCCCTTCAGATACAGTGATGATGGTGATCGTGACCGGCCCTCACAGAGCTAATGCTTTAAAGAGGGAGATGAATATTCCATGTCTAGTTACAAAGTTAATTATCTTATGATAATTGTGATGCATACATGATGACATAAAGGGACCTAGTCTGATATATGGGGTTAAGCACAGGTGAGGAAGTAATGTTTGGTCTGAGAATAAACCTGAACTTAGTTAGCAAAAATATTCTACAGCAAAAGTATAGAATATTTAAGGCCTCTTTGAGAATTTTGAGCAATAATAAGCAATAAAAGATTTCAGCAGGAGTGTGAAGTGATCAAATCAGAGTTTTTTAAAGAATCCTCTTAATAAAAAAACAATAGACCATTCTAAGAGCTGATAAGGATGTGGAGCAACTAAACTCTCATACAGCTCTGTGCAAATGATCATGATCACAACTATTAAAACTTTGAAAATCATTACATTGTACTCTTGAAATTAATATAATGGTGTATGTCAATTATACTTTAACATAAATAAATAAACAAAAAATAAGAAAAGCAGTTTGACAGTTTTATATGAAGATAAAAATACTCTTACTATGTAGCCCAGAAATCCCTCTAGGGATTTACCAGGTGAACTTAAACATATATTTACACACACCAAAAAAATAATAGAGATGAATGTTTGCAATGGTTTTATATATATATAATCACCAAACACTGGATACAATCCAGATGCCCATTTACTGATCAAGGGATTAACTAACCACAGACAGCCTTTCAATGGCATGCCCCTCAGCAGCGAAAAGAAACACATTACTGATATACACGACAACATGGATGAATCTCATAAGAATTATACTGAGTGAAACAGACTCAGAAGAGTACCTACCACATTATCTATTTACAGGATGCTTCAGAAAAGCTACAACTACATGGATAGAAAAAGGATCAGTGGCTGCCAGGGAGTAAGGAAAGAGGGTGGGGTTTACTGAAAAGGATCATGGGAGAACATATTGGCTTGACAGAACTGTTTTATATCTTGACTATAGTGGCAGTTACCTGACTGTGTGTGTCAAAATTCACAGAACTGTGCACTATTTAGTGTTCAGTGAATTCTATTTTCTACGAATGGGTGTGTGCTCAGTCACTCAGTTGTGTCTGACCCTGCAACCCCATGGACTGTAGCCCACCAGGCTCCTCTGTTCATGGAATTCTCCAGGCAAGAATACTGGAGTGGGTTGCCATTTCCTTCTCCAGGGGATCTTCCCAAGCCAGGGATCAAACCTGTGTCTCCTGCATTGGAAGGCAGATTCTTTACCACTGAGTCACAAGGGAAACCCTATTTTTTTTTTTAATGAATAATACCTTTTAAAAATAACACATTTGATACCAAGAAGGAATAGTTTGGGTTGGAGGACAATTAGAAGGCCTTTACAGGTAAAAGATAAGAGATGATGGTGCCTATTTTGGCATGTGGTGGTGAGGATAGAGAAGTAGGCAGATTTAAGAGCCAGTTTGGGCCACTCCTTCCAGGTCAGCCCACTCCCATGTCACAGGAGTGTACTATGCTCTTTTTAATAAAAGATCTATCTGCTTGAGCTGTAACTGAGCTGTAACTAGTCTGTTGTTTCGAATCCTTGCTATGATAACACAAGAGCCTAGGAATCCTGCCTAAGCTGTAATTAGTCCATCATTCCAAATCTTAGTTACAATGAGGCAAGAACCGAGGGAGAGAAATAAACTGACCTGATGATAATAATGTATCAATATTGGTTCATTGACTATAATAGATGTACCATACTAATGTTAAAAAAAAAAAAGAGTCAGTTAGAAGGGGAGGCAGCTGAAGGCTGGCATCTTGCAGGCACATTTTGGTTGCTCTCTTTGTATCATTTATATGAGCCATAAGCATACAGAGTTGTTGTTTAGTTGCTAAGTCATGTCTGACTCTTTGTAACCCCATAGACTCTAGCCCTGCCAGTCTCCTCTGTCCATGGGATTTCCCAGGCAAGAATACTGGAGCGGATTGCCTTTCCCTTCTCCAGATCTTTCTGACCCAGGGATCAAAGCCACATCTTCTACTTGGCAGGTGAATTCATTACCACTGAGCCACCAGGGAAGCCCATAAGTAAACATAGGCAACTTCCAAATGTATACTTACAATTCCTGCAATTTAGCGCATGCTAAGGCCTCACAGGTTCACAAGGGGAAGGAGGCAGGGCCAGTCAGGAGAGTGGACAGAGGCATCGTTGGGAACCCAGTGGAACAGAAATTCACATATGATCTCACTTGTATGTGGAATTGAAATGGTAATCATTTCACAATACATACAAATAGCGAATAGCTATATTGTACACAATATATGTTGTATGTCAATTATATGTTGTATGTCAGTTATACACAATATATGTTGTATGTCAATTATACCTCAATAAAATAATTATTTTTTAGAAGACACACCTAGGGTATGAACAGGGTCCTGAGTAATGGCTAGAGAGGGACAACTAGCCCCTGTCCATGAGTAAGGACCCCAAGAACGGTGAAATATAATGCCATAGTGAGCAAATTCATTGATATAGTTGATCATGATAGACTCTCCAGACATAATGTGTCATCTCATGCCCCTGGAGATGTCTCTGCTTACTTTGTGACTGATTAAAACTTGAACCAACAGTGAGTGTCATTGAATGAGACTGGGATGCCAGAGCCTGGGTTTATATGCCTGAATTATATGGAGGAGGAAATTCAAAGGCATAGGGACGTGAGAAGTTTTGGCTGGATTTACCATGTGCAGCTGTCACACCCACCCACCAACTGTGATCCACGAGAAGGCCTAGGAGACACTGCCTTGACTAAGGCCTTGACATGGGAGTACCTGTGTCCCTGAAAGCTCTGTGGTTGATTTCTTTGAATGATAGGCTGAATCATCGGGAACGTCACTATTGATACAGCCTCCTTGTTTTCAGTCAAAATGATGGAATCCTAAAGTAGCAGAAGACAAATGGCAGGACTTAACGAGGACCAGGTGGACACATCTATCTTAAAGGGAAGTAGGGAATGTCCCAGTTTTTAGAATGTCTTGGTCCACAAAGGGCTTTGATAATGTTTAATTTATCATAGAGTCCTAGGAATGAAATAGATGGGTACCCTACTAGAAAACTATTTGATTTCTGTAACTGGAAAAATTCTAGATCCAGTAGCCAAAAATCTGAGAGTCTCCACCACAAAGAATCATGGCTTTCAGTCAGTTTTGAAACCTATATCAATTTACACACCAACAGTGCTTCAATTGTAAGGGAGGCGCGGTATTACTGAAGAATTGTTCTGTGCCATCGTCTCAAGTGCACACAGTAAATCTTCCTCTAAGCATTCCCCAAAAGGACCTGCAGCCATCTGCTAGAGTGACTATGTTGGGAGGAAAAAGAAATTTTCAGAGATTACATGAGCTCTGAACTGATGCTAATTCCTGGGGTTCCAAAATGTTCCTGTGGCCTCAAATGGGGGTTGTAGTGTCAAGTGATAGCTATTCAGCTCAAGTCAGACTCGTGGCAGACCCAGCTTGTCCACATCTCCACCCTGTGAGTTATGTTCTCGGTTTCTAAATTTATTGTTTAAGTTAACACACTTGAAAACTCACAGAACCCGCATATTGGCTCTCTGAGTAATGCGATGAGGATCATTATGAAAGGGAAGACTACAAAGAAGTCCTTGCAACTTTCGGCTTTATTGCTGTGGTGAGCCTGAAGCAGTATCACATCACTGAGGAAACTGCAAAGATGAATGCCTTTGACAAAGTAGGAATACTGTTACTTATTTTATCTCCCATTCAGCTCTCCAGTTCCTCCTATGCAGAAGTCATATGGATCTGGAAAAAAATGAGTGTGAACTATTATAAACCTAATCAGGTGGTGATTCCCATTGAATTGCTGTTTCAGATATAGTATCTTTAATGGAACAAACCAACATGGCCCTGGCACTCAATAAGCAGCTACTGAATTGCCTAATGCCTCCCTACCCCTCACACCAAAGTACAAGGACAATCAGAAGCAGCTTGCTTTTACCTAGTAGGGACAACAGTTTACCTTCTCAGCCATGCTTCAAAAATACATCAGTTCTCCTGTTCTCTGCCACGATCACATAACCAACCATAGAGATCTTTATTTGCCTTGACATTGCATGAAACATTACACTGGGCTACTCCATTTTGCTCACTGGATCTGATGAGCAGAAAGTAGCAGGTACTTTAGATGTCTTAGAAAGACATATATGAATAAAGAGTGGGAGATAAAGTGTTGAAGAGTCAATAGATTATCAAGGAGTGAAGAAGATTATCTCCTCTAAAGTGAAAAACAGGTTACTCTACCTTACCACTCACAATGAAAATAGATACAATACTTAGTAGGCCTTTTTTGGATTTTGGAGGTGATATATATCATATTTCAGAGTCAGATATGACTGAGCGACTAAGCACACACAGCACATCATATATCACATTTAAGTATGAGATTAGACCCTCTAAGAGGTGTCTGTAAATCAGCTTCAAGTGAAAGCCAGAGCATGAGAAGGCTCTACAGCAAGTCTGGGGTGCAATACAAGCCACTCAACCACCTTGGCCTTGTGATCTAGCATATCCAATAATATCTGAAGTGTAAATAGGGATGCTCTGTGGAGCCTCTGGAAAGTACCAACAGGAGAATCATAGCCCAGACCCCTAGGATTATGGAGAAAATCTATGACCTTTTCCACAGATAACTATTCTCCTTTTAGAAATAGCTTCTGACTTGCCACTGAGCCTAAGTAGAGACTGAACATTTAATTGCAGGACATGAGAAGCTGAGCTTCTCATCATGAACTGGGTGTTGCCTGACCCATCTAAACATAAAATTGTGCATATGCAATATAAATCTAACATAAAATGGAAATGGCATATATGAGGCCAAACTCACACATGTCCAGAAGGTACAAGTAAGGTGCATAAGCAGATGGCTCAGACTCCTTTGACATAAACTTTTATTGCATCACCTCCCCTCTCTTAATCAATGCCTTTGGCTTCTTGGGGTGTTTTTTAATAATCAATTAACTAAGGAAGAAAAACCCAAATCTGTTTTACAGATGAGTATGAACAGAATTCTGGTACTACCTGAATGTAGACAATCACAGCACTACAGCCCTACTCATGAGTGATCCTGAACTGCAATAATAAAGAAAAATCTTCCTAATGGGCAAAATTTCAAGTAGTACATCTGGTTGTCTACTACGTCTACAGTGAGAGAAGGTAGACCATATGGTTTGGCCATATGGTCATGAACTTGGAAGGAACATAATTGGAAGATTGGTGACAAAGAAATCTGAGGAAGGAACATATGAATGGACCTCCTCAGAATTCGCACACACTATAAGGATATTCGTGCCCATAGGAATCCCTCCACAAAGAGTATCCACTGCAGAGGAGGTTCTAAATAATCAGGTAGACGATGCATTCAGTGAGTGTTACTCATCCCCTTTCCCAAAGCATCCTGTGCATGCTTAACGAGTCCATTAACAAAATTGCCATGGCAACAGAAATAGAGGCTATACATGGGATCAACAACCTGAATTTCCCCATAAGGTCAACTTGGCTAAAGATACTGCTGAGTGCCTGATCTATCAAGAGAAGAGTTCAACAATGAGTTCCCAAGAGCATCATTCCTGGGGAAACCAGCCAAATAGCTGGTAGCCGGTTGACTACATTGAGTCTCTTTGATCGCGGAGGGAGCAGAGATCCATCCTCCTTGGAAAAGGCACATTTTTTAAATACACGTGTGCCTTCTCTAGCCATACTGCATCTGCTAGAACCATCATCTGTGGACTCACTGAGGGCTTTAGCTACCATTTTGGCATTCCCTGTAATATTAATTCTGATCAAGGAACTTATTTCAAAGCAAAGAAAGTGCAGAAATGGAATCATACCCATGGACTTAATTGTTCTTGCCACACATCCTATCACCTGCAAATGGCTGGACTAATCAGAAGGTGGAATAACTTGCTGAGGGCTCAGTTACCGCACCAATTGTGAGTCAACATCCTGAAAGGACTGGGTTCTGTCTTACAGGATACTGTATGTGCTTTGAATCAGAGACCACTGATCCTGGTTATGAAGAACCATGATAATAAAGGGATAGAAAGAAATAATAATAATAAAGGGATAGATATAGAAGTGTCTCCTCGCACTGTTATACCCAATAACCCATTTCCCACCTGAGGAAACTTGAACTCTGCTGGGTTGGAGGTCTTAGTCTCCAGGTGGGAATACTTCAACCAGAGGACACAAGAACAGCTCCACTGAACTGGAAGATGAGACTGTCAACCTGGCAGTTTTGAGCTCCTTATGGCACTGAAGCAATCAACAGAAAGGAGATTATTTACAGGATGGCATGATTGATCTTGATTACCAAGAAGAAAGTAGATTGCAGCTAAAAAATGGGCACAAGAAGAACTATGTCTGCAATGCAGTGGGTTTTCCAGATCATCACTTAGTGTGTCCATGCCCAATAGTTGATGTTAAGAAAAAACTATAGCAAATGAACAAACAAAAAGTAGTATAATTGGGGGCCCAGACCCTTTGAGAGGGAAGGTTTGGGTCACTCCATTAAATAAAAGAGCTTTAATTAGCTCAGGTTCTGTCTGAGAGGACATCAACTGTGAGCTCCCGACCAAATACAGAGTGAAAGATTGTAATATATGTAACTGCATATATTCTCTTTGCTTATTACATGCCTGTGCTTATTTTTATGTGCTACTTTCTTCTTATTTTTATTCCTATGTACAAAATTTTAACTTTAATTTTACATTTGGTCTTTAGGTAACATACTTTTCAGTGGGATTGTGAAGAACAATTAATATAACTAGCAATGGACATGGAACTCTGCTCAATATTCTGTAATAATGAAAATGGGAAAAGAATTGATACATTTATATGTATAACTGAATTGTCTTGCTGAACACCTGAAACTAACACAACACTGTTAATCAACTATACTCCGATATAAAAATTTTAAAAACCAAACTAACAATGGATACCATGACCACAAGGTTGGTGCTTCTCCTCACCTTGGGGAGAAGGTGCAAACTTCTTCGCTTGTAACATGGATAACTATATCTGATTAGATGAAAAGCTTAATCCTATTGGGAATTTTTGGGAGACAGAGCAGCCCTCATGCCTCAGGGTCTTTCTGCACAAATTCCCATCATTCAGTGGTTGAAAGCTGCTGGGAAGGGGGTTGTTAATGTCCCCATCCTCCCAGACAATCAGCCTGACAGCAACAGGAAATCCTTGGGCGAAGAAATGCAGGTGCCAGCCACCAGAAGTCAGTGAGGTAGTGAGAGCAAAAGGACACAGGTGAGGCTCTGAAAGTGTCCACTACACCCAAGTTTCCCTCTCTACAAAAGGAGAGGAGAACTTCTACCTCACAGAGGTGCCCTTGTGCTGCTGAACTGCAAACTCCAGGGGTCACTGCTGGTGACTTGGGGGCCCTGAGTTGCTGTGAAGATTAAAGGAGATGGTGTAGAGCAAACAAATGCTGACACAGAGGAGGCCTTCAGTATGCGTCCACTCCTTCCCTTTTTCATTGAATAATTGTTTCACCATATCTGATTGCTCAGATGGTAAAGAATCTGCCTGCAATGTTCCCCTGGGTGGGGAACATCCCCTGAAGAAGGGAGTGGCAACCCACTCCAGTATTCTTGCCTGGAGAATTCCATGGACAGGAGAGCCCCGGGCTACAGTCCATGGGGTCACAAAGAGTCAGACATGACTTTTACCATATGGAGGACTTACTTGGTTACCCACGCCCACGATACAGTATTAAGCACTTTATACAGAAGAAGAAACAAAGGCTCAGAGAGCTTAAGTCACTTTGTCCCCTCCCTGAGCACATAAGTCTGTCTGACCAGGGTCACTGCTCCTAAGCTCTACCTTGCCCCACGCTGCCAAGGGCTGATTCCGACACGTTGCTCAGTTGCACTTATTTCAGAGCGCGGATGCCAGATGCCTCAGTCAGAACACTCCCTTGTCAGACATGACCCAGATTAGCCTCAGGAGGAGCGGCTGCCAGGAACTGGCATGTCTGCTGCTCTGCCTTCTTAATTGGTGTCCCACCAAGATAGCTCAGGTGGGTGGGAGAAAGTCTTCCTCCTTCTGCCTCGGGCTTTGCCTCTTTGGCCCACACATGTCCCAGAGGCAGGGGCATCTCGAAGCACCTCCTTGGGGGAAGGAATTTTGAATCTAGGCCTCAAGGCTTGCAGAGACGAGTGACACGGCAAGGCTCTTTGTTCTGTCGAACTAGTTCATCCAAGCACAGAAGGAATGGATATCCTGCCCACTTTCTGTGTCTCTGCCTTGGAAGACCCAAGCCACGGCTGCTCATCTTCTCCTCTTTGGGTTCTAGCGGGAGCAGATATGCTTAAGGTACCAGCAAAGCAGGGCACCAAAAAGACAGTAAATAGGTGCAAAGCATGGGAACTAAGCAGGAAAAGTGATTTCTATATTTGGTGTGTTTCTGACATCACAGTTTGGCTTACTCATCTCCACTGGTACATGCTTTACTGCAGACCAAAAAGATGGCAAATTCAAGTCTACAGACTGGGTGCTTGATACACCTATCTTCCAAAAATGGATGCACAGTTGGAAAGCCTGAAGTGCAGTAGAGAATGTATTTCCATTCTCCGCTTTGGCAAGCCTATGCTGTGAGCATTTGTTTTTTCCTGTAGTGGTGATAGCAGAAGTCCAGCAGTGGATGTTTCATTCTGTATTACTGAGAGGAAGGTCATGGACATATGTTCTCTTGTCATCAACCAAGGCAAAGGCAGTGTGGCCCTGGAAACAACAGCAGTAACACCATTTCCTGATCTGTGCCTCTCAGCTGAGGCAACATGGTCATGCAGCCAGCAATGGGGACAGGGACTTCTTGAAATCCATCCTCCTCCTAGAAGATTTAGAAGCTCCCTTGGTGCACCAATCTTGCTGATATATTCTGGGAGACATTCCTGAAAGTTCTTCCTAGAACTTGTTCATCCAGCATGTCCACCAATCCTGCAAGCACCTAATCCCCTGTATTAAGTCTCTTTCAGCTTAACCTAGTCTGAGTTATCTACAGCAGAACCTGACTAATACTGGGTGCTTGTGATATACCCCACCTGTGTGCTAAGTCTTTGCCTTTAATCTTCACAATGGCCTGAGTTCCCTGGAGTCCAGGACTTGGTGGCAAGCGCAAGAACCAACTTGGACTAATTAAAGCAGAAAATGAACTTACTAAAAAGATATTGATTAACTCAGGGAAGTCACTGGGAAGAGGAAGCCTAGAGAACAAGGCTTGGAAACTCTGCAACCAAAAATTGTGCCACAGAGCTAGTCAAATGAGAACACCGCTTCCACGTGGTTCCCAGTCCTACACACCCCTGCACCTGACAAAACTGCTTACGGGACTTGCAGACTTGGAAGTCTCACAGACACTGCAGTCTTGGAAAGCTCCGCTTCTCGGCACTGTAGTCATCGCTGCCTCTGCCCCGCAGCAAGCTCTCCACCCCTCCCTCATCTCTGGGCTCCAAGCGTAGCACACATCTTACTTCTGAGCCAGTGCAGGTGTTCAAACTCAGCTCCAAAGTGCCTGAGACCCAGACACCAGTCTTTCTGGCTTCCTAGGCTATTCACAAGGTAAGCCCTGCTCCCCTTCGCTCTCTTCCACTCTACCGTGCCTCATGTATCTTCATTCAATGAGGCCTGTTGGTTGCCATCTGGTTAAGCACTGCCCTTCCTGTTGGTTCTTTAGAAATGAAAATATGCTGGATTTCCTGTTGGCAACTCAGCACCACTCGCCCGCTTCCACGCTCTCCCCCATCGCAGGGACTAGACGCATGGAAGGGACATTCCCAGGACTCCCTGGCCAGTAGGATTGTAGGTTGGATGTGCCAACAAAAGGCACTCACAGCAGCGCTGGGAGGCGGAAGAGAAGCAGAAGGCATGAGTGGACAGACACGTGGGCTCCAGTGATGGCCACACAGGGGCCTGCAGCAGCCTCTAGACTTTCCCTCACAAGTGTGGGAGCTACGGGCAGTTGTGGAGCAACAGGCAAACAGGCAGCAAGGCCTGCACGGAAGGGGAAGGGAGTCCTGAGGAACACACACACTGCCTCATTTAATCCTCACAACAACCTGACAAGGAAAAGGCTATTCAAGAGCCCATTTTACAGGTAAGTAAGTAGGGGTTCAGAGAGGTTAAGTAGTTGCCCTAGGGCACATGCCTGGGTAACAGTAGAGCTCCTGCTCACTTTCTCATCCCTGACATTCTGCCCAGCTCACCCCCATCCCTCACTGGCAAAGCAGACGGAGGAAGGTGCAGGAAAGGCCAGTGACCAGCAGGAAGGGCGAGAGGTCTAGAGCCAGGCTGTGCTCAAAGCACCAAGTATCTTTGGAATGTTAGAAAGTTCTACTGGAAAGTCCTTCTGAGCCTGAGGCACATTCTTCTAAAGAATTTTCTTGATTGGAAAAATCCTGTGCTTTGAGGATGGAATTGAATGTTTGGGAACAGCCAAAGGTCACTGGGGACCACAGCTGCAGAGTAAGGACACAGATCAAGCTAAGGGATGCCAATGAAGATTGAGAGACAGCCGAGTCTCATACAGACATGAGCCCAAAAGGGCAGGCAGTGCTTCAGGGCCATTGCAGCTTCAGTGGAGGAGCCCAGAGAATAAGTGGTCCAAAATCTCCCATTAGCTGTGCAACTTTGGGGAAGTCACTGCCTCTCTGAGAGGTCTTCCCATCAACCTTCTGTCAGAGGCAAATAATTACAGTGATTGGATTGCTGGCTTTCAAATCAGGTTATTGAGTCCTTGGTTCTACCACCTCCTGCATGGTTTGGGGCAAGTTCTTCCATTTCTCTGTTCCTGTTCCTATATCTGTAAAAGGAGGATAAGAATACCTATGAAAAAGAGTTATTAGAACAATGAAATTAAGTGAATTGCAAAAGGATTTTGAATTGCAGTAGGCATATAGCATGCACTCAGTAAATGTTAGCTATTGTCTTTCTTACCTTGGAGGGAAATATGAGGATTAAAGGAGATAGCATGTGTAAAAGGTTTCACATATAATTTGGCTTATTAGATCAGCTCAGAAAACAATGGTATTCTGGTTATCTAATACTACATAATAAACCATTCCAAAAGGTAGCAGCTTAAAATAACAATAGTTAATTACTTTGCCCACAAATCTGTGATTTGGGCAGGGATTAGCAGAGCTGGTTCATCTCTGCTCCATGAAGCATGAGCTGGAGTGGTTAGAACAGAGCTGAAGGATTCACTTCCTAGATGCCTCACTCCCCTGGGTAGCAGGTTGGTGCTGGCTGATGGCGAGGAGTTCAGCTGGGGCTACAGACCAGTGGCCCACATTATCTCTCCCTGGGTCTCTCTACATGACTGCTTGGGCTTCCTCACAGCATGGCAGCTGAGTTCTGAGAGCATGTGCAAACAATTGTGGAGCTTCCCGTCTCTTGCGGTCTCGGCCCACAGACAGGCACAATTTCACTTCTACTGCATTCTGTTAGTCAAGTAATCATTGAACCTGCCAGACTCAAGGGGAGGCACATAGATCCCTCCTCTTGAATGGAAACAATGTCAAAGAATTTGCAGCCACCTTTAATTTATTACAAGTAGTTTGTGTTTTCACTCCAGTACTGGCCCCAGGCACACATACACAGACATAAACAGATGAACTCTTCTTTCCTAAACCATGCTCCAACAGAGATGGAGATGAGCAAAAGGGGAAAGAGAGAGAGAGACACACACCCCAAAAAACTGGATAAATCCTACTTGCTGTTTAGGATTCCCCAGAAGAGAGTCTGTGAGTCTCTCATTTCCCAACAACCCTGGGTGAAGAGTCTGCTCTGCATCCCCAGTATCCCTGTCTTCCAGTCCTCAGAGCTGGTCAGGGAGCTGATCATTGTATTAGGGGCTGTACGTCAGAGTAGAGAAGCTCAAGGCTTATGGAACCTCTAGGTAGCTTCCTTCACTCCCTCAGGCTTGGATGTCTCACTTGGAAAATGAGCATGATAAACTCTACCTCATAAAGTCTCCCTGAGGATTAACTGAGGTCACAAATAGTTAGAGTAGGGTAAATTAACAAGCCACCAATCAGGCTCATCAGGGCTTCCTTGGTAGCTCAGGTGGTAAAGAATCTGCCTGCAATGCAGGAGACCTGGGTTTGATCATTGATCCCTGGGTTTGGAAGATCTCCTGGAGGAGGAAATGGCAACCCACTCCAGTATTTTTGCCTGGAGAATCCCCATGGTCAGAAGAGCCTGGCAGCCTATGGTCCCTGGGGTCACAAAAAGTAGGGTACGTCTGAGCGACTAAGCACAATCAGGCTCATTATTTTAAATGTGGCATATTGTTCATTTCAGAAACAGATCTCTCCAGGGATTTCTGAAATCCAGAGATTTCAGAAACTCTCCAGGCCCTCAACCTACTAGGTGGTGGTGAGTGGACAGGAGTCAAGAGACTTTTGATAGAAGACTAAGATAGAAACTGAATATGTATGATCTCATCAAACATGGTTTGATCTCAACTATGTAAAAAGATAGAGACTAGAAGGAAATAAGGCAAAGTGTTCACAGTGGTTGATGCTGGAGGGTAGGATTATAGATGATTTTTTTCCTGCTATTTCTTTATAATCTTGTTGCATGTATGTCCTCATATCTTAGAGCACCTTTCTTGGTGGCTCAGACCATAAAGAATCTGTCTGCAATGCAGGATACCCAGGTTCGATCCCTGGGTTGGGAGGGTCCCCTGGAGAAGGGAATGACAACCCACTCCAGTGTTCTTGCTGGAGAATTCCACGGAGAGAGGAGCCTGGAGGGCTATGGTCCATGGGGTCGCAAAGTCAGGCATTACTGAGTGACTAACACACACACAAAAAAACATACACACACACCTAATATCTTCTCTGTTTGTGGGTGACTTTAATGAATAAATATAGGATAGCACCTGTCCTACCTGCACTGCCCCTCCCACACACACACACTGCCACACAAGTGTGTCTTTCTCTGGAGCAGGCTTTCCACAAGATGATGCTGTCAGAGCTTTGGGCACACAATTCTTCCCTGAGCTGAGGTGAACCCAGCACTGTCCCTCACCCATGTTGCCTCCAGGAGCATTCCCCACTGTCATCCAAAAATACCCCCGCATTATGCAGAAAAATGTTCTTATTTTTCAGAGATGTATTTGGGGTGAAATGTCAGACTGTTTGTAATTTACTGTAAATTACTTCAGAGAAAACAGATAAAACAACTATGGCCAAAAAAATCCCCATAACAATTGAGAGATCTAAGTGATGGATGTATGTGTATTTGTTCAATTATTCTTTTTACATTTCTGTTTGAAAATTTTCAGGACAAAAAGTTGTAGTGGGTGGGAATGCCCCACCTATTTCCAAATGTCCCTTATTGGTGTGTTAACACCTCTGGTTGAAAAATCTATATTTTTATTTTGTATCAGTTTCATTTTCATAAATGTTGTATCTGGTTTTTAATTTAAAACTGCCATGGGGCTGCCATTTTTTTCTTCAAATTGTTTCCTCTTTGGCTTCCTTCTCCTGAAGACAACATCTGGATGTAGGGAAATGTCCCAGTGGCAAAGGGGAGAGGTGGCCCTCCTATTGCTTTTGAGTCCTTGCTGGTTTCATGAGGTACCCCTTGCCCTGCCTGCTTGTCATGAGTTGTTAAAGCCTGCAGCCACTAAAACTCGTGATCTGTTCTCACTGGCCTTGACCCAATGCCACCGCCTCTCTCCGGGGCACCCGAGCACCTCTGAGCCTCAGTTGCATCCTCCATCCAGCTCTGCCTCGGCTGGCTACCACACAGTAGCTCTTCACACTCACTGTGGCTCATGCCTCTCAGCAATCTCCCTCATTCCACACTGTGAGCACATAAGGACTTCCAGACCTCTCTCATGCTGTGTGCAACCTGAGATGATTCTTAACACAGGTGACAAAAGTGACAAAAGTGGGATGAGATAAGATGCAGTAACGGGGGAATCCAACCGTCCATCCTTACCTTACATGCATATGGCGTTTTACAGACTTCCGGTACACTCTCCTTTCAACACCAAACTCTTTCTGATGCCTACTCTATGCCAGACATTGTTCTGAGGGTCTGGGACTCCCCCACCCTACTACACATACACACCAAGTATCTGTTGATATATGAAAGGGCAAACAAGTCACAATGCAGCTGTACCAGTGAATACCAAGCAGACGTTAAAAAGAATGAAATTAACTGATATGTTCTAAGGAAAGATATCCAAGATATGTTGTTTGATGAAAAGGACATTTCAATGTAATGAGTTGGGAAGACTATGAGCCCTTTTCCATGAAAAAAATAATTATATTAATGAGAACTGAAAGCAACACACTTTTCTGTTCTACTGTTAAATAATACTAAGACCAAATAGTTTAGGGGTTTGCTCCAAGAAGTACCCATTCTTTGAAGATAAGACAGAGAAAAATTAAACACTTTACTTATCAAAACAGAAAACTTGCTCATCTAAACTCACTTTAAGGCCCTTGCCCTTCTGTGTTCAGCAATCTGAAGCTCTTATGTCACAAACTCTGCCCAATCCAAACCAGTTACTTGCCTTGTGTGACCCACCTTAAAACCATCCAGTGCAGCCTTCAAAACCCTGTATCATTCCTTAACATCTTCACTTGAAGATACTACTGAGACTTTTTGCAAGGTGTTATTCTCCCTTTCCGTGGTAAGTTTAATATACTTAGTTTTGTTCAATCATCAAGTTTTTTCTGGTGGTCTTTGAGGGAATTGGTGGTCAATAATAATAATTTAATATGTGCTGAGAACTAAGTTGATTGTTTTGTAGACCAATCCAACTCTGTAAGACTTTTAATATTATTCCCATTTTACAGATGAAGAAACTGAGGATTTGAATTCAAGCAACTTGCCAAATACTACACAGGGAATAAGTGATAGAGGTCACATTGAAACTGAGAAGTCTAGTGCCACAGCCTGAGATCATAACTTTCTAATATTGCCTCTATTCTAGTTATTATTACTATGTAACAAAGCACTCAAAATCTCAGTGGCTTAGAAAACACACACAACATTTACTGTGCTCACAAACCTTCCATCTGAGCTGGGCTTGATGGGGATACATGCCTTGGCTCCTGCAGCATCAGCTGAAATGGCTCAAAGCCTGGAAGCTGGGGTCATCTAGAGGCCCATCCTTTCACTCTTCCAGCAATTAATGCTGAATGTCAGCTGGGACCTCAGCTGGCAACCAGCCAGAATACTTGCACGTGGCATTTCATGTGCCCTGGGCTTCCTCACAACGTGGTGGTGTGTTCACGTGGTAAGCATCCCGAGAGAAAGAGATTTCCAGGCAAATCCATTTTGCCTTTTATGACCTGGGCTTGGAAGCCATGCAGCATCATTTCTGCCTCATCCCATCTGTCAAGACCATCACAAGGCCCTCCCCGGGCTCAAAGAGAAAGCATGCACATTGACTTCGTGATGGGGAGTGCCAGTATCAGAAAGACCACTCAAGATCAGAAATATTGCTGTGGTCATTTTTGGAAATACAATCTTCCACAGACCCACATATTCAGGGCACATGCTAAGTCACTTCAGTCATGTCTGACTCTTTGCGACCCCAGGGACTGTAGCCCGACAGTCTTCTCTGTCCATGGGATTCTCCAGGCAAGAGTAGTGGGGTGGGTTGCCATTCCCTTCACCAGGGGATATTCCCAACCCAGGGATTGAACCCACATCTCTTATGTCTCCTGCATTGGCAGGCAGGTTCTTTACACTAGTGCTACGTGGGAAGTGTGCATGTACATTAAGTCTGAAATGGTATATAACAAATAGTTAGCTATTGCTATTTCTCAGCATTATAAAGAAAGAGCACTAAGTCCTGCCTGACTCTTGAGATCCCATGGGCTGTAGTCTGCCAGGCTCCTCTGTCCATGGGATTCTCTAGGCAAGAATACCAGAGTGGGTTGCCATTTCCTTCTCCAGGGGAACTTCCTGACTCAGGAATTGAACCCAGATCTCTCGCATTGCAGGCAGATAGATACTTTACCAACTGAGCTACGCAGGAAGTAAGGGCCTTTTATTTTCTATGATATGTTCAGATTTTTGTTAACAGGTATATGAAAAACTATGGTAACATTATTTTTCAGTCCTTTCTCAAGAAGTTTATGCTGAAGGTGAGTATACTAATTATTATCTATTTCTTCTCCTATATCCATTCTCTGCCTCTTGCTGCTTTGTTTTATGCCCCAGGAGGCTGATCTCTACAACTATATCACCTGTACTCTTGCCTTCTCTCTCCGGTTGGGTTGACCAGAAGGGTTGAAGGAAATCGGAGGATGACAGAGGGGATGGGGTATTTATTCTCCCCTCTCTAACTGCCCATGGTTCTCCCAATGGCTATGTTCTCCTATAGCTCACAGCATCTGTCGGACAGCCCCTCCCCCATAGCTACAGATCTCACTGTGATCCAATAATACTTCCTTTATCTCAATCCTTCAGACCCAAGAATGGTAATGACTTGCCTCCGTGGCTAGTCCCTGGGGTTCCTCATCATCCTGTGTGGATTTCCTTAATCCTGTCTATTCCTCTATAATTGTCCCTTCATTAAACTCTCTTCAGTTAAGCCCTTCAGGGAACCCTCTGTCCCTTCATTAGTAAGGTACTGATGAGACAAGTATGCAAACAATGATATCACAGTGTACTGATTGCTTTGAAAGGCATGCATAGAAAAAAAATATCTAAGTTTACTGGAAGAATCAGAAGAGACATCCCAAAGAAAATGATACTTGAATTGAGACAAAAAATATGAGTCAGAGTTCACTAGTTTGTGAAAAAGAGAAGAACTTTCCAACCCTATGAGATTTCCATGGGTAAGGAAATAGGCCCAGAGAGGTTAGGTGACTTACCATGGCCACATAGGGAGCAGCACTGATTCAAGCCTTCTACTTAATCAGTCCATCACACCACAGAGCAAGAATGTTATATCACTTGGGATGTTTTTAGCTGCAAGTAACCAGAAAAAATGCCTTAAGCAGTAATGAAAATATATATATTACATTTATATAATCTTGTTTATAATAACAAGAAAAAGGTACGGTAACTCCATGGTTGAGTAAACAAAATCAGATGTTCAAGAAAGCCATCAAGATATAAATAAATGGATTGGAAGACAATATTGTTAGATCAATCCTCCTTATATTGACTTACAGATTTATTACAATCACAATCAAATTTCCTAAGTTTACGTTAGAAATTATAAAGTCAATTCTAAAACTTATATGGGAATACAAAGGACCTAGAGCAACCTATACAATCTTGAAGAAGAACATACATCACCAGATATGAATGCTTAATATCAAGCTATAATTAAACCAGGGTGGTATTGATACAAGGATAGATAAATAGACCAATGGAACAGAATTGGGAGTCCAGGAATAGAGCAAAACATGCATGTTCATTTGATTTATAGCAAGGGTGCCACTGCAATTAGTGGTGCTAGAGAAACTGGGTATCCATACAGAAAATAATATGTACTAGCAAAATTAATCTTTACCCAACACTGTGCCTAAAAATTAATGTTGTATGGATCACTAACCTAAATATAAATGTTAAAATGAATCAGGCTTGTAGAAAAAAAGAGGAAAATATCTCTATAATCTTGAGAGTAAGCAAATACCTCCGAAACAGGGCACAATAAACACCATATTAAAAACATTGATTATTTGAACTTCATTAAATATACTTATAAATAAATATACTTATAAATATACTTATAAATTAAATATACTTATAAAGGACTTATACTCATCAGAACACATTATTAAGCAACTGAAGAAGCAATCTACAGACTGAGAGAAGATACTTGCATTTCATACATATGACCAAAGACTTATAAGCAGAATGTAAACAAACTCCTACAATTGATAGCAGAAGACAAAACAACCCAATTTTAAGAAGAGGAAAAGACTTAAACAGGTACCTCTTAGGAGAGGAAATGACCAAAAGGCACTTGAAAAGGTCTTCAGGGAAATGCAAACTCAAACTATAATCAGATACTACTATTCATCCACCAGAATGGACAAAATCAAAGACTGACTATACCAAGTGTTGCTGAGATAGTAAAACAATTGGAAATCTCACACGTCTGGTGGAAATGTAAATTGGTTAAACCACTCTGGAAAACTGTTTGGCTGTATCTAACTAAAGCTAAATAAATAGCTTTTTACCCCAAGTCCTAGAAATTTCACTCCTAGGTATATGCACAAGAGAAATAAGGACATATATTCACTCAAAGACAGGTGCACAGATGTTCATAGCACCTTTAAAAAAAAAAACAACAGCCAAACCTGGAAATAAATGCCCATTAACAGGAAATGGATAAATTGTGGTACCACGGAATATCACGCAGTGGTTTGATAAGCTATTGACATACATAAAAACATGAATGAATGTCAAAGAAAACATTGAGCAAAGAAGCCTTGTACAGAATAATATGTACTGTATGAATCCATTCATGTGAAGTTCAAGAACAGTTAAATAATGTGTGAAGATAGGAATCAGTACAGTAGGTGTTGGCTATTGACTATTGGCTGGAAATGGGCAGGAGAGAGCTCTCTGAAGTACTAGAAATGTTCTATATCATGATCTTGTAGTGGTTACATGGATGTGTACAAACAAAATTTTGGTACAAACCAAACTGTACACTTAAGAGTTTTGTAATTTATTGCATGAAATTATACTTAAGGTTTAAAAATGTTACCAAGGATTTCCAGCCTGTCATCCCTAGCATGTGGACTTTGTCCCCACGTAATCATAAAATGATGGCTGCAATATCCAGGCATCATATATAGTCAAGAAAATGTTTGGGGGATGAAGAGACCCTTTTCTCCTGAGTCTTTTGAAAATTAAAGAAATATTTCCTAGAAACACACACCATACCCCCAGCTGATGCCTCCTGACATTTCATTGGCTACAACTGCATCATAGGTCCTGGCTTAACCCAATCACTGGCAAGGGAAATGAGACTGTCCAGATGAGAGTTTATTTTTCTCCTGGTCAGGTGGGAAAGAGAAGTATCCTTACTGGGTCAGTAACAATTCTAAGCTCCTAGCAACAAGTTGCTGAACAAGAAACAGGGCTTGCTCCATAGTGGTTACCCCGCAGAGAAAAAAGCAGCATTTCATTCCTTACAGTGGCTTTTTTTTTTTTTTCTTAAAAAAAAAAAAATATTTTCCCCAAAATGCATGTATCTTCATTGATTTTCTGATTGTGACTAATGTTCATGGTAAAAGTTCAACTAAGTGGAAATCAGCTATAATTAATTCTCTCCCTCATCACAAAGTGAAAGTGAAGCTACTCAGTCGTGTCCGACTCTTTGAGACCCCATGGACTGCAGCCTACCAGGTTCCTCTTTCCATGGAATTTTCCAAGCAAGAATACTGGAGTGGGTTGCCATTTCCTTCTCCAGGGGATCTTCCAACCCAGGGATCGAACCCAGGTCTCCCGCATTCCTGGCAGATGCTTTACCATCTGAACCACCAGGGAAGCCCAACTATTAAAAGTCTGATCCATGATCTTCCACAATTTTTTCCTGGCATATATGTCATATTACACATGAAATAGGAGCACACCCTAAATGTCAAACACTATCGTTTGCCTACACAACAAACAATTTCCATCATTTTCCTTGCTAACAACCTTACTATTCTCCTGGTGTCTAATGGCCATGTGCTTCAGGGAAAATAGCCCCTTCCCTAGCTCCAGAAGGTGAATTATGTTTAACATAAAAGAGTGGTTCTGACCCCTGCTGCCCATCAAAAATACCTAGGGAATTAAAAATACTAATACACACAAAGCCCAAATTCCAATCCTCAGAGATACTACTCAAAATTGGCCTACAGACACATGACCCGGTTCTTGCCATGAGCAATGACAGGAAAGCTGATAGAGGTTCTGGGGAAGTTTTCCTCAACCTCAGAGAAGGGTATGCTTAAGGGTTTTGTTGCCTCTACACACTAACAGCAGAATGACACTCCTTGAACAATGACAGTCATCCTGAGATCATGAAGGGAATGAAACTAAGAGGATGAGGCAATGACCTGGAGATGGCAGAGCAGGACTATGGAAGGATTTGAGTTCTTTACGATGTCATTTTGTGGTGCCAGCTCAGCCAACTGTGGAAATACTCTACTCAACTTAAGTGAGATAATCAGTTCAGTTCAATTCAGTTCAGTTCCTCAGTCCTGTCCAACTCTTTGCGACCCCGTGAACTGCAGCATGCCAGGCCTCCCTGTCCATCACCAACTCCCAGAGCTTACTCAAACTCATGTCCATCGAGTTGGTGATGCCATCCAACCATCTTATCCTCTGTCATCCCCTTCTCCTCCCACCCTCAATCTTTCCCAGCATCAGGGTCTTTTCAGATGAGTCAGTTCTTCACATCAGGTGGCTGAAGTATTAGAGAAACTCAACATCAGTCCTTCCAATGAATATTCAGGACTGATTTCATTTAGGACAGACTGGTGAGGTCTCCTTGCAGTCCAAGAGACTCTTCAAGAGTCATCTCCAACACCACAGTTCAAAAGCATCATTTCTTGTGCGCTCAGCTTTCTTTATAGTTCAACTCTCACATCCATACATGGCTACTGGAAAAACCATAGCCTTGACTAGACTGACCTTTGTTGGCAAAGTAATGTCTCTGCTTTTTAATATGCTGTCTAGGTTGGCCATAACTTTCCTTCCAAGGAGTAAGCATCTTTTAATTTCATGGCTGCAATCACCATCTGCAGTGATTTTGGAGCCCAAGAAAATAAAGTCAGCCACTGTTTCCACTGTTTCCCCCTCTATTTGCCATGAAGTGATGGGACTGGATGCCATGATCTTAGTTTTCTGAATGTTGAGCTTTAAGCCAACTTTTTCACTCTCCTCCTTCAGTTTCATCAAGAGGATCTTTAGTTCCTCTTCACTTTCTGCCATAAGGGTGATGTCATCAACATATCTGAGTTTACTGATATTTCTCCTGGCAATCTTGATTCCAGCTTGTGCTTCTTCCAGCCCAGCTTCTCATGATGTACTCTGCATAGAAGTTAAATAAGCAGGGTGACAATATACAGCTTTGATGTACTCCTTTTCCTATTTGGAACCAGTCTATTGTTCCTCCATGTCCAGTTCTAACTGTTGCTTCCTGACCTGCATACAGATTCCTCAAGAGGCAGGTCAGGAGGTCTGATATTTCCATCTCTTTCAGAATTTTCCAGTTTGTGGTGATCCACACAGTCAAAGGCTTTGGCATAGTCAATAAAGCAGAAATAGATGTTTTTCCTAGAGCTCTCTTGCTTTTTTGATGATCCAACGGATGTTGGCAATTTGATCTCTGGTTCCTCTGTCTTTTCTAAAACCAGTTTGAACATCTGGAAGTTCATGGTTCATGTACTGTCGAAGCCTGGCTTGGAGAATTTTGAGCATTTCTTTACTAGCGTGTGAGATGAGTGCAATTGTGCGGTAGTTTGAGCATTCTTTGGCATTGTCTTTCTTTGTGATTGGAATGAAAACTGACCTTTTCCAGTCCTATGGCACTGCTGCATTTTCCAAATTTGCTGGCATATTGAGTGCAGCACTTTCACAGCATCGTCTTCTAAGATTTGAAATAGCTCAACTGGAATTCCATCACCTCCACTAGCTCTGTTTGTAGTGATGCTTCCTAAGGCCCACCTGACTTCACATTCCAGGATATCTGGCTCTAGATGAGTGACCACACCATCATGATTGTCTGGGTCGTGAAGATCTTTTTTGTACAGTTTTTTGTATATTCTTGCCACCTCTTCTTAATATCTTCTGCTTCTGTTAGGTCCATACCATTTCTGTTCTTTATCAAGCCCATCTTTGCAGGAAATGTTCCCTTGGTATCTCTAATTTTCTTGAAGAGATCTCTGATCTTTCCCATTCTGTCATTTTCCTCTATTTCTTAGCACTGATCACTGAGGAAGGCTTGCTTACCTCTCCTTGCTATTCTTTGGAACTCTTTATTAAAATGGGTATATCTTTCCTTTTCTCCTATGCTTTTCACTTCTCTTCTCTTCACAGCTATTGGTAAGGCCTCCTCAGGCAGCCATTTTGCTTTCTTGCATTTCTTTTTCTTAGGAATGGTCTTGCTCCCTGTCTTCTGTACAATGTCACGAACCTCTATCCATAGTTCATCAGGCACTCTGTTGATCAGACCTAATCCCTTAAATCTATTTCTCACTTCCACTACATAATTGTAAGGGATTTGATTTAGGTCATACCTGAATGGTCTAGTGGCTTTCCCTACTTTCAATTTAAGTCTAAATTTGACAATAAGGGGTTCATGATCTGAGCCATAGTCAGCTCCCGGTCTTGTTTTTGCTGACTGTATAGAGCTTCTCCATCTTTGGCTGCAAAGAATATAATCAATCTGATTTCAGTGTTGACCTTCTGGTGATGTCCATGTGTAGAGTCTTCTCTTGTGTTGTTGGAAGAGGGTATTTGCTATGACCAGTGCATTCTCTTGGCAAAACTCTATTAGCCTTTGCCCTGCTTCATTCCGTACTCCAAGGCCAAATTTGCCTGTTACTCCAGGTGTTTCCTGACTTCCTACTTTTGCATTCCAGCCCCCTATAATGAAAAGGACATCTTTTTTGGGTGTTAGTTCTAGAAGGTCTTGTAGGTCTTCATAGAACTCTTCAACTTCAGCTTCTTCAGCATTACTGGTTGGGGCACATACTTGGATAACTGTGATACTAAATGGTTTGCCTTGGAAATGAACACAGGTCATTCTGTTGTTTTTGAGACTGCATCCAAGTACTGCATTTCAGACTCTTTTGTTGACTATGATGGCTATTCCATTTCTTCTAAGGGATTCTTGCCCACAATAGTAGACATAATGGTCATCTGAGTTAAATTTACCCATTCCAGTCCATTTTAGTTCGCTGACTCCTAAAATGTTGATGTTCACTCTTGCCATCTCCTGTTTGACCACTTCCAATTTGCCTTGATTCATGGACCTAACATTCCAGGTTCCTATGCAATATTGCTCTTTACAGCATCAGACTTTACTTCCGTCACCAGTCACATCCACAACTGGATGTTGTTTTGCTTTGGCTCTGCCTCTTCATTTTTTCTGGAGTTATTTCTCTACTGATCTTCAGTAGCATATTGGGCACCTCCCAACCTGGGGAGTTCATCTTTCAGTGTCCTATCTTTTTGCCTTTTCATACTGTTCATGGGGTTCTCAAGGCAAGAATATTTAAGTGGTTTGGCATTCCCTTCTTCAGTAGACCACATTTTGCCAGAATTCTCCACCATGACCTGTCCGTCTTGGGTGGCCCTACACAGCCTGACTCATAGTTTCATTGAGTTAGACAAGGCAGTGGTCCATGTGATCAGATTGGTTAGTTTTCTGTGATTGTGGTTTTCAGTCTGCCTGCCCTCTGGTGGAGAAGGATAAGAGGCTTATGGAAGCTTCCTGATGGGAGAGACTGACTGAGGGGGAAACTGGGTCTTGTTCTGATGGGTGGGGCTGTGCTCAGTAAATCTTTAATACAATTTCCTGTTGATGGGCGGGGCTGTGCTCCCTCCCTGCTATTTCATTTCAGTTCAGCTCAGTCATGTCCAACTCTTTGCTACCCCATGAATCACAACACGCCGGGCCTCCCTGTCCATCGCCAACTCCCAGAGGTTACTCAAACTCATGTCCATCAAGTTGGTGATGCCATCCAACCATCTCATCCTCTGTCATCCCCTTCTCCTCCTGCTCCCAGTCCCTCCCAGCATCAGGGTCTTTTCCAATGAGTCAACTCTTCGCATGAGGTGGCCAAAGTATTGGAGTTTCAGCTTCAGTATCAGTCCTTCCAGTGAACACCCAGGACTGATCTCCTTTAGGATGGACTGGTTGGATCTACTTGCAGTCCAAGGGATTCTCAAGAGTCTTCTCCAACACCACAGTTCAAAAGCATCAATTCTTCAGCGCTTAGGCTTCTTCACAGTCCAACTCTCACATCCATACATGACTACTGGAAAAACCACAGCCTTGACTAGACCAACCTTTGTTGTCAAAGTAATGTTTCTGCTTTTTAATATGCTATCTAGGTTGGTCATAACTTTCCTTCCAAGGAGTAAGCGTCTTTTAATTTCATGGCTGCAATCACCATCTGCAGTGATTTTGGAGCCCCAAAAAATAAAGTCTGACATTGTTTCCACATCTATTTGCCATGAAGTGATGGGACCAGATGCCATGATCTTAGTTTTCTAAATGTTGAGCCTTAAGCCAACTTTTTCACTCTCCTCCTTCAGTTTCATCAGGAGGCCTTTTAGTTCCTCTTCACTTTCTGCCATAAGGGTGGTGTCATCGGCATATCTGAGGTTACTGATATTTCTCCCGGCAATCTTGATTCCAGCTTGTGCTTCTTCCAGCCCAGCATTTCTCATGAAGTACTCTGCATATAAGTTAAATAAGCAGGGTGACAAGTAAGACGGTAGGTGTTGCGAGAGGGCATCAGAGGGCAGACACACTGAAACCATAATCACAGAAAACTAGCCAGTCTGCTCACAGGACCACAGTCTTGTCTAACTCAGTGAAACCAAGCCTTGCCATGTGGGGCCACCCAAGACAGACGGGTCATGGTGGAGAGGTCTGACAGAATGTGGTCCACTGGAGAAGGGAATTGCAAACCACTTCAGTATTCTTGCCTTGAGAACCCCATGAACAGTAGGAAAAGGCAAAATGATAGGATACTGAAAGAGGAACTCCCCAGGTTGGTAGGTGCCCAATATGCGACTGGAGATCAGTGGAGAAATCTCTAGAAAGAATGAAGGGATGGAGCCAAAGCAAAAACAATACCCAGTTGTGGATGTGACTGGTGATAGAAGCAAGGTCCGATGCTGTAAAGAGCAGTATTGCATAGGAACCCTGTTATTTACCTGGGGCCAAACTAGGGTGGAAGTAATGAAGATAACCTCATTCAAAAGATCCCATGCACATACTGCTACACTCAGCGCCCCAACCCTGCAACAGGCCACCACCAACCACACCTCTGCTGCGAAGTGAGATAATAAGATTTCATTAATGTTTCTACCATTTTAAGTTACATACAGCCAGAAGTCCATACAGCCATACATCTGCTGGATCATTTAAAAAGCAAGAGAGTTCCAGAAAAACATCTATTTCTGCTTTATTGACTATGCCAAAGCCTTTGACTGTGTGGATCACCACAAACTGTAGAAATTTCTGAAAGGGATGGGAATACCAGACCTCCTGACCTGCCTCTTAAGAAATCTGTAGGCAGGTCAGGAAGCAACAGTTAGAACTGGACGTGGAACAGACTGGTTCCAAATAGGAAAAGGAGCACATCAAAGCTGTGTTTTGTCACCCTGCTTATTTAACTTCTATGCAGAGTGCATCATGAGAAGCTGGGCTGGAAGAAGCACAAGATGGAGTCAAGATTGCCAGGAGAAATATCAGTAAACTCAGATATGCTGATGACATCACCCTTATGGCAGAAAGTGAAGAGAAACTAAAGATCCTCTTGATGTAAGTGAAAGAGGAGAGTGAAAAAGTTGGCTTAAGGCTCAACATTCAGAAAACTAAGATCATGGCATCCAGTCCCATCACTTCATGGCAAATAGAGGGGGAAACAGTGGAAACAGTGGCTGACTTTATTTTCTTGGGCTCCAAAATCACTGCAGATGGTGATTGCAGCCATGAAATTAAAAGACGCTTACTCCTTGGAAGGAAAGTTATGACCAACCTAGACAGCATATTAAAAAGCAGAGACATTACTTTGCCAGCAAATGTCGGTCTAGTCAAGGCTATGGTTTTTTCAGTAGTCATGTATGGATGTGAGAGCTGGACTATAAAGAAAGCTGAGCGCACAAGAAATGATGCTTTTGAACTGTGGTGTTGGAGATGACTCTTGAGAGTCTCTTGGACTGCAAGGAGATCCAACCAGTCCATCCTAAAGGAAATCAGTCCTGAATATTCATTGGAAGGACTGATGTTGAAGCTGAAACTCCAATACTTCAGCCACCTGATGTGAAGAACTGACTCATCTGAAAAGACCCTGATGCTGGGAAAGATTGAGGGTGGGAGGAGAAGGGGATGACAGAGGATGAGATGGTTGGATGGCATCACCGACTAGATGGACATGAGTTCAGGTAAACTCCGGAAGTTGGTGATGGACAGGGAGGCCTGGCATACTGTGGTTCATGGGGTCGCAAAGTCAGACACAACTGAGCAACTGGACCGAACTGAACTGAACATCCAAAAGCTTCCTGACTAGTACAGGATAAAAGTTGTTTATAACCTGCTTTTTAACTTAGTTTTTAAAAAACTGTCATTGCAGTTTTGCATTTCTTGCTCATTTGCTCCCAGCCCCCCATTCTGGGGATCATCCATTAGAAGGGAGGATCAATAACTGGTCAGGTAGGGACTTCCCTGGGTTCCAGTGACTAAAACTCCACACTCCCAATGCAGGAAGCCTCGGTCCATCCCTGGTCAGGGAACTACATCCCACATGGTGCAACTAAAGATCCTGCATACTACAACTAAGGCCTGGCACACCCAAATAAATTTATTAATTAAAAAAAAAAAAAACTGGCCAGGCAATTGCCGGGCTCCAGCAGGGAATCTGGAAAGTAGCTACTCTCCCCAGATTAGGGCCACTGGAGGGCAGAAGGGAGAGAGATCCTAGAAAGGGGAAGTCTCCCTGCACCACAGCTTCAGGAGCAAGTGCCAGCTGCGGTCAGGGTCTAGAGAGCACCTGCAAAGACCAGCAGGTAGACAGATTCAGGGCCCTGAGGGAGAGGAAAGGGTGAAACTGGAACTGGGGACAGGAGAGCCTATGCAGATAGGAATTGGCTGCAGGCCAGCAGGGTCCCCTCCAGACCTGGCATGTCTCACTCAGTATCAGTGATCAGGTCCTAAAAAAAAGGGTATTCTTAGTGAAAATGCTGAAAGGAAACCTATTTCCATTATATGGAATAGGAAAAATCGTACACATATTAGCTCAAAAACCTCAACCAATTGCCTGAAATTTTACTAAAACTCAGTAAAATGTATACACACACACACACACCACACATACATTTTTTTGAACCTTTTATTTCACCGTACAGCCACACACACACACACACACACACACACACACCCCACATACATTTTTTTGAAACTTTTGTTTCAGGTGAACGGTGACACATGTTTTTTTAAAACTATACACATTAGGTTGTAAGATGCTTAGCATTACTTCCAGATCATCAACAAACTTGTTGTTAGACATTTGCTAAGGGTACGGTAACATGGCCTCTCTCTCTGCTAGTGACAGCCAAGGTGCACAAATGCTTTGTTATCACTCCGTTGACTTTTTAAATTATATCTCCTTTTATTTCATTAGCCAGATATATTTATTGGTACATGATTTTTATCATCTGTTGTTAGAAAGAGAAAGAGGGAACTGAAAACAATTGTATCGGGATTGTGTTTGGAAGTATATGATAGAAGGTAAGAAAAAAGAGGAACGGGGACTTCCTTGGTGGTCCACTGGCTAAGACTCTTGGCTCCCAATGCAGGGGGCTGGAGTTCAATCCTTGGTCAGGGAACTAGAAGCCACATGCCACAACTAAGACCCGGCTCAACCAAATAAATAAATATTAGAAAGTAAATAAATAAAGGTGAATTTTTTTCAAAAGAAAAAAAGAGGGATGAATGACTGCAGGCTTGTATGTCTCACGTAACAAGGAGCCCTGGGTATGCCTCCTCTTTCCTTCTTTCCTCTGTCAGAGTGCAAAGACTTTCATCTTCAGCACTGTAGCCGCAGAATTATTCGATGTTTGCTGTACCTCTAGGGATCATGTCAGTGTTCCAGGCAGGAAGAATGGCCAAAGGGCTCAAGAAAGTGGGGTCTGTTCCTCTACAAAGGCCTTCCTGGGAGTCTCACCCAGTGACCTCTGCACTCATCAATCACAGTCTCTCAGTACTAGAGGTTCTGGGTCACTTGCTTAATTTTTCAATACTTCTACATGTAATTCTGAGCTATCAATTTTAGTTGGGATAAAACATGAGACATTTTTCTCCCAAGTAATTTGGTTTAAAATGCTCTATTGAGTTGAGGGATGTCAGTAGATATGCTTTCTTATAAAAACATTTGCCAAAAAAAGTTGCTATGAAGAGACACATATACACTAAGTTTGTGTGCTATAAATGAACAGTCATTCTACTGGGCAAACATTAACCAGGAAAATGTTCTGCAGGATAAGCCTTAATACTGTGGAGGTTTCCCCTTACATACAACTCTACCTCAACTTTGGCAACAGTTCCAGACTAAATATGTCATTGTTTATGCCATAATGGATATAAACTGTTCCCTATTGCTGGACATTTAGAATGTTTCCAATTTTTTACAATTATAAACACAACCTCATTTGAACATCTTTGTGCAAACACCCTTACCCATTTATCCAATTACTTTTTTGAGATAAATTAAATCCTTGAAATGAAATGGCTGGGCCCAAGTTTCCGCAAATTAATAATTTTGATCCATATTGCCAAACTGTCCTCCAGAAAGGTTGTACCAACTCCACTACATCTCCATTGTTGAAGCAATGAACATGCATCACAGTGGCAGGCTGGCCCACCTAGATGGGCAAGAGGATGGATGACTCTGTTAACATAGCATTTGGAAGCAGGGAGCTTCCTAGTTACTTGTCAATTACATTTGGAAATGAGATTAGTTCATGGAACCTTCCCTCATCTCTCTGGAGTTGCAAGTTTCCATTCCTGGGCAGATGAAACAATAAAATAAAACTGCTGATATGAAGTCTGTGTGAACCTACTACATTTACACTGATAAATGTTTCTATTTAGGCCAGACTTTCAGGGCAGTTTCCTCAGCTCTGACTTGAAGACGCATCAACATCACACTCAGTTCCCAGTTTCTCCTGATCACTGACCCTTCCTTCTTAAAACGTGTTGATCCCATCAGCTCCCTTCAAAAAGCATGTTATGGTCAGTTCAGTTCAGCTCAGTGTCTCAGTCATGTCCAACTCTTGTCGACCCCAAGGACTACAGCACGCCAGGCTTCCCTGACCATCACCAAATCCCAGAGATTGCTCAAACTCATGTCCATCAAGTTAGTGATGCCATCCAACCATCTCATCCTCTGTTGTCCCCTTCTTCTCCCACCTTCAATCTTTCCCAGCATCAGGGTCTTTTCCAATGAGTCAGATCTTCACATCAGGTGGCCAAAGAATTGGAGCTTCAGCTTCAGCATCAGTCCTTCCAATGAATATTCAGGGTTGATTTCCTTTAGGACTGACTGGTTTGATCTGCTTGCAGTCCAAGGGAATCTCAAGAGTCTTCTCCAACACCACAGTTCAAAAGTGAGCAATTCTTTCTTTGGTGCTCAGCTTTCTTTATGGTCCAACTCTCACATCCATACTAGATGGACCTTTGTTGGTAATGTCATGTCTCTGCTTTCTAATATGCTGTCTAGGTTTGTCATAGCTTTTCCTTCCAGCTTTTCCATAAAGTGATGGGACCGGATGCCATGATCTCAGTTTTCTGAATGTTGAGCTCTAAGCCAGCTTTTTCACTCTCCTCTTTCACTTTCATCAAGAGGCTCTTTAGTTTCTCTTTGCTTTCTGCCATAAGAGTGGTGTCATCTGCATATCTGAGATTATTGATATTTCTCCCTGCAAACTTGATTCCAGCTTGTGCTTCATCTAGCCCAGCATTTCTCATGATGTACTCTACATATAAGTTAAATAAGCAGGGTGACAATATACAGCCTTGACGTACTCCTTTCTCTATTTGGAACCAGTCTGTTGTTCCATGTCTGATTCTAAATGTTGCTTCTTGACCTGTATACAGATTTCTCAGGAGGCAGGTAAGGTGGTTTGGTATTCCCATCTCTTTAGGTTATGATGCCCCACTCTAAATGTTCTTGAGAACGATGCCTAACAACCTAATAGAACAACTGCAGTTTCACTACATAATCTGATGAAGGTGAAAGAGGAGAGTGAAAAGGCTGGCTTAGAGCTCAACATTCAAAAAACTAAGATCATGGCATCTGGTCCCATCACTTGGTGGCAAATAAATGGGGAAACAGTGGAAAGAGTGACAGACTCTATCCGTTGGAGCTCCAAAATCTCTGAAGGTGGTGACTGCAGCTATGAAATTAGAAGACGCTTGCTCCTTGGAAGAAAACTTACGCCCTAACCTAGACAGCATGTTAAAAAGCAGAGACATTGCTGACAAGGGTCTATATAGTCAAAGCTATGGATTTTTCAGTAGTCATGTATGGATGTGAGAGTTGGACCATGAAAAAGGCTGAGTGGTGGAAAATTGATGCTTTTGAACTGTGGTGTTGGAGAAGACACTTGAGAGTCCCTCGGACTGCAAGGAGATCAAACCAGTTAATCCCAAAGGAAATCAACCCTAAATATTCTTGGAAGCACTGTTGCTGAAGCTGAAGCTCCAATACTTTGGCCACCTGATGCAAAGAGCTGACTCATTGGAAAAGACCCTGATGCTGGGAAAGATTGAAGGTAGGAGGGGAGGGGGGTGACAGAGAACCAGATGGTTGGATGGCATCAACGACTTGATGGACATGAGTTTGAGCAAGTTCCAGGAGATGGTGATGAACAGGGAAGCCTGGCATGCTGCAGTCCATGGGGTCACAAAGATCACACTCAGACACCACTAAGCAACTGAACAACAACACCACTACATAATAACAACAATGGCATCAAGAATAATACAAAAGCTAGCACTTTACATAACAGGGAGTTATTGCTTAATGAAAACAGGGTTTCAGTTTGGGATGATGATAAAGTTCTGAGGATGAATGGTGGTGATGGCTGCACAACACTGTGAATGTACTGAATGCCTCTGAATCGTTCACTTGAGAATAGTTCAAATGATAAATTTTATGCTATGTGTTTTTTACCACAATGAAAAAAATGTAAAAATAAAATCACTGACTTCCAGTTTCAAGTCTAGCACATAAGAACCTCAGAAGTTGTCACTATGCCAACAGAAAGTAAAAAGCAAAAAAATCAACATCTCTTCTCAGGACTGTAAGAGAAATGAGGTCACAGGGAAAATTTCAGCCCTCAGAATTGAAGAGACAGGCAGATACAGAAAGTTAGACTTACTGGAGCAGAAACCGCCGCAGAAACCTTAGGTAGGAAAACATGAACTATAATCGACAGATAGAGACTCCACCTGGATAAGACTGACAGATACAAACTCCAGTGGAATCTAGTCATCAGGGGACCCCTCACTTTTGTGAACTTCACCTCTGGGAGCTTGACCAAGCTTTCCCAGTAAATACTGGAATTTCAGTGAATGTGAGAGAGAAATTCCTTAATGCATCTGACAGGGCAAGAGGAAATATATGGTATTTTTAAATATGCTAGAGCATTCTGTTCTTCTTAAAAAGACCTGCCTTCAAGAGAAACTGTTTTACCAGAGCCTAACCTATTGGGGTTTTGTCAGAGCCTAATTGGCCTGGGGGAAGGAAAATACCCAACTCCAGTCCTCTCTACCCATTCTGCCCCATCTAAGGTAGGGAAAAACTGAGACATGCTTATGAAGCTCACAGCCCAGAGATGCAGGCTCACTAGAAGACTGAGACCCATTCATAAGACTGTGGAATGCTTCCCCTCATCCTATACCTTATCACTACTTCACTAAAAACCTGTTTACCAGAGTTCCTTTTATGCAGGTTGGCTTTCAACCAAAAAAACTACAAGGCATACTAAAAGGCAAAAACACAGTTTGATGAGACAGACAAAACATCAGAACCAGACTCAGAAAGAGCAGGGATGTTGGTAAGACCAGACTGGGAACACAAAATAACTTTGATTAATATGCTAAGGGTTCTAATGGGAAAAGTAGACAATCTGCGAGAATAGATGGGCAATGTAAGCAAAGAGATGGAAATTCTAAGAAAGAATGAAACAGAAATGTTAGAGATTAAAAAGTCTGTAACAGAGAAATGCAAATCAAAACCACAATGAGGGACCATTACACGCCAGTCAGGATGGCTGCTATCCAAAAGTCTACAAGCAATAAATGCTGGAGAGGGTGTGGAGAAAAGGGAACCCTCTTACACTGTTGGTGGGAATGCAAACTAGTACAGCCGCTATGGAAAACAGTGTGGAGATTCCTTAAAAAACTGGAAATAGAACTGCCATATGACCCAGCAATCCCACTTCTGGGCATACACACCGAGGAAACCAGATCTGAAAGAGACACGTGCACCCCAATGTTCATCGCAGCACTGTTTATCATAGCCAGGACATGGAAGCAACCTAGATGCCCATCAGCAGACGAATGAATAAGGAAGCTGTGGTACACATACACCATGGAATATTACTCAGCCATTAAAAAGAATTCATTTGAATCAGTTCTAATGAGATGGATGAAACTGGAGCCCATTATACAGAGTGAAGTAAGCCAGAAAGATAAAGACCATTACAGTATACTAACACATATATATGGAATTTAGAAAGATGGCAACGATAACCCTATATGCAAAACAGAAAAAGAGACACAGATGTATAGAACAGACTTTTGGACTCTGTGGGAGAAGGTGAGGGTGGGATGTTTCAAGAGAACAGCATCAAAACATGTATATTATCTAGGGTGAAACAGATCACCAGCCCAGGTTGGATGCATGAGACAAGTGCTCGGACCTGGTACACTGGGAAGACCCAGAGGGATCAGGTGGAGAGGGAGGTGGGAGGGGGGATCGGGATGGGGAATACATGTATATCCATGGCTGATTCATGTCAATGTATGACAAAAACCACTACAATATTGTGAAGTAATTAGCCTCCAACTAATTAAAAAAAAAAAAGTCTGTAACAGAAATCAAGTGGCCTCGGCCCTCCATGAAGACTCACAACATGAGAAACTTCCCAAATACAGCAAAAGGGTTCAGATAGAGGGCAACCCGAAATAAAATGTCTGTTCCACATATCATGTGGGTTCAGGCTGGACCAACTCAGACACTTCTCACCCTTCTCCTGACAGATGCTAGAAGGGCTGAATCAGAAGATGGAGGTATTGCCTTGACCTTGATTTTCCTTCACCCAGTTTAAGTTCATGTTCACAGTGTTCAGAAGAGGCTCAGTAAGCCCAGCCTAGTAGGTAACCTAAGGACAGAGGCAAAAAGAGTTTTAATAATTGCCCTATCTTTCCCTGTTCCTTTTTCCAGTCAGCTCACTCTGCCTTCTGCTGAGCTTTGAAGTGTATCACAAAGGCCAGAGCTGATTTACTCCTGAGCATCCATCCAGTCCAGCTCTCAACCCAATTAACAAGTGCTTTGCCCTGGGACTGGGCAGGCGGGTGCTGCTAGGATATTATTACTCAGATCTCCAGCCAGGCTCTTAAGAGAAGAGCGGCCTTTGCATCCAGAGGCAGCAGACACATCTTTCTAAGGGAGATGAGGATGGTGTATAGAGGTCTGAGGAAACCCAAGGGGTCATCCAACCCAGAAGGGAGGCTGAGGTCAAGGAAGACTTCCTAATCAGAAAACCCAACATGTCTGATGACTCTAGAAGAAAGAGTAGGAATTAACTCCATTGTGAAGGAAAACGTATTCCAGTCAAAGTACCTGTGTGTGCAGAGTTCCTGAGGTGTGAGAGGGCAAAATATACTCAAGGAATAAGCCCTGGGAGAGAGCTCAGAAATCGAGTCAATAAGTGGCTTATCACTTCGTAGTGCATCTCAGACCCCATGGGGACCTGGTGAGTGCTACCTTAGATTTGAGCTCATATGCACACACACAGAAACTGACATCCACTGTCCCAGGATCTCCAGTTAAGAATTCTTTATGTAAAGTCAATTCTTCATTCACAGATGCCCAAACAGGCCAAGAGAATGTCAAGGTGGCAGTCACAGCAAAGCATTGCCCCTGCAGCAGTATTTTCTTTGGTCTCTCTTGTTCAGACTGGAAACTCACCTTAAGTGACTAATGATCTTTATTTCAAAGCAAAGCAGGTGAAAGCTGACTACAAGCTTGGCAAGCATGGAGACAGCTTGACAACTGATGTGCTTCACTGCGGGGTAATTAAGTGCCAAGTCAGATTTTTCTGAGAAGCCCCAAACACCACAATAGCCAGTCTCTTCTCTGAGGCAATTGGTTTTCTTCATATAGGGAAGCTCAAATCCCCTCCTTATGGCAAGGGGTTGGGGGTAGGCAGGGCATGTTGCTGAATAAGCTTAGATATAAATATTCTGGAGCTTGTCTGGGAATGAACTCAGGGTGTCATCATTCAAGGTGCAGATTTTCAGTCAATCCATAAGCCCCAGTCTAGCCACTACCATGCCCTCACTTTTTCCTATACTGTGGCCACTAAATCTGGCCCTCTCAGATTCAGTTTCTGTAGAGTATTCGATCCCGGGTATCCTCTGAGGGGTAAGTGCCTGACTGCAATGGGTCAAAATACCCCACAAGCAGAGACTTTGGGTCAATCCTCTGCCTCATCTCCACTCCCTCCACTACCTGGTTCTCCCAGCTCCTGAGCCTTCCGGGGTTCCAGGGTGAATGGGCTGTTCCTGGATACACGCCCCTGCTTAGGTAGGATGGTTGACTCTTCTCCATTTTGCTAAATCATTTGCCACTCCCCAACCAAGTTACTGTCTCCAATATGCTGTCTCAGGGTTGGAACTGTCTCCTGGGTTCATCAAAGATAGACAGGGTGCTTGCACGTGCTCCCTGTGGTCTGGAATGGCTTTTATATTTTATAAAAAGAGCATAGACACAAGGCTCAGCTACTCTTAAATATGCTTAACAATACTGAACTGCACACTGAAGAATGGGTGAAGATGCTAAATTTAATGTTATGTGTTCTTTTGCCAAAATTAAAACCAAAACAAAACTCAGCCATCTTAAAAACAGAAGTCTCCTGTTCAGTTTTCTATGAATTTTGAAAAACAAAAACAACAAGCCATTTCCTTGAATATCTACTTACGTGTAGAATGTGGATATTTTTATTCCTTCTATACAATTTATTCCCTGTAGGGAATATCTAAAGCTGTGGTTCTCAAAGTGTGGTCTTCAGACCAGCTACATCAGCACCACCCAGAAATTTGTTGAAATGCAAATTCTCTGGTTCTACCATGGACAGAAACTCTACAGTCTGTGTTTTAAAAGCCTCTCCACAACTAAATACTGAGTGTTAGCTTTGTGACTGTTGATACATAGTTAAATTGTAAGAATCACTCATCTAGAGCAATATGGGGGGAAAGAATAAAATTAAGCATAGGTTGAACATCAAAGGGAGGATCTAACTCCATCACATGGAGAAAAGGTAAAGGAAATCCTGAAAGTGGGGTAGCAGGTAATTCATAGAGTGGCAACCATGTGTCAGGTACCATGCTTGCCCATTTACACACTTATTTAATCTTCAGCTTCCTTGAAAAGAAAGAATAATTCCCCCATTTTGCAGATAAGAAAACTGAGGCTTAAGGAAGGTAACTTAGGTACTCAAAAAGAAATCTTCCTGATTTCTTTGGTCTTTCTCTTTATTTTCCACATCTCCCTCTTTTAAAATTAACCCCAACAATGAGAATATCTCTGGATATGGGAGACAGAGAAAACCAATAACCCTATCCATCCTTCAAGGCAGAACTCAAATGTCACCTCTTTTGGGAAGTCTTCCAGGACTACTTTGCTCAAAGTTAACCTTCCCATAGCTCTTTGCACTTACTTATTTCAGAGTATCTTATATACCTTATTGTAGAAGTTCTCAAATCTTTGGTCCCAGGATCCCTTAGGAATTATTGACATTCATAGCAAATGAACCTTCACCTAAACCCCACAACTTACACAAAAATTAACTCAAAATGTATGAAAGATTGGATATAAAATATTACACTACAAAACTTTTAGAGAGAAAAAAAAGAAAATCTTGAGGACCTAGGGTTGAGTAAAGAGTTCTTAGATTTAACACCAAAAACATGATCCACAAAGAAAAAAAAAAAGATAAATTGGATCATTCAAAATGAAAACCTTTTGTTCTAAGAAAGAGACTGTGAAGGGGATAAAAACACTAGAAGAAAATATTTGCTGATCACATAACTGACAAGGGCCTGGTATGTAGAATACATAAAAGAACTCTTGAAACTCCAAAGTGAAAACAAACAATCCAACCAATTAGAAAATGGGCAAAAGACATGAACAGATATAGCAATGAAAAGGATATACAGGCATGTGAAAAGCTCCTTCGTGGATCATAGCCTTGTCGTGGCAAAGGGGCTTGCATAACTCAATGAAGCTATGAGCCATGCCATGCGGGGCCACCCAAGACAGTACCAGACTACCTTACCTGTGTCCTGAGAAACCTGTATGCAGGACAAGAAGCAACAGTTAGAATCAGACATGGAACAACAGACTAGTTCAAAACTGAGAAAGAAGCATGAGAAGGGTATATATTGTCACTCTGATTATTTAACTTATATGCAGAGTATATCATTTGAAATGCTGGACTGGATGAATCACAAACTGGAATCAAGATTGCCAGGAGAAATATCAACAACCTCAGATATGCAGATGATACCACTCTATGGAAGAAAGTGAAGAGTAACTGGAGCCTCTTGATGAAGGTGAAAGAGGAGAGAAAAAGCTGGCTTAAAACTCAACATTCAAAAATTTAAGATCATGGCATCCGGTCCTACCATTTCATGGCAAATAGAAAGGGGAAAAGTGGAAGCAGTGACATTTTATTTTCTTGGGCTCCAAAATCATTGTGATCAGGGATTGCAGGCATGAAAAATAACGCTTGCTCCTTGGAAGAAAAGCAATGACCAACCTAGACAGGGTATTAAAAAGCAGAGACATCACTTTGCTGACAAAGATGCCTGTAGTCAAAGCTATGATTTTTCCAGTAGTCACGTATGGATGTAAGAACTGAATGTAAAGGCTGAAAGCTAAAGAATTGATGTTTTTGAATTGTGGTGCTGGAGAAGACTCTTGAGAGTCCTTTGGACAGCAAGGAGATAAAGCCAGTCAATCCTAAAAGAAATCAACCCTGAATATTCATTGGAAAGAGTGATGCTGAAGCTGAAGCTCCAATACTTTGGCCACCTGATGCGAAGAGCAGCCTCATTGGAAAAGACCCTGATGCTGTTGCCAAAATCTTGGGTCCCTGTCCACCAATGCCAAATTGAAATATGGAGACAGAGTTTGGAGGAAATAGAAAAGAATAGCTTTATTATTTTTACCAGGCAAAAGGGAAACATCTCAGGCTAACACCTCAAGAACTGTGCCCTCCTTTCTCAGGAAAAGGAAGAGGTTTTATATCCTCTTGAAGGTCTGGCTTAATTTTCTCTCCTGCAAAATTTCTAAATGGCCACAGCTGGCATCAGGCAACTCAGCAACTAGGTCTTGTGTCCCTGAGGCTATTGGCCCATGACCTTCTTTCCAAAATGCAGAATGCTACAAGAGAGTGTAGGGGAAAAGTATGCCAGGGGCAGAGTATAATCTATATGGAGTCAGAGAGTAATTAGCTCTGTGAAGGACAAGTCCAGCTACAAGTATTTGTTTGTAGTAACAGTTAAAGAATAACCAAGATTGTTTAACTCTTGTAGGCCTGATTGAAAGGTATGTGCCAAAGATTGTTCACTCATTTATGTTTTGCTGCAAAAAATTTCCCCCGTTAGTTATTGCCTCTGTACCAATGGAGGAAAGGAAACAGGCATTGTTCTTGTCTGGCTGCAGACAAAAGCCAGCTTTGCTCCATTTGACAAACATCAGCTGCCTGGCCCATCTATCTCCTACATCAATGCTGAGAAAGATTGGAGGCAAAAGGAGAAAGGGGCAGCAGAGAATGAGATGGTTGGATGGCATCACTGACTCAATGGACATGAATTTGCACAAATTCTGGAAGATAGTGAAGGACAGGAAAGCCTGGTGTGCTGCAATCTATGGGGTGGCAACGAGTCGGACATAACTTAGGGAAGGAACAACAACATGTGAAGGTATTTTCAACATTATTACCATCAGGAAATACAACTTAATATCACAATGAAATATCCCTACACAACTATCAGAATGGCTAAAATAAAAAATACTGATGACACTATATGCTGGTAAGGGATGCAGAGAAATCAGATCACTCATAAATTCCCGGTAGGAATGTAAATGGTACAGCCACTCAGGAAAAGTTGCAGTGACTTGTTACAAAATTAAGCATGTGCTTACCATACCACCCAGTAACTGTACTTTGGGGCATTTATTCATACAAAAGTTTGTACATGAATTATGAACATTCAGGTACTTTATTCATAATAAAGTAGCTTTATTCATCAAGCAACTTTATTCATAATAGCCAGAAATCAGAAACAACCCTAATGTAGAACAATTAAACAAATGGTGGCACATCTGTGCCTGGAACAGTCCTAGGCTGTAGCAGGAAACACACTATTAACACTTGCAACTACATGGATAGGTTGCAAAGGAATTATACTGAGAAGACCAACCTCAAAATGTTACATAATATAAATGAAATTTTCCATTTATATAATATTCTTGAACTGACAAAATTATAGAGTCGGAGAATAGGGGTTAGGGAGGGGAGGGAAGGAGGTGGCTGTGTCTACAAAAGGGCACTGAGGCACCCTTGTCATGGAACTGTTCTGTATCTTGACTCTGGGGGTGGTTACACAAATCTACACACATGACAGAGCTGCACAGTATTGAACACACTCACAAATACAAGGAAAATGGGTGAAATCTGGAAAAGAGGGGTGCTGGGGCCAGTTTCCTGTTTGTGATATTGTACTAAAGTTATGCAAGACATTACCATTCAGGGAAACTGGAAGAAGGGTACTCAGATCTCGCCATATTATTTCCTATGATTGCATGTGAACCTACAATGACCTCAAAATGAAAAGTTTAAAAAAAGAACTGAAGGCCATAGGAGACTTTTATTTAGGCTCTGCGGTGCTGTGCTTAATCGTGTCTGACTTTGTGTGACCCCGTGGACTATAGCCCGCCAGGCTTCTCTATCCATGGGGATTCTCCAGGCAAGAATACTGGAGTGGGTTGCCATTTCCTCCTCCAGGGGATTTTCCCAACCCAGGGATCCAACCCAGGTCTCTTACATTGCAGGCAGATTCTTTACCATCTTGAGCCACCAGGGAAACACTATTTAGGTTGTATTACCAAATTTGAAATTAAAATGGGGACATTTTAACAGTATTTATTTAGTGACTTATCTTTGAAACAATAATATGCATAAATTTAAAATGTATAAATACTTAACAAAACATTTTTGTAAAAAACAGGTATATTTTCATTGAGAAGAATGACCATATTTTACAAGTTGGCAAACTTCTTAAAAGTCTAACTTAACAGACAACTGGATTCTCATGTCCATTTCTATATGCTGTAATATCACACATCATGCAGCTTCTGGAAAATTCCACGGTACACACATGGAAAATTGAGAGTAAAAGGGGCAAACAGAGTCAGTATTCTTATGAAAATAATACAGATCCCCTAAAAGGGTCTCAGGGACCACAGCTGAGAGACTCCTGCACTAGTGCGACACATGTGTTCCTGCGTGGAAAGAGGACCAGAGAAACGTCTTCATCTCTCTGTCCAAGCACCTTGCACGGCGACTGGCACAAGGCTGACACTGAATGACTATTTGATGAACCAATGGAATGGTAACAATTTATTAGCCCTGCAGGGCGGGGGATGGCGGGGTGGGGAAGAGAGGAGGGGAAGGAGAGAGGAGGAGGGCAGGCGGCAGATAGCACCAATCTGGTTGACGGTGCATTACTGCAGACTTTCAGCTGAGTCAGAGTAAAGGTCAGCATGTCCTGGTGTCGCTTGGCCCCACGGAACAAACATTGCTCTGAGAAATCAGTTGGCTCCCGGAGCATGAAACCTGGGTCTGCAGTGACTGACTGGTCTTTTGAGAAAGGTCTCGCAGTGTCAGTCTTGAACTTGACGTCTCTCCACGCGGCTCAGCCCCAGCATGGTGAGGAGATGGCTGAGTGGGCTGGGCAGAGACACAGTGAACGCTTCTCTCGACTTCTTTCTTCCCCTTGTGTCCCTGACTCCCTAGGTCACCCCCCAGCACCCTCAGTGGCCGGTCTCTGCCCACTCGGACCACAGCTGCTCTGGGGAGAGGAAATCAGCTTCTAGTCACCAGGCTGCCAATTGTTCTCAGTCTCATCCAAGGTATTCACCAAAGCACAGTTTATCAGGGAACATAGAAAAGGCAGAGGCTGGCTTAAAACTGCCTTTGAAAAATGGTTTTTGGTATCTGCTTTGTGCCAGACACTCAATCAGATGGTGGGATGGTTTCGGATGATGACACTTGCCCCCACTTCAAGGAGCCCCTGCTCTAGTGGGGAAATGACTTGACTCCACACTGGCTGGGAACAGGGACTCTGAAGTGAGACGAGTTCCTGGTGAGGAGGTTATCACCTCTCATAGGATCAGGGAGAGAGGTGGATTGTGTCCTTGAAAGGAAAGAGAAGATTGTTGCCGGGCAGGTGGAGGAATAGCACACCAGAAGGCACTGTATTAGGGAAGATGGTCAACGGAGATCAAGCCAACCTCAGGGAACAGTGGAATAAGTAAAATGAAAGTCTATCTCTTTCTATCATCACAATCTAGGCTGAAGTGGTCTTCTGGCCCCAACAGTGACCCCACAGGGTCAGGGACCCAGGCCTATCCCTCCTGATGTCCCCCACACCTGAGGCCTGGCCCTCATCTGTTTTGTGGTTCAGAACCATCAAGTCAGCCACTGGGAGTGCCCAAGCAGAAGGCTAGGCATGCTCCTTCCTTCTGAAGGCACAATTTGGAAGTTGCCCACTTTACTTCCCATTTGCCAGAGCATAGTTGCAAGGGAGGCTGGGAAATGCAATTTTAAAATGCAAGCGTCTATTGCTCTATAAGAAATTGGGAGATAACTAGAGGTTCCTGCCCCAAGCACAGAGGTGAGAAAGTGGAGGGAGGTTTGAGAAGCCAATAACTAGGTGTGTTTAGAAGTTTCAGGACAGAGCAGGAAACACAGTAGGAAAGGTAGGTTTGAGTCACAAGTTGGAAAGAGGCCACTTCATTCTGCAAGTCAGGGGTTTCAAACTTGAGCTCACAGCAGCATCACCCTTGTTGGAGCTTAGCCCCTCTTCCAGGGTGTCTGATTTAGTAGGTCTGCAGAGGAGTCTGAAAATGTACATTTCCAACCAGTTCAAGGGGATGCTGGCACTGCTGGTTCAAGAACTTTGGTAAATGTGGAGCCACGGTAAGTCTAAAGAGAAGAAGAGCAAAAGAAGAGCAGGAAGAGCAAGTCTGTATTTCAGAAAGCTGATTCTGTTACAGTGACAGGGAACAAGCTGTACCAGAACTTCCCAGAGCACTCGAGCTTCTCACCCTCTTGATCCTTAATGTTCCTGAGAAATTTCACTCAAGAAAAATGGAGATGATAAAGAGCCTGCAAAGCAGAGTTCATGGAACTCCAGTGCCCAAGGGCCACTCCCACACCTAAGTTTTTCCATCAATAATAATAATGAGGACCATTTACGTACCCAGGTTGCCAGATGAGACAGATCAAACAGTTGGACAATATCCCAAGGCGGTAGGGATTCGCTCTCACCTATTCCATAGCTTGAAGAGAAAATTGATACAACTCTTGAAAGGCAGTTAACAATCAAACCAGAATTCTAAATGCCTGTACTCTTTGACCCAATGGTTCCATTTCCAGGAATTGAGCATATAGATATACTCATGTCTATGTGCAAAAGACAGGTTATTTAACGCTCATTGTACTGGCAAGAGATGGGAAACAATCTGAATATCACTCACAGAAGGCTGGTTAAATAACCCATGGAGCATCTAAAAATGGAATAATGGCAACCCTTAAAAGTAACAAGTTAGGGCTTTCCTGGTGGCTCAGTGGCAAAGAATCCACCTATCAATGCAGGAGACATGGGTTCAATCCCTGCTCTGGGAAGACCCCACAAGCCATGCGGCAACTAAGCCTGTGTGCCATAACTACTGACCCTGTGGTCTAGAGCCTGTGAGCTGAAACAAGAGAAGCCACCACAACGAGGAGCCCATGCATTGCAACTAGAGAGTAGTCTCCCCTACTCGACAAAACTATAGAAAAGCCGGGGCAGCAATGAAGACCCAAATAAAAAAATAATTAAAAAAATAACAGATCTTAGAAGCCAGTTTAGAATAATCACATAGACAGAGATAAAATATATGTCTCAGTGTGTGTGTCAAGGGGCAGAACACACACACTGAGACATATATTTTATCTCTGTCTACCTGTGATTATTCTAAACTGGCTTATAGATCTACATTTGTATACGTGTCTATATGCTATGGGCTTCCCTGGTGGCTCAGATGGTAAAGTATCTGCCTGCAATGCAGGAGACCTGGGTTTGATCCCTGGGTCAGAAAGATCCCCTGGAGAAGGAAATGGCAACCCACTCCAGTACTCTTGCCTGGAAAATTCCACAGATGGAGGAACCTGGTAGGCTACAGTCCATGGGGTTGCGAAGAATTGGACACAACTGAGGGACTTCACTTTCCTTTTTCACTACAAGCTTATATATGCAGAGGACGTTTCTGAAAGGCTTTCAAGAAACAGTCTGCCTCTCAGGATAGGAATTGGAATGCAAGTCCAGGTTGGGAAGGAAACTTACTTTTCACTGTAACCTTTTTTGTTTGACTATTTCAACCCTGCATATGCATTATTTATCTAAGTAAATAAACATAGAAGAATTGCCATGTTTTATTTCACTAAATCTTCAGAAAACCTGGAAAGAAAGTACTCTCATTATTCACAAGGTATAGGGAGGTTACAACATTTGGGGAAGGGGCAGAGGGGGAATGGAAGGACTTCCTTTGTAAGGTTTACCAATTTCCATGGTGTAAATACTTCCCCTGGCTGATTTCCAGCTGCCACCCTGACATTACTGAGCAGAGCTTGGGAGAAATGTGCACGAACAGCTCTCATGAGCCTTGAGAAAATAGCTCCAGAACAGCCTTGTGGGGGAACCTGCACCCCCAAATCAGGCACCATTGACTCTTCCCACTTCATACCTGAAGGGATTATTTTACAACAAAACAAATGTAAGCAAGTAAGTCATTTCAGGACCTAAGAGCAGCTTCCAGGGATCTTTATAGACACTAGGGCATTTACTTACAGTATAAACAACCTGCCTTGCACTAAATTTGAAACAGAAACCCAGAAATTAAAATTAAGCATCTGGGTTTTATATTTGCAAATTGCTTTGCCATTCTCTTTATGAAATACTGCACACAGCTATACAAACATAAGGCAGTAAGAGAACAATAAATAAATCAGTGTTAGTATTCTGTCAACACAGCCCTACATTCTTACCAGGGCCAGCCATCTAAATTAGGAAGGCAGTTTAAAAACTTTCCCAGTGGCTTTAACGGGAGAGGGTGAGTGAGAGGATCAGATAGACTCTGGTTTGTGTTGTGTTCCAGTTCTGCCATTTGTGAGGTGCCTCAGGCAAGTCACCTCACCTCTGAGTCTCAGATTACTCATGTGTTAAGTGAGGATAGGGCCCACTATACAGATTTGTGGAGGAAAGTTTGCCAAGTTTAATAGATAAGGTTAATGTGTGGTCTACACCTGGATATAAGGCAGGGTGGTTTTCCCCATAAATTATCCCTCGGAGAAAAGTGGGAATTGCTTTGTATTTCAGTTCTTACAAAGCCTCACAGAGTCTTTTGTATTACCTAAACTATCTCAATTATTATATTTTTAAAGTTATTTTCTATGTATTTGTTTGTTCAGCTTCACCAGGTCTTAGTTGTGGCATGCGAATCTTTAGCTGCAGCATGCGAACTCCTAGCTGTGGCAGGTGGGATCTGTTTCCCTGACCAGCAGAGTCTTAGCCATTGGACCATCAAGGAAGTCCCTCTTCAATTACTTTAAACAACAAAGTATTGTTTGCAAAAGACCGATTTACAGAAGTCACCTGAAGGAAGGGGTTTAAAAAGTTTTTGACACAGATGTAGTCATTATACAAGGTGTTGACTTCATACCCCGTGTAAAGATGCAAGCCCCGTAAAAAGGACTTTAAAAAGGATGTTGTGATCACAAATATAAACCAATAGGACACGCAAAAAAAAATACTGTCCTAAGATTAAGTGAACTGGGACTTTAAGTATAAAATATCTCAGTGACAACATCATATAAAGCTCAGAAAGTTCTGGATAACAAATAAATTATATAGGAGTGAAATGTATGTCATCTAGAAAGTGAGTTGGGTGATTCAGAAACCATCTGCCCATGAAATTGTCCAGGTAAGAATACTGGAGTGGGTTGCCATTTCCTATTCCAGGGGTGATAAAGATATGAGGTCAAAGATGCACAGGATGAGATGGAATAAAGATGTTTTGTAAAGTGTCAGATTAGGGGGAAAAAACAGTATTTTTAAATTAATATATTAGTCATTAATACATAATATATTTAAATATTGTTTAAACATATTGATAATATTTAAAACATGTACATACCTAAAATAATAAATATTATACATAGACATTTGACAATTTCATCGACAGCCTTAAGAGTTTATACATTCAAGATGGGCCTCCAAATATTTTCTTTTTTGCAAGCTTCTCATTGTGAAAAATGGGAGGATCATTTTATACTAGGACTCACCTATCATGGAGACATGTATTCACAAGCACTTAAAACTCCCAAAGCTCCGTGTGGTTGTGACAGGTGCTGTTAGGGTTGTTAACACAATTTTTTATCATGACTGTTCTCCCACACACTGGGTTCTTTAGTTGTGCTCTTCTAAGCACATACCCGGATTGGAACTTCCTGGTCTTCAGCGGAATTTCTTAGTTGTGTGATCTTGGGCAAGTTGCCTAAACTCTCTCTGCCTCAGTTTCCTCATCTGTAAAATAGAGATAAAGACAGAATCTCAGAGGGTTAAGAATTCAACAAATTAGTATATGTAAGAAATGTGTGGGGAGTGAGGAGTATAGGTGCAAGTTATTACATATAAAATGGATGGACAACAAGGTCCTACAGAGAATTATATTTAGTGTCCTGGGACAAACCATAATGGAAAAGACTACAAAAAAGAATGTATATATAGCTGAGCCACTGTGCTATACAACAGAAATTAGCACAACATTGTAAACCAACCATACTTCTACAATAAAAAAAACACCTAAAAATGTATATGAACCAGTGTCTAGTGAGTACTTCTTAAGTATTAGTTATTATCATTATTTTCACCAGTGGGGAACTGTAACTATTTAGAAAAATAGCAGTTTTCCTCACAGTACCAGATCTTGCCAGCAGAAAGTGTGCCTTATTCATAACGAGATCGTGAAAGTGCATTATGTTCAGGTCTCCACACAGCACCTGGTACCATAAGTTGAAAGAGGCAACACTTTGAATGTGGATACCAACGCCGCAACCTCATTTCTCTCTGGCCAACCAAAATCTCCAGGAGGGTCACAGTGCGATACAGCCGGAAAAGACTGAGGACTCAGAGGTGCTTTCTGGCCCTCACGAGATCCTATGTTCCACTTTGACAGGAACTGGGTTTCATTCATCTCAGTCCCTAATTCAGCAGCCATTAGGAGCTTAATCAATACTCACTAAGCAAGTGAGCAAGGAAGTGCAGTCTACATTATTGAACATTCTTGTAAACTGAGTTTTATTTCTTTTTATATCTACAAAAAAGTACTTAAAAACTAATATCAAACATTAAATCCATAAAAAGTTCAAATAATACACAAATGTTGAAAGAATCACCTAGAGGGAATTTTTTTTGGCATGTAGAGTATTATTTATCCATGTGTTTCCTCTATGTATGTAGAAACTAACATGAGTACATATAAGTACCACCAGCTTTGAAATCAGATATACCTCAGTTTGAAACCAAGCTCAATCACTTCTTAGTGCTATGGCTTTGAGAAAGTAACCTAACCTCTCTGAGCCTCAGTTCCTATGGAAAATGGAGATAACAATGAAAAAACCTATAGGTGTATTGGAATAAATTAGTATTTATTTATTTATTTAGTATTTACTTATAGTACCTAGAACATTCCCAAATACAGAGAAACAACTCAGTGAAGGCTAGCAGCTATGTACACATATTTCAACAAAATTTGAGGTTATGCTAATTTCCAGTTTATATTTGCATTTTACTTAATAATATGTTCAGTTCCCTGATAGCTCAGTTGGTAAAGAATCTGCCTGCAATGTGGGAGACCTGGGTTCTATCCCTGGGATGGGAAGATCCCCTGGAGAAGGGAAAGGTGACCCACCCCAGTATTCTGGCCTGCAGAATTCCATGGACTGTATAGTGCAAGGGGTCGCAAAGAGTCAGATACGACTCACCGACTTTTCTTCTATGTTCAGTTCAGCCTCTCAGTCGTGTCCAACTCTTTGTGACCCCATGGACTGCAGCACACCAGGCCTCCCTGTCCATCACCAACTCCCAGAGTTTACTCAAACTCATGCCCATCGAATCGGTGATGCCATCTAACCATCTCATACTCTGTCGCCCCCTTCTCCTGCTTTCAATCTTTCCCAGCATCAGGTGAGTCAGTTCTTCACATCAGGTGGCCCAAGTATTGGAGTTTCAGCTTCAGCATCAGTCCTTCCAGTGAATATTCAGGGTTGATTTCCTTTAGGATTGACTGCTTGGATCTCCTTGCAGTCCAAGGGACTCTCAAGAGTCTTCTCCAATATCACATTTCAAAAGCATCAGTTCTTCAGCACTCAACTTTCTTTATTGTCTAACTCTCACATCCATACATGACTACTGGAAAAACCATAGCTTTGATTAGATGGACCTTCGTAGGCAAAGTAATGTGTCTGTTCTTCAATATGTTGTCTAGGTTGGTCATAGCTTTTCTTCCAAGGAGCAAGTGTCTTTTAATTTCATGCCTGCAGTCACCATATGCAGTGATTGTGGAGCCCACGAGAATAAAGTCTCTTACTGTTCCCATTGTTCCCCCATTTATTTGGCATGAAGTGATGGGACCAGATGCTATGATCTTAGTTTTCTGAATGGTGAGTTTTAAGCCAGCTTTTTCACTCTTCTTTCACTTTCATCAAGAGGCTATTTAGTCCCTCTTCACTTTCTGCCATAAGGGTGGTGTCATCTGCATATCTGAGGTTATTCCCAGCAGTCTTGATTCCGGCTTATGCTTTATCCAGCCCAGCATTTTGCATGATGTACTCTGCATAGAAGTTAAATAAGCAGGGTGACAATATATAGCCTTGACATACTCCTTTCCCAATTTGGAAGCAGTCTGTTGTTCCATGTCCAGTTCTAACTGTTGCTTCCTGACCTGCATACAGGTTTCTCAGGAGGCAGGGAAGGTGGTCTGGTATTTCCATCTCTTGAAGAATGTTCCACAGTTTGTTGTGATCCACATAGTCAAAGGCTTTGCCTTAGTCAATAAAAGTAGAAGTAGATGTTTTTCTGGAACTCTTTTGCTTTTGCTATGATCTATTGAATGTTAGCAATTTGATCTCTGGGGTCCTCTGCCTTTTCTAAATCTAGCTTGAACATCTGGAAGTTCTCAGTTCATGTACTATTGAAGCCTGGCTTGGAGAATTTTGAGCATTACTTTGCTAGTGTGTGAGATGAGTGCAACTGTGCAGTAGTTTGAACATTCCTTGGCATTGCCTTTCTTTGGAATTGGAATGAAAACTGACCTTTTCCAGTCCTGTGGCCACTGCTGCGTTTTCCAAATTTGCTAGCATATTGAGTGCAGCACTTTCACAGAATCATCTTTTAGGATTTGAAATAGTTCAGCTATTTGTTGTGAATTCTTATTCTGTGGTAGCATACAAGAGATAACTCCTTCATTTTGGGCTACATTATATTCAAATGTGTGGCTATATGTAACTAATCCCCTGTCTCTGGCCCTTGAATATTTCTAATATTTTACTATTACAAATGACCAGAATAAAAATCCTTGTAGTATACACACTCTTCCATGCATGGGCATGTATTTCTATAGGATAAATCCTAGAAATGAAATCCCTGGTTCAAAGTATATGAATTTTTAAATATATTAATAAACAATGAATTTTCCAATTCCCATCCTAAAAGGGTGTATGCTTCACACTTTGATCATTTTGTGTACTTTGGTGCCTTCCAGTCATGAACATTTTGATGGACTCCTCAATAGTTTATTCTGAATGTCCCATAGTAGTTATAGAATCAAGGACTCTGCCCTGCTAGATCATTGTATTCCTTTACCTTTCGAAGAATCAAAAACAACTCCTGAGAAATTAGCCAGCAAATTTTCTGCAGCAAATACTCAGCTGAGAGCTGAACAAAGAATTTCTATGCCATTCCCAGAAGAGAGAGGTAGAAATTCTGAGCACTGAAGTGGCTCATAGGAAGAACATTTGAAATGAGAACAATCCATTAAGTTTGGGAAACAGAGTGGCTGCATCTGCTTCCATCTTTGTTTTCTGACTCAGGTCCTCAATAAACAGACAAGAGGCCTCCTCTGTTGAGTCTCACTGGATGTAAAGTCTCCAGTGTAGCATCCCCAGGGCATGATTTGGGTACTACTACTTGTAGCCCTCCAGAAGCTTCTAGGCAATTCAAGGACAAGAGGTGGGTATTGTGGCCAGAAGCTGAACAGCGCCACCAAGCTGACAGGCTGTTTCAGCGGTGGCTAAATCCACTTTTATTTTAATTTCAAGTTTAATCATGGTAATAAATATATATTATGTTTAAGAGTCAGTGACTGCTACAAGTTAGATAGTACTACAAGTCTTAAAACAAAAATCCCTGTCTTGACCCATCTTTATGCAGCAACAACTCATTCTGTGGTTACTTTCTGGAGGTGAGGAGCTACACTCGGTAGCTGTGGTGCTCGGGAGTAGTATCTTGTGTTGAGGTGCACAGACTCTCCAGTCAAGGTGCGCGGGCTCAGGAGTCTCAGTGCTCAGCTTAGTTGCCCCGTGACATCTGGGATCTTAGTTCCCTGACCAGGGATCAAACCCAAGTCCCCTGCATTGCAGGGTATCCACCTGCTACCTGGGAAGTCCCTGCTTACTTCTTTATACCTGATTATGGTGTCACGTTAAGATGTTAAAATTTTAGACTTTTTCTATTTCTTATAGCTATAAAGAATAGAGATACAGTTTTTCTCTTTCTCTCCACACACACACACACACACACACACACACACACACACACGAACACTCGAACATACACATGATCCCACTCCAATTTTCCCCAAATAATTATATCATAATTTCTGGTTAAATCAATGTACTGTTTTTACATTATAATGACAATGTAATATTATTTCCAGCTGAGTGTTATAGTTTATGATGATTACAATGTTTTTCTTAAAAATTGTTTTTATTTTCTTGGCTTTAATAATCACCTCGTGACTTATTTGCTTAAGTTTTCAATGTAATAGCTCCAATCCATCTCCAAATTCTTTGCCAGAACTCTGGTCCTCTACAACTGCATCATTGTTGTGCTCAGTCCAGGGGCAGTATAGTGTGTGTATTAGTTTTCAAAGTGTGGTTCCTGGACCAGCAACATCAACATCAGCATCATCTGGGACCAGTAAGATGTAAATAATCAAGCTCAATCTAGGACTCACTGGTTAGTGGCTCTGGGGGTGGGGCCCAGCAATCTAGGTGATATTGAGGTGCACTCAAGCTGGAGAACCTTGGTTTGTATAACAGTTAAGAGTTTAGATAGCGACAGTGACAGACTTTATTTTCCTGGGCTCCAAAATCACTAGAGATGGTGACTGCAGCCATGAAATGAGAAGACTCTTGCTCTTTGGAAAAAAAGCTTTGACCAACCTAGACAGCGTATTAAAAAGCAGAGACATTACTCTGCCTACAAAAGTCTGTTTAGTCAAAGTCATGGTTTTTCCAGTAGTCATGTATGGATGTGAGAGTTGGACCATAAGGAAAGCTGAGCATCAAAGAATTGATGCTTTTAAACTGTGGTGTTAAAGAAGGGACTCTCGAGAGTCCCTTGGACTGCAAGCAAATCAAACCAGTTAATCCTAAAGGAAATCAACCCTGAATATTCACTGGAAGGACTGATCCTAAAGCTGAAGCTCCAATAGGGCCACCTGATACAAAGAGCCAACTCATTGGAAAATACCCTGATGCTGGGAAAGATTGAAGGCAGGAGAAGGGGACGACAGAGGATGAAATGGTTGGATGGCATCACCGACTCAATGGACATGAGTTTGAGAATGTTCCAGGAGTTGGTGATGGACAGGAAAGCCTGGTATGCTGCAGTTCATGGGGTCGCAAAGAGTTGGACAGGACTGAGCAACTAAACTAACTAAGAGTTTGGATACCAAAACACAAGACTGCTGGGAATCAGATTTCAGCCATTCAGCTTGTTTGTGATGTGACAGCTTCTGAGGCTCTGTCTTCCCATTCATAAAATGGAGTCAACCGTCTCTCCCTGTAGTTGCGAGAGGCTAGTTAGAAAGCATGACAGGCTCCAGTTTTTTTTGGAGACAGAGCTCCTGGTGCCTCAGAAATCCAGTTCCGTCAAGGGAGGGGAATTCAAGCCAACAGCATAGCCTTCCCCCAGCTCTTCCCAGTGTCTCTGGCTCAGAGTACACCGTCTACCTGAGGCATCCACCTCAAGCTTCTGTCCTTCAGCACCTCCACGGTCCCCCTCCCATACCCTGTATCAGCTTCTCCCCCTTGAGGAACCCAACTGAGCTGCCCCGTTACAATTGCCATTTCAGATAATTCTCCACCATGGCCCCCTGCCACCTCCTGCCCCCAACCCTCCACCTCCAAGCTTCCTCCTCATTCTTACTACCCTCTCGTACAGCCCACTGGAGCAGCCTTAGCCTTTGGTCAGCTCCCATCCCTTCTACACTTCTCCACTCACCCAGCCTTTCCCTCTCAGGCTAGAACCTAAGGCTTTTCTCGCAGAATCTCTCCCCACCCACCCAGGGTCGGCTTCCCCTTGGGTATTCTCACCCCCTGAAGTACCAGGGACGAGAAGGGAGCATCATTCTGCTTCCCACTACTCTTCTCTATTCCCTGTGCTCCAGTCACACCAGCCTCTTCACCTGCTACAATCTCAGGGCCTTTGCACCTGCTCTTCCCCCTGACACGGAATGTTCTTCCAGTCACTATGCATTTGGCTGATTCTTTGGCTTCCACTAGGACTCTGCTCAATAGTCAACGCCTCTCCTGAACCCTCCATTCTAACATAGAACCTACGCCACCCTTTGCTCTTCTTTCACCTGCTTTATTGTCCTTTGTAGGGCCTATGTTATTTGGAATCACATAATCCCACTATGTCTTATTTTCTATGTCAGCCCGTCAAAGGCAGGGGTCTACTGGAAGGACCCAAAGCCTCCCTGCGTCTCCTCTTCCTTCATCTCTTCTGTCACTAAATATTGAGCTCTAGTCATGTCTGGCACTGTGCGAGGCTCCAGGGAACTGGAGGTAGGGCTGTTTGTCGACAGAGAAAGGCATGGAAGAAGGTTTGCTTAATTGTTCTAGTAAATGCTTACCTTGGGGAGGCTGAGCAGGGTAAGGTGGGATGAAGAGCCTGAGGTGTCAGTTCAAATTCCAGTTAATCAAACTCCTCTCTCAGTCTCTTCATCTGTAACATGGGGTTAATGATAGTAACTACCTCACAGGATGGGCATAAGAATTCTCTGTTAATTTCTGTGCTGGACAGAAAACTTTAATAAATATTGGCTATTGGTCATAATAATAAATAATAGGTTATTTCTATAACTTAAAAAAACCAAAGTGCAGAGAAAAAACATCAAGCCATCAACAGTTTTTTCAAGTAGGCTGGCCCTTCTCACAGCATGAAAAAGAGTTTACACTCATTATGGTTCTCCCAGAGCTTCAGATCTGATCTCTCCTAAAGTTCAGGTAGGAAAACTACAGGAAGGGAGACTCCACCGGGCTTGCTCAACACATGAGGCCAGTGAGGACAGGAGTGGAGCCAGGGCTGTGCCTGAGCGCGATGCAGCTGTCTGCCCTTAGAAACTCTAAGTAGGACCTTCCTGGTGGTCCAGTGGTTAAGAGTTTGCCAGCCAGTGCAGGGGACTCAGGTTCAGTCCCTGGTCCAGGAAGACCCCACATGCTGCAGGGCAACCTAGCCTGGGCATCACAACTACTGAGGCATCACGACACGTGCTGCAACTATTGAAGCCAGCATGCCCTAGAGCCCAGGCTCTGCAACGAGAAGCCGCTGCAGTGAGAATCCTGTATACCGCAACTAGAGAAAGCCTGCCTGGAGCAACCAGGAACCAGTGCAGCCAAAAATAAAATAATTTTAAAAATAATAATAAATCATCTAATAAAAAAGAAGCTCTAAGTAAAGATATGGGTGTTCATGGTGGCACAGTATGGTTTGTTTTCTCATCTTTTAAATCAACTTTACTGCAATATAATTTACATACAGTAAAACTCCATCACCCAGAAAATTCCCTTGTGCCCCTAAGCAGTCAATTCCCACCCAAAGATGACCATTGATACGATTTCTGCTACCATAGATCAGTGCAGCTTGCATTTACATTAACGGAATTACACAGTATGTATTCTTCCCCTCTGCCCCCATTTATAAAGTAGCTTTATTTAGGTAAAGCTGTAAACTTGATGTTCAAAAATTGCACTTACTTAAAGCAGTTTTTTTTTTTTAACATATTCCCCTCTTGAAAGTATAGTAAGATAATTTCATGGTCAGGAACATATCCACCCCCTCAAAAAGCTTATCAAGTCCCTTTATATTCCATCTCCTCCTCCCTACCCCAACCACTAATCTGCTTTCTTAGTCACCATAAATTAGCTTGCACTTTCAAGAATCATATATAGAATTATCCAGTATATACACTTCTGTACCTGACTTCTTTCACTTGGCATAATTATTTTGATTCAGCCATGTTGTTGTATCAATATTTCATTCCTTTTTTTCACCCAATGAACAGCATTTCTTGGTACAAGAATACAACAATCTGGTTATTCATTCAAATATTGTTGAACACTGCAGTGTTTTCCAATTTGGGACTCTTAAAGAAAAAGTCACTATAAACATTCTTATGTAAGTGTATTAATGAATTCTTACTTGGCTATAGTGTAAATATAAGAAACTGCTAAACTTTTTTCTCCAAAGTGGTTGTACTATTTCACATTCTCACCCACTGGCTTACATTTGACATCAATCATGTTCCTGTCTCACAGCTTCCGTACTTATTCCCTCTTCCTGAAATGCCTTTCCACTAACACAGCTAGCTTGAGGTTCCAGTTCATGTCACTGTTAAAGACTTAATTGTGTCACTCTCCCCTCCACACCCTTGCCAAACTCATATATGGAATTTACAGTCTTCCAGTACCTTTATTGTTCAGTCATTCAGTCGTGTCCAACTCTTTGCAACCCCATAGACTGCAGCATGCCAGGTTTCCCTGTACTTCACCATGGAATTCACAATCCCCCAGTACCTTAGGATTTTGGAGATAAAGTCTTTAATGGGGTGATTAAGCTAAATGAGCCAGTTAGGGTAGGCCCAAACACAGTATGACTGTGTCCTTTCTAGAGGAGGAAAAGATAACCAACATAGAGGAATGGTCTTATGCCTTATAGCCAGAAGGCAACATCTACAAACTAAGGACAGAGGTTTCAGGAGAAACCAAAATGCCAACACTTTGATCTTGGACTTCTAGTTTCCACAACTGTGAGAAAATAAATTTATTAAGCCACCCAGTCAGTGGTATTTTGTTATGGAAGCCCTAGCAAACTAAATTAGAGGCTCTCCAACCACCATTTTGTAATCATCGGAAAAACTGATTCAGGCAAGAATCATCAATGAATGGTAAAAAACAGTGGGTGAGGGTCTGAGGCAGAACAGGATAGTCTCAGAATATCTTCCCATGAGATACTTAATAACTAAAAGGTGAAAACAGTAACTTTCCAGTGGAGTACCTTGGCAGACACCAAGTGATCAAAGTGAACATCATCAGTACTGGGATAAAACAACGTCACATGCCTCCTGATTCGGTCCATGGAGGACTCGACTTCTTTTGGTGCCATTCCTACCAAAAATGCGTAGCCTGATTCTAATAGAGAAAATATCAGACATATCTAAATTTAGGGACATCTAGAAAATAACTCACCAATACTCTTCAAAAATGTTAAGGTCACAAAGACAAAGAAAAGCTGAGTAATTAACTGCTTTTCTAAGGAAACTGAAGAGGCATGGGGAATCTCTGGTGGCTCAGCGGTAATCTGCCAACAATGTAGGAGTTCGATCCCTGGGTTGGGAAGATCCACAGGAGGAGGAAATGGAAATCCACTCCAATATTCTTGCCTGGGAAATTTCATGGACAGAAAAGCCTGGTAGGCTACAGTCCATGCGGGTCACAAAGAGTCTAATATGACTTAGCAACTAAACCACCACCACCAAAGAGGCATGACAACTAAATGTAAATATGTGATCCTGATTGGATCGTGGGAATAGCTACATTATTGGGACAAGTGGCAACATTTAAGTATGGAAGATGTATTAAAAATCATTTTATTGTCAAAATCCTTGATTTTGATAGTTGTACCAAGGTTTTGCAAGACAATATTCCTGTTCTTAGGAAATACACACAGAAGTACTTGGGATTAAAAGGGCATGATGTCTGAAACACAAAGTGGTGTGGGGGGGAAAGTACACCCACATCTATATATAAAACATACACAAATACACAAGAGAATAGGACAATGCAAATATAGTAAAATATAGCAAATTATTATTCTGGTTAAAAAATGTATGAGAATCTTTACCATGCTTGCAATTTATATGTAAATTTGAAATCTTATCCCCAAAATTTATTTTAGTGATCACCCCCAAAAAAAGTGGCCAGTCCCCAGGCACTCTTTAGCTCATTCTTTTCGTCTATCGCACTTACATTGTCAAAATGATTCTGTGTGTTTATTTAATATCTAACATTTAATGAGTGCAAAGGCCCTGTCCTAAGTGCTTTAACCTTCTAAACTCACTGACTTCTCACATACTGCTCTTCCCATTTTACAGATAAGGATGAGAGACAAAAGAAAGTGTGTTAACTAATTTGCAGTCACCCATATGATTTGATGAGGCACAGAACCTCAACTAAGGTAGAGACTGTCTTGTTCAGTGCTCTTTCCCCAGCAAGAATGCGGTGCTAAGTCGCTTCAGTCTTGTTGCACTCTCTGACCCTATGGACCCTAGACCACCAGCTCCTCTGTCCGTGGGCTTTTCCAGGCAAGAATACTGGAGTGGGTTGCCATGCCCTCCTCAATGAACTCTTCCCCACCCAGGGATCAAACCAGCATCTCTTATGTCTCCTGCATTGGCAGGCGGATTCTTTATCTTAGCTACCTGGGAAGCTTGAGCATCTGGAAGTTCACGGTTTAATATTGCTGAAGGCTGGCTTGGAGAATTTTGAGCAATACTTTACTAGCGTGTGAGATGAGTGCAATTGTGCAGTAGTTTGACCATTCTTTGGGATTGGAATGAAAACTGACCTATTCCAGTCCTGTGGCCACTGCTGAGTTTTCCAAATTTGTTGGCATATTGTGTGCAGTACTTTCACAGCATCCTCTTTTAGGATTTGAAATAGCTCAACTGGAATTCCATCACCTCCACTAGCTTCGTTTGTAGTGATGCTTTCTAAGGCCCAGCATCACCGACTCGATGGATGAGTTTGAGTAAACTCTGGGAGTTTGTGATGGACAGGGTGGCCTGCCATGCTGCGATTCATGGGGTCGCAAAGAGTCGTACAAGACTGAGCAACTGAACCAAACAGAACCTGGGAAGCAACTTAAAACTTAAGTGCCTCACACATTATAGGCACTCCATAAATATCTGTAGATTCAGTTTACAAATACGGAACTATTAGGCACCACTAGTGAACAAGATATTTTAAAATTCCTGCCTAAAAGGAGCTTACATTCAGCGCTCTCAGCCCCGCATCCAATTAGCCACTTTCTATTTACATATAAATATTTACACATTAACATTTTATATAAAATATACTTATTTAATTTGGGGCTATCAATCCTGGGAGGTAAGGCCCAGTCTACCCATTTTGCAGAAGAGGAAACTGAGGCTCCAAGTGGAAGCAATGGTTTGCCCAAGATCAACAGATTTAATAGGAGACAGGGTATGGAGTCCAGCCCAGTCCGGGCGGTTCCCAGGCAAGACCCATGAATCAATTAAACCGACCAATCCAATCGACCAATCAGTATTTATTAGAGCCTACTGCGTGCAACTCTTCTCGCAGCGCGGGCCAAGAGAGGAGGTTGCGGTGCACAGGCGGCTGCGGAGACCAGAGACCACAGCCGAATCGCGGGAATTTGGCGCCTATTTTTTGTTGGTTGGGTGTTCTCGCCTGTGATTGGGCCCCCGCCCCGCGTGGGTGCGTCGGACTGCGGCTGCTTCGCCGACCCTGGCAGGACCCCGGCGGCGCAGCACTCAGCCGGCCTTCCGGGGGATGGGCCACCAGGAGCCTCCGCTGGCCCGACAGAGGGCCGGACGTGCGGCTTATATAAAAAGGTTACGTAAAGGGCTCAGCTGGCGCGAACACGTGGAGAGCCGCGGGAGCCCGGACGCCCAGCTGTACCCCGAGAGCACTGCTGCCGTCACTCGGACAGTAGCAGGCGCCGTCGCACGCCCGACTCGGGCCGCGGCCTCCCGCGCGGCTCCGTACCCGAGGCAGCCCTGTCCAGGGGCGGACCATCCCCAGCCGGGGGCCTTAGGAGGGAAACGCGCTGCCCGGAAGTGGAAGGGCGCCGGCCAGGTAAGCGCGCTGTCCGCGGCGTAAAAGCTAGCACCGAAGATGAAACTACGCCTGCCGCCTCGGGCGTCTGTGAGGGCAGCTGGGCCCCGGGTTGGGCGCGCTCAAGGACGCCGAACTTTTAAGCCAACCCCTTACACCCGCAGTCCGGCGGGACTTGGGTCGGTCCGCGGGGCTCCGCTCGGGCTTAATTCAATGGACTGTTTACACCCGGGAGAACTCAGGGCGGGACGCGGGGAGGGGCATCCCAAAGGGAGCCAGGCGGCGGAAAAAGATTTTCACAGTCCGAATTGCTTCTGAAGGCGATTTTCATCAGTCGTGAAAACTGCGGGTCCTTGTTTTTCGTACTGCTACACGATAAATTAACTGAAAAGGCGGGTACTTTCTGCTCTCTTTCCCGGCTCTCCCCTCTGAGCCAGTGCCCCGTGGTTTCGTCTTTCCCGCTTTCCCCTCCCCTCCCCCGTTCGCTCTGCAGCCGTGGCTTCCGTCTTAAAGGGGCCGCAACGGCCAGAGGAGGAGGTGGGACGCCCTGAGGCCTACGCTCCAGGCTTCCCCGCCTCGGCCTGGTCGTTTAACCGATTTTTTCGCCTGCAGGTCACAATCCAAGGTCCCGCTCTTCCGCGTCCCGGGGCCGGACGGAGGGATGAGGCAGGGGGGTCCCGGGCAGCGCCGTTGCTGCTCCCCCCGCCGCCCGCAGCCATGGAAACGGGGGAGGAGGACGGCGCTCGCAGAGGTACACAAAGCCCCGAGCGGAAAAGGCGAAGCCCAGTGCCGCGGGCGCTCAGCGCGAAGCTGAGGCCGGCGGCGGCGGCCCAGGCCATGGATCCGGTGGCGGCCGAGGCCCCGGGCGAGGCCTACCTGGCGCGGCGGCGGCCGGAGGGCGGCGGCGGGTCGACGCGGCCGCGCTACAGCCTGTTGGCGGAGATCGGGCGCGGCAGCTACGGCGTGGTGTACGAGGCAGTGGCCGGGCGCAGCGGGGCCCGGGTGGCGGTCAAGAAGATCCGCTGCGACGCCCCCGAGAACGTGGAGCTGGCGCTGGCCGAATTCTGGGCCCTGACCAGCCTCAAACGGCGCCACCAGAATGTTGTTCAGTTTGAAGAGTGCGTCCTGCAGCGCAACGGGCTCGCCCAGCGCATGAGCCACGGCAACAAGAGCTCCCAGCTTTACCTGCGCCTGGTGGAGACCTCGCTCAAAGGTAGGGGCGCCGAGGGCCGCCCTGGCTACGCCGGTCCTGGGCCCAAGAGTCTGGTGGCCAGACCCAAACTGACCCCTCGACCCCTAGAACCTGGTCCCAGTCCTGTCACCCTGGACCCGACACACCCTCCTTTCTGCGCCAGGCAAAAAGTCCGCCCTCCCCTCTCCTGAACCGGAATCAGTTTCCAGCCCTAACGTTAGCTGGTATTTTCATAACAAGGGCTTATTAAGTGCTAACCATTGTGGTAGTAGTGCTCCTTAAGTGCGAGCCATTATTAGGAAACGTCTAGCACTTTGGAAGTCGGATTTGGAAGTGGAGGGGGTTGGGTTCAGAGTTAGTGGAAGAACTACCGAGCCCCCTCACAGGCTTGGGCCCCTTCTCTTTCCCTCCCAAAGCAAACAAAAAGAAAAAAACTCAGCTGGACCCACCCACACCCACTCCTTGTCTGGTTCCAAAAATCCCCGCACCATGGGGCTCCACCCTGCAGACTCTGGTTGGTCTTTTTCCTGTGAGACCCCCAGCTCTTCTTCCCAGGGCACTCAAGCTAACTGGCGGGTTTTAGGCTAGGTCCTCTTGGGACCTGCAGCATAATAACCCCACAGGTGGGCCAGAACTGTCACACAACAACATCGAATATCTTTTTCCTCTTGTCTTACACGTTCTTAACTTTCTGAGGCTGGCTTGTAAGTTTTTTTATTTCTAGAGAAGGTAGGGCTCAGTGAGGCAAAGGGGTTTTGCAGTCCTATGGAGGGCAAGTCCTGGTTTGGGGGTTTTAACTGCAGTTAGGGGGCTGTGTGCATCCTGAGTGCTCACGTGTCTTGTTCAGACTACAAGTAGCCCAGGGTCTGTTCCTAGCCAGTGGTCTAGGAAGGCCTGAGAAGTGTTCTCAGGGGAAAGCTTGCTAATCTGAGTGCCAGCTCTGCCCTAGATCTCTTACAGTGACTGGAGGTAATAACTTTAAAAGTAAATCCTCTCTTCTTTCTATAAACAGAGAAACTAAGGATTAGAGATGAACTTGAAGGTAAGTTGATGAAGGTTAATCAGCTTGTAAGGGAAGTAGGGTTGTCCTCCTGTTTTCTTTACAATTTTTCATAGCTTAAGGGATGTGTCCGCAGATTTGTCTTGATTCAAGGTCTCAATCCTTTTAAGAGGGGTAACAATGTACTCTTATCCCCTGAAGATGAACTAGATCTGACCTTAGTAAGAATGGGTAGGATCTGGGGTGGGGGTGGGGGTCAGCTAGTGCATTTTGTTTCAGGATTTGCCTGATTTTAAGATCCTACAGGCCCATCTCCAGAGAACTCCTTGGCCTACTTCAGATCAGTTTGATAGAGGATTGAGAACATGCTCAATGTTACCTGGGGTTCTTTTTCAAAATAGGCTTCTACTTTTATGCCCATCTCTGCCCCATCTGTCTTGAAAAGGCCACCCTCTCTCCACGCTGAATATATTTGTTTTGAAAAGACTTTCCAGGAGATTCTTCCAGTTTCTCTCTATTCTACAAGCTCTTCAGTTCACTCTTAGACTATCTCCTCTGTGGTTAATGAATGGTCTGGACTTCATCTTACACCACTCCTTGAGATGTAGCAGTTTGTTTTGCCAAAGGGTCCCCTTCACCCTCAGCTCATCTATGTCAGTCTTGAACCTTCAACCTGGGTTGGAAGTCTTGGCTTTGTCTCCCTACATGTACTGTTTTGTCCTCACTTGTAGAATTTGTCAAGTCCACAGTAAACAGTGGCAGCCTAGCATGGGCTGTGGGGTTTAGATTTGCTTTTAGACATGGCTTGTCTAAGCTGACTGCATGAAACAGGGGACAAGTCGTTTCAAACCTGTGGGGAGCAGTCCTTTATTCCTAGGGTGAGGGTTCCTCTGTCATAGGGTTGCTGTGTGGCCTGGGAATGTCCACAAGTGCTCCAGATGAGTCGCTGCTTAAATAGATTCAGGCTACGTTGTGAACCTTCCAGTGTCATCCCCTTCAAGATTCACAGTTCCTGTACCAGTTTCCCAAACTTGACCCTGGAACACTTTCTGTTTCCTGTGTTGTCTGCAGCACCAAGTTGACAGAAACAGTGATATCTTCTTCCTCCCTTTGTGACTAAAACTGAGACCTAAAAGAAATGAAATATTTTGCTTTTAGGCCACATACTTAATACATCCCTTTCAGTTATTTGAAGTCTTAAATATATGAGCCTCTGCTACGGATCAGTTAATGTTCTGGGCCCAGGGAAAGAACAGCAAAGGCAGTGTATGTTGCCTCTGCTTATAGGCTGATGCTCAGAGTGTTAATTTAACAAGCAGTTAATAAGCTTGTTTTTTACTGTCAGTGTTAAAGTGGAGAACAATAAGTATCCAGATTACCCCAAATTAACTTTCCCTGATTTCAACTTCCAAAATTTAGCAGTCCTGCTATACCTCGGGGCAGATTCCTTCAGTTTGCAGATAATCTGGTTCAGCTTTGTCTGTAAACAGAATGTCCTTTGTGGTCACCTCTTGACCAGTCTCCTGTAATTTAGAATAAATAACAGACTAAAAAGTGTTAATCTGCCTTAAAGTCTCAATGAACCAAACCCACAAACTTACTGAGGTCCTATAGTGGTATTTGCAGAGAAGAAAAAAAGCACAACTCTTAGCCCCAAGGGAACTTAATTTGAAAAGTTTGAGAAGCTGTAGAAAACTCAAATGCTAATCAGGGTCACAGGAGGAAAAGGCAGGTTGGCTCATTAACAACAGCTTTGTACTGTGTTGTACAGATTAGCAAGAATGAGAACCTGGAGTTAGCAGGGAAGGTGGGCTTTAAAAGAAGGGAACCTGATAACACACGGATAGGTAGAGAGAAAGTGCATTTTATTTCATAATTCGGCAGAATAGAGAATGGTTCGTCCCTGTCCCCAAGCCCCACTTCAGTGTCAACTCTACCCGAAGACATTTCTGTAGTTTTAAAAAGTTATGTATGAATAAACCAGTGTCAGAGAAAGGGTAGAGGACTTCTTAATGCAGTTCTTCATCTTGTCCAACTTTGGTAGACTTCTGTGTTTTATGGCCTTCCTTTCTCTCTGAACATAGACCAAAAGGTCCTACCCAGAGCATTGTATAGAGAACAGAAGCTTGACAGTCAGTAGTGAGCCATCTTAGACGTCTCATCTGGCCTTCTGTTTCACAGGGGAGGAAACTGAAGCCTGGAAAAGGGACAGGACTTACCCCAAGTGAGTTAGTGGTAGTATTCAAACCAGCCTGTCGGGCTTTTTTAAAAAACAAAAACCAAAAACAAATAGTCTCGTAAATTACTTGGTTGATGGGTTGGTGGCTTTGTTTAACTTTTAAGAACTTTTCATTAAAAAGGAGTTTACAGTTTGCTTTTTATCCCCTTGTTTTCATTGCCAAAGCACCCTGTCTTTTGCACCTAAAACTAAATTCAAGGTTACTGCCACTTAAAAGATGTCAGGCAAGCCTGAGCTCACTGTCAAGCTCAGAAATTCTGATGCTCTCTCTAAGGTACACACTGATGCTTCTAAGAAATAGCAACAAAAAGGACCAAAAAGAAAACCCAGGACAAACCCTCAAGGTTCATAAAACTGAATAATTAGAAGTTTGGAAAAGCTAGGAAACTAGCTCATCCCAGCTTGGTAAAACTTGTTCTGTTTGACAATTATTTGATGTTTATTGTACTCAAGATACCTTGAGGGTCTTCAGGTGGGTGGGAATCTTGGCCCCTGGGAGGTAGTCTTGTCTGCACACTGATGCCTAGTGATGACCGCGAGCCACATATTGTTGTAGAAGAAGCTATGCAAAGTTTCTTCCAGGAGGCCTACGGAAGACTTCCCCATAAGATCTTATCCTTAAGGGTGAAAGGTCACAAGTGGTGGGTTTCCTGGAAAATAGGAGAGGTTCCCTATGGGAGCAGAGAGGCCTGAGGAAGCAGGGAAAGGAGGTGGACCTCAGCAAGCTGAGGGGCAGCCCTTGTGGGGAGGGCCCAGGATCTTAGTGGATGTGCTGTCGGCCTGCAGGCTCCTCTCAGCCGCTGAGAACCCAGGGAAACCTTGGGTTCAGAGCTGGGTTTTTCCCTTCCAGGCCCCTAGAAAGCAACTCTGAACTCTCTACTGCAACTTTGGGGCCTCTTTGGAGTGTAGAGAATCCCCCAGGTGGAGGCAGAGCTGACTGGTAGTCTTTGGCTACCCTGACACAGATAAAAAGGCGGCATTAGGGGCCCTGGAAATAAATGGGATACAGTAGAACATTGGTTTTGTCAGTTGTTAGTCCCAGTTTCACCCTGTTCAACAAAATGCTAAACCTCACTGATTGCTGTGTGCCCTGAGCTGTTCTGGAGGCTTGATATTGATTAACTGATTTAGTCCTCATAACTACCTTTTGAAGTGTAGACTATAATTATCCCTATTTTACAGGTAGAACAGTTGAGGCACTGAGGTTAGTGAAATTGCCTGATAGAAAGCAGATAGCCAAGTCAGGCTCAAAGCCCTGGCGTTCTGGATCAAGTCTGCTTTCCTTCACAACGCTGTGCTGCACTTTGAGACGGGTGGCTTACGTCTGAGCTCTCCCATTTCTCTTGGTTGTTAATGGGTGTAATGATACTTGACTCAAAAACTAATGACTGCTATATATTTTCGATTCTGTATAAACCAGTACTTGTGGCACTGCTGACTTCTGCTGGTGCCTCCCCTATGCTTCAACTGCCAGGGACCCTCTGCTTCCTTTCTGTTCTCTTGATTGTCTTGGGACCGCCACGCAGACTTTTCTTTTCTCTTGCTACCGGCAGACTGCTTTCCTTCTGTGTGCAGTGGGGGTTTTAGATACCAGCCCCAGGAGATAGAAGCAGCCCTTACTTGAGAGCTTTGATTAATTGGGATCGTGTTGGGTGGGGCTTTTTATGGCATAAATAAGCTGTCAGGGAGAGCTTAGGGTCCCAATAGAACTTCAGTTTATTTTCAGCTTGAACTTGGCTTTCAGTGGTATTTAACCAGTGGCCCTCCTTTCAGACTCACAAATTCTGGATGCTTACTTAGTTGTCTTAATCTACATATTCTGCAGGCCCTATACTAGAACATTTTGTTATTTCTCTGTTTTACGCCTTTTCAGCTAACAGCTCTCATCTTGATTCATTTCACCCAGTTATTGATCACCTACTCAGTGTGTGTGAGGTACATCGCAGGAGCCCAGAGGCTTGGCCTTGTTCCACTGTGGTGCCCAGTCTAAGGGAGGAGATACAGAGGCACAGCGCAGCTGGTGACACTTACTGCAGCCTGTGAGAGGCGCTCTAGGGGGACAGCTGGCAGGACTGTGGACTAAGTTGAGAGGGGGAAGGATGAGCTATAAAAGGGCAAATCAGAAGTCGGCCTGGGAAGGCCCATTGCACCTGGAGAGAAACAACCAGGACTGCCCTGGGTTACTGGCCTGTCTGCCTGGCCAGTGGGATCTGCATTTTTAACAAGATCCTTGGAATGTTCCAAGTCCTAATAACGAACCTTAGATTTTCATGGTTCATCCTCTCATTTAATCCTCTCCACTTTAGGTTAGAGTTTCTGTTACCTAGTTTTACATACAAGAAAATCAGGATCCGTCCAGTTGAGTAACTTGTAGTGTTGTAGCGTTACTTGAGTAACTTGTCGGACCAGTAGTAACTTGTAGCGGTGTAGGGTCAGGGTCTCGGTTTATGTCCAGATGTTCTTTCCAGTTCTTGACCTGCTGCTTTATGACACATTAACATGATTAATGTCGGATAGTTATCTGCTCTGGTGTCCAGGCACCTTGCAAGATGCTTTGTGAGTCACAGTTAAGCCTTATACCCGCCTTCCCAGTTCATGAGAAATGAACCATTCATGGGGTCTTTTTTAGAAGTTGGCCTAGGGTGACATAGCCATGAAAGTGTCGGAGTGGGTGATCTTGACCCCAGGAGGGCCACTGGGCCAGAGACTTCCAACATTGGCCTCTTGGCCTCTGTTGGACACTGTATCTTGCTCTGGCAGCCACTCGGAGGGGGTCTGTTCTCTAGCGCACAGTGACATTTGATCAATGAAGTACTTTGAATTGAACGCAGCCTGTGGTGTTGACACTGGACCCAGCCTCTTTAAGTGACACAGCTCAAGGTCATTGAGACCGGAACCAGTGCTCGGTCTGTGAGCTCATCTGGGGAGAACGTGCTGGGGGGTCCTCCTCACCTTCAGCATCTTCTTGGGACTGATCTTCTGAGCCACTTCTTCAGTTAAAAGTTATAAAATTTTTTATTTAATCCAAAATAGGGATGGCTAGGGTCATAACATTTTCAAACCTCAATTCTGGCTTCCTTTATAATGTTTTTTGAACATAACTTAAAAATTGTGTACCTTATTTCCTATTTCACATTAACTATGCTTATGATGTGTTACATGACTTTTCTCTTTTGGCTAAGTAAATTTTGTTGAAGTAAGGCATGACCCTCTAAGCGTTCAACTAAGTTGGCAATGCCATTACTAATCATTACCTACTCGTGGGCAGTCTTCTGCCTCCACACTTTCACTGTTCTGTGTGGAGACAGCTCTGCATGTTTGAGTGCTTGGTGTGCTTTTTTGATGCTGGTAGATTTTTGTTTTGTCTTTTTGGTTTTCTTCCCTTAGAATAAATTCCTGGAATGGGATTTTTATGTCACATTGAGCATTTTGAAGACTTGTGATAAATGTTGCTGAATTATCTCAGCATACTTATCAAAATCATAATTAATCCTTTATGAAAAATGCATCGGCATATTGTGTGGTTGGCCTTGATGAATATTAAACTCCTTGGGGGCATACGTAAGAGTACTTACTTAAGGAGCTGCGGCCAAGTGGGAAATGAAGTTAACATCCAGGTGTTAACTTCTGCTGCTGGCAGCAAGAGGCGGCAGGAAAGCATCACAGTTAGAAACCTGTGAAACTGTCTCCACAGTTAGGCTGTGGAGACTCTGAAGTCTGCCTCTGTGAGACTGTAGTCTCCGTTTCCTCACTTGTGAAAGGGTCCTGTGAGTAGATGCGAGTTTGGAGTGAGGAGAGGATTGACTTCTTCCTTCCTATCACATGTGACAGACACATGGTACATTGCTAAGTGCTATTGATTCTAAATCTCCAAGACCTTTTCCCATCCCCTTCTTGCCTCCTCCCTTGCTCTCTCTTCTTCTGATGCATCTCTTGGCCCCTAGTCTGTCTTCCATTTCTAACTCCTGCCTCCAGAGGGAACCTGGTTCTCAGATGTGTTCTTCCACATGTTGACATCTCTGAAATCAGCACTTAGTGGCAAGCCACAGTGTTGTCAGCTTGGCTATCTTATCTGAATGGTATGGCTTACTTAACATTAGTGACTTCTTAATTTCAATAAGCAGCTTATGTTTCTAAAATACTTCAAGAACTTTTAGTCACTTGCCATTTCTTAGAGTTCACATTCTTTGTCTGCCAGACGCCATTTCTTTTGACCTGACTCCAGACCATCTCCAGCCTCATTTCTCCCCGTCTCCTACCACATCTCTTCTGTGATTACCCCCAGATTACGTGAGTCCCTCGCTGCAAGCATGCAGCCCCCTGAGCTGGGTGCGCTCATCCCCTTCACCCTGGGAGACACAGTACATGAGCCACTTACTCTCAGCCTGTCTATTTCTTATCCTGACCACCTTTCCCTACTCCTCAGATAGAACTGCCTCCTATCCTTTATTCTCATAGCTGCAGTCATTCTGTTTCTAGGGACTAGAAGCCTTCATAAGGGCAGAAACTGCTACTTATCACATCTCTGGTGTCTGACAAGCAGTGTGTGCTCTAGTATGCCCATGTACTTATACTAGAGCATAGCAGGTGCAAATAAATTATTATATATAGGATGGATAAACAAGTCCCTACTGTATAGAACAGGGAATTATATTCAATATCCTGTGATAAACTATAATGGAAAGGAATATTAAAAGAATGTGTATAACTGAGTTACTTTGCTGTATAGCAGAGATTGGCACACATTGTAAATCAACTATATTTCAATTTTAAAAAAGTCTAATTTCTGGAGGATGCTTGGAGACAGGCTTATAAAATTCTGGGTATTTTGTATCCCTTTCCAAGAAGTGCCTGCCTTTCCATAGCTCATATCAATTTATCCTTAGGCCGAGTCTGCTGGCCTCAAGTTTCCCAATAGAGCCCATTTTGTTGGATGACTTCAACACTACTTATGCCTATGAGTAATGAGATGCGAGACACCTGCTTAATTTTTTTTTTTTTAATTATATCCCCTGTGAACTCTAGCACAGGTTATGTTCTGAAGTACAAAGTTTATCTTGTGGTCTTCTGGCTTCTGGACTTAGAGAAGGTAATGAAATGCCTATGAAAGTGGCCTGCTCTAGGTAGAACATGAGTTTTAGCTGTTATAGCCTGAGAAATGTGATGTAATCACCCACTTCATTCTTTGGTTTCTGTTTCATCTTTGCCTGACATGTGAGGTGAATTCTCTGGCCTCCAACACTTGGGAGTACTGAAATCAGTGACTTGCTGGGCCTTGGCTGAGGTCCGCTGGGAAAGATGGTGTAGGAGATGGCGAGGATGTGATTCCCCCAAAGCACCTTACACTCTGCTGACTGTGACTTACCTCAGGAATATGTGGTGTGTCCTTCTCATCTAATGGATGAGAAGATGGAGGCTGAGCGGTTCAGGGACTCACCCCACGTTCTAGCTAACCTCCCATCATACGCAGTCTCAAAGTCACCCAGTAAACCAGGGAGCAGAGTTGGGGTCTAAACCTGGACCTGACTTCTGGCCCTCTATTACTCTTCTGCTGCTGGCTTCCCGACAGAAATGCACCCAGTGCGTCCTCTGCCCTCCCTCCATCTTGCTGTGATGTGAGGTCTCTGAAAAGAGGCTCAGGGAGGCAATCTGCCTTGAAGGAAAGGACCAGAATTCTGACACGCCTCTCCTATTTTTTGTGGGCAGCTGGGATTCCTGCATGAAAACACATGCTGCAGCTTCTCATAAAATAAGCCCACGGCCCTTGCCTGTGCAGAAAAGTGTTTTGTCCCTGGGACAAGTCGCTGTGTCCCCCCACTTTCCATTCCGTCATGTTCACTGATGATGTGTCTGCTTCCTGTCCAGCACTGTCATCTTAACAGACAGCCCCCCCCCAGGTGTCTCCTGACCTTAGCTATTCTCCAGAACAAGTCCCTCAGTCTTGGGTGTTTCTACCCACCCACTCACTGACTGAGGGCACTTTTTCACCTTTTTTTTTTTTTTCTTTCCCTGGATTCTCATAACCTGAACTTAACAGTTATGTAGTCATTTTTGCAGAGTTGTTTTCTTTTTACTTCAGTTGCCATAGTTACCAACTTTGTATATAAAATAATCATCCCCACCCTGTGTTACCCCACCAGAAGTCTCACTGTTTTCTGATGTGGCCTTTGCTGAAGGAATCTGATGGCTTTTTAATAGTTTCCTTTCTGGCTCTACCATCAGCAAACATTTCGTGGTCTCCTTTTTATGGATCTTTACTCTGGAGTCTAGATTGATTGGGGCTCAGATCATAGCTTTATTTTGCAGTCTTTTTAGATAGAGCCTCAACCCGCTAGAGCTGATGACCTAGAAAGAGGATTAGGAGATGTGAAACAACTGGTTTTTTTAAAAAAAAAAAATCCATCTGCCCTAAACTGGTTCTACCTGTATTGCTTTTGATTGTGAGCAATATAAACAAATTATATAATTACAGGGGCAATGAGGTCTGTGAGATGATGGTCAAAAACCTAAATCTTTTGCTTTGTCCATCTAGTCATCTTCTTGCATCAACCTAGAACTCCCAAACCACTGGCTTTTTATAGACTGCGTGCCTTGGTGATTTGGGGGCTTAGTGGAGTCTCATCTGAATCACCTGTTCTCCTTGTAATAAAGTAAATGGTAAAAGGCACCTTCTGGCAGAGACTTGTTGACGGGGTGCAGCCTTGAATTTTGGTGGAATGAAGACACCGTGTGAGGGGTCAGACTTGTCATGAAGGAGCTGTGTGACCACCCAGGGCAGGCCCAGTCTCCTCATCAGGAGGATGAGACACCTGCCTACTTAGGCCCGAGCTATTTGGGCGCTTGCAGTCATCAGATAGCTTCTTGCTAAGGTTTCAGTAAACTGTTATTGCTTTAATAAAGGATATTGGGATTTGTTTGGGTGCCAGTCACCGGCTTTCCTGGAGTTTCTGTGCTTCAAAAGGAAGACTTTCTGGAGAAGGCAGAGCTAGAATTTCAAGCACACAACTTGATTATATCTTATATCCACTTCAGACTTCTGTTACACCTCTCTGGTCCTTTTGTTTCTGGGCTTCATTATCCATCCCATCTCAACCTAGAGTTCCCTTCTGGCTGTTCCCTGCTGATGTACACTGCCTGTCTCTTAGGGTCACTCAAGTCCTGCCCCTTTAGACTTTTTTAGATCTGGTGACTCCTGCCCACTCTTCACTGTTCATAAAATTTGACCTTGATGCCGATGCACAACTTTAGGATGCTTGCTGTTTTAAAGACCTGTTCTCTTCTTCAAACTAAACTTCATAAAGATGGGCCTATCACATATCTTAACTGGTGCTTGGCATGGGGGGGTGCTACCAGAAACACACTGAGTGAAAGATGTCTGAAATAAAATTGTAGTGCCATTCTAGATACGTCGATGACGAGAATCCTGTACAAAGCAGGGAGGGATGGAGGGAAGGTCTCTGGCCTTGCGTGGGGTGACAGACATTTGACAGTCTTCTCACGTGTTTTCACTTGTCGCAGCAGCAGCCCTGGGAGGGATGCTACCTATTTGGACATAGTATAACAAAACACAGTGGCTCTGCAGTCGTAGATTTGAGTCTGTGAACTCTTAAGTCTCCATGAGCCTTGGGTTCATTTCATTAGATGGGGCTGGTTTTTTTTCCTGTGGTGCTGGTAAGTGTTAAATGAATGTCAGGTGCCTGTATTGGTACTCTGTCTCACACATGGCCATCGACAGGCAAAGAAGCAGAAGTGGAAACTGGGCAGGGCGAACTCCTCCTGGCTAATCAGCAGTAAGCCAGGGTTCCCTTCTCATGTTACCTCTTTGACTCCCCTGTGTGAGTAGAGTTGGGTCTTCTTGTGTAGTTAGCTCCGTGCAGTTTTGCTGGTCCTCTTAGATGGGAGCAGTTGTCAGCACTGTGATTCCTACTTTCATGTGCCACGTCTCTGTAGTCTGTAAGTGGTGTGACTGCATCCATCTCACTCAGGCTCTTTCTGGTCTTCCCTTGATTTAGGAGAAAGGATCCTGGGTTATGCTGAGGAACCCTGCTATCTCTGGTTTGTCATGGAGTTCTGTGAAGGTGGAGACCTGAATCAGTATGTCCTATCCCGGAGGCCGGACCCAGCCACCAACAAGAGCTTCATGCTGCAGCTCACAAGCGCCATTGCCTTCCTGCACAAAAACCACATCGTGCACAGGGACCTAAAGCCAGACAACATCCTCATCACAGAGCGGTCTGGCACCCCCATCCTCAAGGTGGCAGATTTTGGACTAAGCAAGGTCTGTGCTGGTCTGGCCCCCCGAGGTAAAGAGGGCAATCCAGACAACAAAAATGTGAATGTGAATAAATACTGGCTGTCCTCAGCCTGTGGCTCAGACTTCTACATGGCCCCTGAAGTCTGGGAGGGACACTACACAGCCAAGGCTGACATCTTTGCCCTGGGCATTATCATCTGGGCAATGATAGAGAGAATCACTTTCATTGACTCTGAGACCAAGAAGGAGCTCCTGGGGACCTATATCAAACAGGGGACTGAGATCGTCCCTGTTGGTGAGGCGCTGCTAGAAAACCCAAAGATGGAGTTGCACATCCCCCAGAAACGCAGGACTTCCATGTCTGAGGGGATCAAGCAGCTCTTGAAAGATATGTTAGCTGCTAACCCACAGGACCGGCCTGATGCCTTTGAACTTGAAACCAGAATGGACCAGGTCACATGTGCTGCTTAAAATTCAGGGCAAAGCATCTTGGGTGTTTTTCAACTAGGTGAGTGTACCTCTTTTTGCTCTGCATGTGCTCTTCCTGGACTGCTGGATTCCTCAGACTTGGCCCCGGGGGATGGGAGGGGAGATGGGGAATGGAGTTGGGGGGATATGCAGGGTGGAAGAGAAATAAAAGTGCTCGTTACCACAGATTCCTCCCAAGCCTCGATGAGGAGGCATGGGATTATCTGAGTACGAATTAGAAAGTCTAGAGAAGTTTTGAGTGGACAGTGCATTTGAACTGAGTCTCTTTTAAGATTTTTAGAAACACTTTTTCTCAATAAATACTTAGTGTAGAAAATGTGCAAAAGTACAGACAATTTTTTTCAGAATAAACACTGTCCCCAATTTGTATCCTTCCTGTATACATATCCAATTCTGCGCAGTTTAGATCATACTGTTTTAGGTTTAGTTTCCTGTTCTTCCATTCAGTTCTAACCTGAACATTTCCCCATGTCATACCTTGAAAGCATCAGTTCAGTTCAGTCAGTCGTGTCCAACTCTGCAACCCCATGGACTGCAGCACACCAGGCTTCCCTATCCATCACCAAATCCCGGAGCTTGCTCAAACTCATGTCCATCTAATCGGTTATGCCATCCAACCATCTCATCCTCTTCTCCTGCCGTCAGTCTTTCCCAGCATCAGGGTCTTTTCCAGTGAGTCAGTTCTTCATGTCAGGTGGCCAAAGTTTTGGAGCTTCAGCTTCAGTCCTTCCAATGAATATTCAGGACTGATTTCCTTTAGGATTGACTGGTTTGATCTCCTTGCAATCTAAGGAACTCTCAAGAGTCTTCTTCAATACCACAGTTCAAAAGCATCAATCCTTCAGCACTCAGCTTTCTTTTAGTCCAGCTCTCACATCCATACATGACTACTGGAAGGTAATTGATGTTCCATTATAGGTGCCATAATATAATTACTCTCCCACTTCAGAGAGCAAATGGTTTCTCCATTTTAGATACTATAAACAGTGGGTGAGTGAATTCTTATAGAGAAGTCTTTGCTTATTTAACAGATTGGTGGCAGGCTTTAATTTGTCAAGTACTGTGTTAGGCTTTGGAAAAATGATAAGCAAAATCAGAAACATGTGCCATCCTTGGGACTTCTGCAGCTTAGTCAAGGAGAGAATCATTAAATCATTAACTATTTGTCATAGTTGCTTTACAATGTAAGGAAATTGACCTTCCAAAGAATGGTGCCGAGACAAGAGTAGGGAACTGGAAGCAGAGGGGAGCATTCGGGTAAAAGGCCTAGTCTCTGCAAGGGAGCTGAAGCCAGAGGCAGCGTAGCAGTTTGGGGTAGTGAAAGATGAGGACAGGTAGTAGTTGAGGAGGACAGTGACCTGCAAGAGTATGAATGGAGCTGAGGTAAAAGCGTACGAAAGTGTATACCAGGAACAGCAGTGGTAGTGCAGCTGGACCGGAGTCTGAGATGTGAGCAAAGAAAAAGGGTTAGAAATAAGATGAAATAGGCGACCCTGGAATCTGACCTTGACTTAGTAGGCATTTGGGAGCCATCTGTAAGCTGGGCCAGAACAGTGCATTAAGAACTTCAGCATGTGCATGCTGATTTGAGCTGGAGTTTAGAGGACCAGTTGGACCAGTTGTTTGATTCATACTAGTAAGAAGATGTTGAACCTAAATGGATAGCACTGACGGTAGAGAAATGCCCTGGATCTTTGGGGCACAGTTAGCAAGGCAGCTGGCCAGTGTGGAAATAATGAGATACTGGGAGATTGATACACTTGCTGGCTACTGTATTGGTCAGATTTGATTTATTTTCCTTAAAGGGAAAAGAAAAGGACATTGATCACCTTGAATGCTAGGTATTTTCACATGTACCATTTTGTTTCATCTTTGCAGCCCTGCAAAAGGTTAAGTCATTTACCCAAGATCCTACTAACTTAAGGATAGGGGCTTCTTTGGTGTCTCAGTGGTACAGAGCCCACCTGCCAATGTAGGAGATGCAGGTTTGAACCCTGAGTCGGAGAAGGAAATGGCAACCCACTCCAGTATTCCTGCCTGGGAAAGCCCATGGACAGAAGAGCCTGGTGGGTTACAGTCCATGGTGGGTTACAAAAAGTGTCAGAGACTACTTAGCGACTAAACAGCAACAGCAATATCTTACTCATGCCCCCTCCTCCCCAGCATGTTTTTTCTTAGTATCAAGATGGCAAGCTGAAAATAAGCTAGTCTTAAATTTTGCTGAAGCCTTGAGAGGAGCTGATAGGTAGAAGCTGATCCCTGTGGTCATGAGCAAGGAACCTCAGCACCTGGGACACAGAACTCTCCCTTACCTGGGTGGGTTCTTAGTCCCTTCTTTCCCTTTGTCACCCTTACATTTCTGGTTGGAGTTGGTTAATGCTGGTTAATGCTGAGTCAGTGAACTTCTCATATGAGTCACTCCAGGTTTAATTCTTCCATTCCACAAACATTTATTATTTTCCAAGTGCCAGGCCACTTTGTCCTACTACCCAGTAAGAGAACATCATTCTTAAAGCTAGGTTTGGGGTAGTACTATGTTCAAGCCTAAAAAGCATTGGCTGGACAGTATTTTAATTGTATTTCATGCTGGCAATTCCCATCTCATCTTTTCCACTTTTCAAAAACCTCTTAGAATTCAGGTTTGCCCTGAGGTACGAAGAACGTCATCATTGGAAGAGGGACCTGGATTTGGGTTAGGATTATGGGGTTGTCCTAACTAGTGAAATTGTGGCTCCCATTTGGACACCCACCCTTGAGATCTGTGCTGTGTTGCAGGGCAAAGTTAAAGCTAAATAAGAGTATTGTTTCAGGTTGGAGAAATAAGTGAACTTGAGAAAAGATCGGGAACATAGTTATGGCCAAATGTCCCAGACTCTGACAGCTAATGAGGACAGTGGTTGGTCAGTGGTGCCTGACCTGCTCTGTTCTAGCTGAACACTTAGAATTTGGGCCAGGTCCAGGGCCCAAGTCTTTGTGACCAGGAGCTGAACCTTGTTGTGCCAAAGGTTCAAATCACTTGTGGTATAAATGAGTATCTGGCTGGTTAGAGAATCAGAGACTTGGGCTGGGAAGATCTGTGGAGTCCAAACTCCCCTTTCTGCCAATCAAGCTTTATATATAAATGGAGAAACTAGTTCCATATATTCATTCATATTTATTAAGAAACTATTTGCCAGGGACTGTTTCAGACACAAAAGATACATTAGTGAACAAAACCAACAAATTCTTGCAACTGTAGAATTTATATTTCCTGGAGAGATGAACAAACATAACTGTTAGCTATGGGTTGGCAGGGCAGGGTGGGGGTGGAGGTGGTGTAGACCAGGATAAGGGAAATTAGAATGCAGAGAGGTGAGGGATGGGGTTGTACTTCCAAGTAGAAGAGGTTGGGGTGGGTCTCCTTAAAGATGGTGACTTTTGATCAAAGATTAGAAGGAGTTGAGGGAGTGAGGCACTGAGATTTCTGGAGGAAGAAAATCTCAGAGGCAATAACCATTATAACAGCTTGAAGGCTAGACAGAGTAAACAGGGAGGTGAATATAGGAAAAGAAGCTAGAGAGGTAATTAGGAGTCAACTGAGAGTCCTTGGACTGCAAGGAGATCAAACCAGTCAATCCTAAAGAAATCAACCCTGAATATTCACTGGAAGGATTGATGCTGAAGCTTCAATTCTTTGGCCACCTGATGCAAAGAGCTGAATCATTAGAAAAGACCTTGATGCTGGAAAAGATTGAAGGCAAGAAGAGAAAGGGACAACAGAGGATGAAATGGTTGGATGGCATCACTACTGACTCAGTGGGCATGAGTTTGAGCAAGCTCCAGGACAGGGAAGCCTGGTTTGTTGCAGTCTGTGGGGTCACAAAGACTCAGACACGACTGAGCAACTGAACAACAGAAGAGGCCTTTTATCTTCAGTAAGATGAAAGGTCACTGATGTGTTTTCAGCTGTGTGATATCTGATCTTTTGAAAGGATCACTGTAACTACTGTGCTAAAAGTAAACTGGAGGGGGCAAGTGAGGGGATATGATGGGAGGTTACTCTGATAACCCAGGTGAGAGATAAAGATGGCTTTGAACAGTGGAGCAGGGAAGATAATGATTGGATTTGGGGTGAATTTTGAAGTCAACCGATAGGATTTCATGCTAGATTGAACAAAAGATGTGAGAGAAAGGAATTAAGGATGACTCCAATTTCTTGGCTTTGTAAACCATTGGAAGGATAGAGAGGATCAAATGAGATGGGGAAGAACAGGTTTTAACTGGAGGAATTTAGGTCTTGGTCATCTGAAAGTTTGGAATGCCTATTCAGAAACCAAGTACAGAAGTTGAGTAGGCAGGTGGAGGAGTCTGAAGTTCAGGGGAGAGAATGGTCTAGAGGTACAAATGTGGAGATAGTCAAGGATGTTTTAAATGTTTCTTTCAAATGAATAGTTACATGCTATCGTACATAATTTATGAAAACTTTCCAAAAACATATTTAGTGAGTTGTTCAGTTGCTAAATTCTGTCCAACTTTGGTGACCCCGGGGACTGTAGCCCACCAAGCTCCTCTGTTCATGGGATTTTCCAGGCGAGAATATTGGAGTGGGTTGCCATTTCTTTCTTCAGAGGATCTTCCCAACCCAGGGATCTAACCCGCATCTCCTGCATTGCAGGTGGATTCTTTATCGCTGAGCCACTGGGGAAAGCCCATGTTTAGTCAGTAGAGTGGCATTGTTTTATATTTTTGCAAATCAACATCTGCTTTGATAGTCAGCTGAATTCTCATTTGCTTCCGCTTTGTACCCTGGTGCTACATCACTCATCATGTAACTTCTGGAAAACTTCACCATACACTTATAGGAGAATGAAAGTGGAAAAGACAGATAACTGATAAGTTTTGTCTTTGTGTATTGCCAAGCAGCAGACCACATTTTGGTGCCTCTTCCTGTTTCCATGATGGGGAGCTGAGAAGTAGGAGAGACCTAGAAGGAATTATTCAAAGTCCCAAATGAATGGGCAGAACTTGTGTGACCTGATTCCTGACCAGCTTTCTTACCAAACCTGTGGTCATGGATCACATTCTTGCTGCATAAGGAAACCCAGTTGTCCCCAGTATCAGCATGATGAAAGAATGCCTCAGCAATCTAGGACTGTAGATTTCAGAGTAATGTTTAAATTGGGGCTAAATGGTTTTAGTTTTTTGCAAACCTTGAATAGAAATGCACTTTGGATTGGAAACACGGGATTCCTCTTAGAGGAGTGTTGCCTCGTGGACTGTCTAGAATTGAGTCCCATTTGTGCTTTTTTAGGCTGTGTGACCTCAGGCAAGTCATTTTACCTCTGTGGGTTTTATTGTCTGTGAAATCATGTTTATCTGAGTGAGGCTGTTGGGGGAATTGCAAGAGGCTGTGAAAGTGCCTTGTATAAACTGTCTAAATGAAATACTAAACGGTAGAGTTTTAGATACACACTTGGGCTTGAGGTGGAAGCCTTGTCTTGTCTCTGAAGACAGTGGTCTTTAGTTGCCTTGCTTCTGAGGATTACCAAATAAATAGCTTTCTTTTTTGAAGCAAAGCTGTAGTCAAGGCAACTCTGTCCAATAGCTTATTCCAGAAAAATATATCTATTTTTTTATTTTTTTAAATTTTTTTAAAGGTTATTCAATGATGGGTCCTACTACTCCCTTATTTGTCACATTTTGAAGATATTTAATAATTCCTAATGGTCCCTACCAGCCAGCCAAAAGCCTTACCCAAAGCAGGAAGCCAGCCAAACTAATGTCCCAGGTGCTACCGCCCACATGTTGCCAGGGAGCGTGTTGAGGGATAAGGGACTCTGCATACACCGCCAAGTTTGCCGTCTGATACACAGACCTCAGTTACTAGGGCCTTTTGAAGCTAGAGCCTTGAATGATGTAATGTGGAGTGGGCAGTTCAGTCCTGAAGAAGGAACTCAGATGTTGGTAGATCTGAGGGGGTCATAGAAAATGTTCTTTGTACCATATGCTATCTTGGTAGCTGCTCCACATCAGAAAGAAATTGAGCCTCATTTCTTGAAGTAATGTGTACGCATGCTAAGTCTTTTCAGTCATGTCCTACTCTTTGTAACCCTGTGGACTATAGTCCGCCAGGCTCCTCTGTCCATGGGATTCTCCAGGCAAGAATACTGGAATAGATTGCCCATTTCCTCCTCCAGGGGATCTTCCCCACCCGGGGATTGAACCTGGGTCTCTGACATCTCGGGCATTGGCAGGTGGGTTCTTTACCACTAGTGCCACCTGAGAAGAGTAATGTTGAAATAATAAATGATGTATTTTTCACTGGCCTGAAGTCCTAAGATGTGGCTCTGGGCTACCATGCTGGGTATCTGGTTGGCCACTTACCTGGGCTTCAGGTTTCGTTTCTGTTTTATGAATTTGAGGTTTTTTAACACGGCGCTCTAGTTGAGCCCCTTAGCTGGAGATTCAAAAGCTTTTTCTGCTCATCTCACAGGCAGCAGCATGTGCTTACACTAAAGCTGTAGAAACCCATTCAGATTATTTGCTTCCTCTTGGCTGTAATTAAACCAAATTGTGTCACCTTATAGGTATCAAGTTCATCAAAAATAAGACTAAATACTTTAAAATGGGGGGGTGGTATTTAACATGGTTTATTTTAAATGACAGAGTCTTCAAAACAGAGTTCTAGGGTAGGAGTGGGGCTGTAAACTTTTAAAAGCTTTGAAGTGTGTGGTTGAGAACCCAAGACTAGATTAGTGTCCACACTGCACCTGAGAGCAACTTCCTGACCCAGCCATCAGAACTAACCAGGAATTGACAGGCCTTTCTCTCACAGGACTGCCCTTGCTGTGGGAAGAGGCAGGAGGAGACCGTGGACGAGACTTAGCTGCTGGGGGTGTGAGACCTCCACTCAGAGCGTTGCTTCCCGAGTCTAGAAGGCTCAGGCTCTGATGGAGGGTAACAGTGCCAAAGATGATGATAATTAATGACCATCCCTGGGCTGGGTGCTTTATGACCATTATTTCATTTACTTCTTTTCAAGTAACTTTCTGAAGCCCACAGAGCTTGTAAAGGTCAAAGCCTAGATTTGAAGTGAAGTGAAGTCACTCAGTCGTGTCCGACTCTTTGCAACCCCATGGACTGTAGCCTGCCAGGATCCTCAGTCCATGGGATTTTCCAGGCAAGAATACTGCAGTGGGTTGCCATTTCCTTCTCCGCCTAGATTTGAACCTAGGTCTGAATCCATAGCTTTAGCCAATGTGTATTGCCTCATGGAATTGTGTATAAATCTCAAATGTTTTCAAAATTCAACAAACTGAGCATCATGTAGATTGCACTTCTGCCTCCCCAGCACCACACATCCCGAGATGAGTAACCTGGTCCTGAGGTGCCTGGCACTTAGTCAGTTTCCAGTTGGGAAGTGTTTTCTTCTACTCTGAGAAAGTTTGGAGTGTGCTGGTAAACAACTGGGCAGCCCAGAGGACAGTGAGCAAGGAAGGTTTCTCCAAGTCAGTGCAACCGCTGAAGAGACCAAGGTCAGAAGTTTGAGTTTCATACCCCAGAGGCTCATCCCTTTTAGTGTCTGGGAGGATCTTGAACAGCCCAGAGAGAAGATGGGAGGAATAGAAGAGGAAAGTGCCAACCTCACTCTGAAGTAGATGGTTGAAAGAGAAAGTGAAGTCGCTCAGTCGTGTCCGACTCTTTGCGACCCCATGGACTGTAGCCCACCACGCTCCTCCGTCCATGGGATTCTCCAGGCAAGAATACTGGAGTGGGTTGCCATTTCCTTCTCCAGGGGATCTTCCCGACCCAGGGATTGAACCCGGGTCTCTCGCATTGTAGGCAGACGCTTTACCATCTGAGCCACCGGAAAGTTGAAGTAGATGATTAGGTCCTTGGAAAGAATGGAAGCTTTAGTTAAAGTAGAGAGATGGAGGCAAAGGTATTTAGACAGTGACTGTTAATCTTAGATCCAAGCAGAACTAGAACCGCTGAGCGTCTTCTGAGTCCCTGTCTATCAGTGGGGGCCCCAGCCTTATTCTGCCCTGTCTCACCAGACTTTGCAGAGCTGTGAGGGCAGAGGGGTGTTGGGTTTGCTTCTTTTCCCCAGGAACGCAAAGCTCGGTGTTCACTGAAGACCCAGTAGCTCCAGGTACCGCCAGTATGCAGTGCGCAGGCTGTCCCTTGCTTCTGGGTCTCTCTACTGGTATTTCCTGGGAGTTTCAGTTGGGGAAGACTGGTAGTAGTGAGGCCAGGCCGCTCCCTGGGTGCCAGCGTTTGCCCCCACTGTTGCCCTCTCTGTCGCTCCTGCTGTATCAACATGAGGAAGCTGAGCTGTCTGTTACATAACGGGATTGGTTGCCCCCAAGGATAATCTGTCCCTGGAAGCTCTGCAGGACATCAAAGCATCCATGAGGGGACAGGCCTGCCCCAGGGCTGTTGTTGCTCACATTCTCCTCCTCCCTGGCATCCTTGGCTCCTCCTCGGCTAGGCAGCATCTCTGTGGGCAAATCAAAATAGCTCTTATAATCCTCCAGCTGTGAGCCACGTTCCTGATGGTTGAGGTCCTTTCAACTCCCATTTCCTCTTACCCCAGGGACACAGATACTCCCCCAGCAATAGCAGCTCCTGGTTATAAAACCTGTTTTTCAGGGACCTTCTGACTTGTGCAGGGCAGAGGCCCCATCCTTTTATCTCCAGCCCTGAATTAAGCACTTTACGTACAGTATCTTATTTATCACATCATCTGGGCAACTGTTCTGTTCTCTGCCATCATTCTGCAGATGAGGAAGCTGAGAATTCACTACAGTTCTGAGAGTCAGGATTTGAAACCTGACTAGAAATTCCACTGTTCAATCGTGCCTCCTAGAGCCTCTTTAAAAGCAGCTTTAGTGCGTTTATATTTTGAGGCAGATGCTGGGTCCCCCTCCTGTTAGCGCCACGCGAGAGGCCCCCAGGTATTAATGTCAGTGCTGCCCGTGGGCATCCTTCATAGTCTGACAGTCTTGGCACAGCACTCTGCAGCAGGGCCACCTTCTCCTTCAGGTGAGACACCTGCGTGTTGATTCCTCTTATGTCACACTGACCCAGCCTCAAACATGGGCAGGTGAGGCAAGACTGGGATGGTGAGGCGCCCATATAGCCAGGGGCCCGGCAACAGTAGGCAGAAGCCACACAAGCAGACAGAGGTTAAAATTGGAAAGCAGGGGACCCAAAGTGCACCCCAGGTGGGGGCAGCAGGAAAGCACCCACAGGGGTGCTGACGGGGCAATCTACACACCAGGACAAGGAAAGGCTCTGACGTGACTTGCAGGCAGCCTGTTGTCTCTGATCCCCGTGGCCTGGAGGAAGCCCATTCTAAGTGAGCTTAGCTAAAGGTTGATGAGGATCTGAAGCAAAGCGGCAGGAGTTGCTGGGTTTCTCCCTGACCCATCTTCCAGCTCATTTACTGACCAGAGCGGAGGGCTTCCATGATTTCGTCCCTGTTGTTGATACAGCTGTCTGCAGCCCTGTGTTGAGTGATTCTGAGGCCAAGTCAGATTGGTGAGCAAGAGCCCTCTTATGGCAGACACTTGCCTAGCAATGTCTTGATAGCGCAGACCCCACTGTTATCCTCTAAGACTCCCAAGTTAGCCACAGACTTGGGAACACTTAATTGTAGTAGGCGTGGCTGGGGAGAAATAGAGGAAGCCTGCAGAGAGTGGAGGGAAAGCTTGCTGGAGAAGGTGGTGCTTTGGGCTGGTTCTTGAAGGTAGGTTTAGGGGTGCTTTGTAAGCCAGGTGTTAAGTGAAGTGATCACATCTCAGGGTTTGTCTGAAACTCACCCTGGCATACGGTGGCCTTGTTGAGTATAGGAACTTGGCTGGTGAGGGGAGAGAGGACTGTTGTAGTAAAATCCCCAACTGGAGGGGCATTCGAGACCAGGGCCTGGAGAGAATGCCCAAGGTTTGTCTTGATAAACTAGGGCAGTAGCATATAAGCTCTCAGCCCCTCTTGTCATTTCCGCTAGTGAGTCTTCTGTAATTTTACAGAATCAAAGGAAATGGAGACCTCCTCCAGCATTTCTAGGATTCAGAGGCATGGCAGGCCTTAAAACTGCCAGCTGAGTTTAAAATAAATCAATACCATAAAATACTGCAATGAATTTCCTAACTTTAAAGGAATTTCGCTTTCAGTTAGAGGTGCCAGGGGAAAGCTATAACTCAGCCTGCATCATACACAGGTCAGAATTCTGTATTTTGTTTCTTTGTAAAAGAAAGTGATGTCTGGGGACTCAGGAGGAATGGATTAGAGCCACCCAGGCACACCTTAGGGCATAATGAGGAAGATGAAAATGCTTCTGTTTTCCCAGACTGCACACAGGAGCCAGATGTGGGGCCTGGGCAGGTAATCTTATGAATGGTAGATAACCTTGACTTTTCGTCATTCTGAGAACTGAGCCTGGAGAAGTAGTGGAAAACAGGTGGGGTATATATATGGTATATCATGTTGTATTTGGGTATTAACCTTCTATTCCAATGGAAGAGTCACAGATGATGTGAGCCGGTTGACTCATTCTGTGTTTACTTCCATCGATTTGCAAAAAGGAAGCTCTTAAATGTGTACAGCACCCTTTTGTGTTTTCCCTTTCTGCTTTTTTCAGACATGTCTAAGACATGTCCTCCCGGAGAGTTCCAGTCTAGGGCAGAGCTAAGGCATGGGCAGAAAGAGGGGAGGGCTGTCAGATCTTGGCAGAATGCTTGGCCTTTCCAGCCCAGCCCAGCCTTGTACCAGACGTAAGGAGAGCTGGAAGTCACAACCAAAGACTCATTTGTTGTTAGTAACCAGATTGCAGGCTTGGATGTGATGAATGTTTGGATGGAATCGTCGGTTTGCATGGGACAGCAGAAATGAGTGTGAATATACCACACCCAAGACCAAACAACAGGGTGACTTTTACCTTCCCCCCGCAAAAAAAAAAAAAATTGCTTGGGAGTTTAGGCCAGTTGCCTAACCTGAAATCCAGATGTCACCACTGACGTGATCCAGAGATCATCCTCCCTCCCCCCACCCTGAGCATCTCGGGGCCTGGGCACCTACCAGGTGTATCACAGAGAGCCCTCGGAAGCTCGTCAATCCAGCCTAGTGTTTTGGAAGTCCTATAGTGGGAAGACAGCAGTCCCCAGAACTCCAGTTTCCCACCTCCTCTTAGAATTTCACTGAGATGAGATGAAATGCTCTTAACAGTAGTAACAGCATAGGCAGACCCAGGTGTGTCTTCAGAATCCGCAGCCTCATTCTGCACGGCCGGGGTAGAGTTCAGTGGAAGGAACTGAGAGTGTTGGGGGTAAGAAGTTTCCTACTTAGCAGATCCAGAGTCTATCCTGTGACACCTCGCTGCTCCTCCCGGCCCGCCCGCCACTGCCAGGGCCCTCCAGGAAGCTTGGATGGCGGCCTGAGAACTAGGAGTGGCTGCTGGGTTCTAATCCGGGCTCCACGTAATATACTTAACTAGCGTGGGGCTTTGGACAGGTCACACACAGTGGGTCCTGGCTGCCTCATCCGGAAAACTAGTAGTATGAAAGGACCACTCGGCCCAGCCCTCTTCCCCTCCTGCCTCAGCCCCGGCATGTTCCGAGCTCCACGTCGGGTGTGGTCCTAGGAGGGGGACTCCAGATTCTTGCATAGTTTCTTCCTTGTGTGTGTGTGTCTTGAGACTGAGGTGAGGCCCTGCGGCCTTCTGTCGGCTGGGGGGAAGAAAGTAACTTCTCAGGCTTCCCAGGCCCTGGGAGAATGGGCTTCTAACGCCTTAGTAACAGTGAGCGAGAGTCCTTCGGGGGAATAACAGATCCTGTGAGGCCACTGTGGTGGGACAGAAGGCCTCTCTTAGACGAGGAAGGGGAAGTTGAGGGCCAGCAGGCACAGGAAAGGGAGAAGTGATGGGATTGGAGACGGGCTTCTGTCTCTTGAGTGGTATCTTAGACACAGCTTCGAACCAGACTAGGAAATTTCACTTACTCCTTCCACAGGCATGTATTAAGCACCTGCTGTGTGCCTGGCATGGGCCATGGAGATGAAAATTAGATATCTGAGTCTGGGAGTCCTCACTTTAAAAGGGAGGTTGCCAGCACTTGCCCATAGGCTTTTCAGGAGGAGTAAATTGAAAAGTTCATGTAAAACTAGCCTAGGGGTGCTGGGCCGACAGTAGGTACTCCACAGCTGTTGAGTCCTGCTGTTCTCTCATACCAGCTCTTGGCATGCATAATAGAGTAACGGAGAAGCATCTCAGAATGTGTGCAGATTCTCGTCCCCCTCTCCGCCCCCCACCAAAAAAAACACTGAAAATGAAACAGCTTCTTGGGCTCAAGGTGACCTCCATAGACCCAGGGCCGCCTTCACAGCCTTCATTTGATGGCTGAGTCCTGCTGTATTGTGTTCTTCCTCTTTGTAATCAGCTTCTGATTAGATGACTGATGGGTCTGGCTCTTCTGGGTCTTTATTTGCATTTTCACTCTGCTGTAATTATGTCTGAAGAACATAGCATTTTGTTTTTGTATTTACTTTTGCTTTTTAGAGCTGAAAACTTGTCCAGTGTCCTGTCCCCTGGGTAGGCTGGTTGTTCTGACAAAGAGCATCTTTCTAGCTCTGGCATCACTTTTGTTTGTTTTTTTTTTTTAATAGTTACACATCAGAATCATGATTGTTGGCTATGAAATTGATTTTGAGAGCCACCCGATTTGTAAATTGGGAAATACTTTATATTGAGGGCTAAGGAAAGGAATACTGAGGAAGGAGGTGAGGAGAGAAGGTCTGTAGTCTGTTGCCTTCAGGTTTCTAAGCACAAATGCCAGAAGCAGAGGGGTAGCCCTTCCCGTAAGTTCAGCCCTTCGACCGTCCTGTCACACCTTGGTTTGAACTCTGTTTAGGCCTTGGGGTGGAGAATGGCCCCACCTGCCTTCCACAGATCTTCTTTCTGGAACCCAAGAGAGCCTGGGTCCTTTTTTGCACTTGTTTAGCAGATGCTTAAGAAGAGATTTTGCAGCTTGCTGGTGGTCTTGTATGCACTGTGTTTCTGTATAGCATCAGGCCTGCTGCAGCCTGGAACCTTTATCATCTGTCAGGCGTGGTGGGTGAGGTGCCAGGGAGCACCTTCTCTCACCTAAACTTACTGAGCACAGGCTGTTTGCCAGATTCATCCCCTCCCCATTTACTGTCTTGTTAAATCCTCACATGGGTGGCTTCCCTAGGTACTGTGTCCACCCTGCTCCCACAGGGCACATGGCTAGTGCCCGCCAGCTCCAGGCTACAGCTCGGGCATCCATGCCCTTTTCCATCGGGCTTCCAAAGATCTGGCAACACAGTGGTGTCTCAGTGCTCCCAGGAATTCAGAGCACCATGTGCTGGCTTTTTGTTGAAGAAGTAGTGGCAGCAGTAGGGTGTGTGACTTCAGATGGCCCTTGGAGAAAGGAGAGCAGACAAAGTCTTCTGAACAGGAGTGTGAGCAAAGACAGAACACTGGGGATCTGTGGAGGGAGCACATCTCTGGGCTGGTTCAACCAGAGGCTCCAGTTGGAGAGGAAAGTAATTCCAGTTTGCCAAGAGCCTTGGATGTTGGTCTAAGGAGAGTGAACTTCATCCTACAGAAAAGGTGGCAGTGGTGGGCAGTGCTCGGGTTTTGACAGATGAGTCTGTCGCAGAGATAGAGAGGGAGATGGGATGCTGCACCCAAAAGTGCCTCTCTTCAGAAGGTACAAGGCCTGCCATGCGAGTAGAGACCCGGTGCTCCCTTTCTTGCTTTTGAATCTGATACGCTGATACACCTAGGTTTGAGTCACAGCTCTGCCTCTTATCAGTGGAGTGCTTTGGGCAAGTCACCTGACTTCTCTGGGCCCCTATTTCCTTATCCATTAAATGATGCCCATTTAATACTGATGCTTACTGTATACTGTTAGGAGGACTAAATGCACAAGAAACATAAAGTGCCCAGTGCAGTTCCTTGCTCACAGCAGGAGTTCAGTAAGTGGTGGCTGCCTCTGTATAGTTCCTCCTTCTGTTTGGTTTTGCCAAATCTCTTAAGCTAATCATTCGTTTTTGCTTCGTTTCCCACTAACAATTTGCAGTGCCCTTCTTTTCCCTAAGAGAGTGCCAAGCCTTTAGCAAGTGCCCCTCGTGAGTTCCCCTCGACACACTGGGCTTCAGACTTCTTGCTGTAACCAGAGTCCATATGGTCTCCTTTGGCCCAGACCACTCTGGGTATGACCTTGTTCGAGCTGTGCCGTTCACAACCACAAATTGTTCCAGCCCCATATGGTGGAGCCTCCTCTCCCCTTTAGCTCTGACAGCTCCTTGGACATCTTCCTCCTGGCTGAGGGCCCAAGAGGCGAGGAGAACTCTCCTGGGAGCCCACCCTCTCCCCGAGCCCTTTCTCTGCTAATCACAGCAGCCACAGCTGAACCCCAGTCTCTTTAGGGGCCAATTGAGGCTGTCGGCAACTTTCATTTCATCCTCACACTTATTTAATAAGTTGAGGGGGGCGGAATTAGGGTATCTCCCTAGCTGACTGCCAATTAACCAGGGCTGTTTCTGCAAACAAAAAGTTCCCCTTAGTTTGTCTTGAATGAGTTCCACCTGGACCTGTTCACCACCTGAGCTGGTTTAGGAAAATCCCCAGCCCCCAGACCCTGACAGCCCAGTGACTTCTCCAGGCCAAAAAGACCAGGTTTCATTGGATCTGCGTCCTCAGACCCAGGTGGGTGACTCAGCACGCAGATCCCCAGAGACCTCCAAACCGCAGCATCTTAGGTCTTGCCCCATGGTTCTTCTTTTCATGCATTTGGCAAACTTTTAAATACTAGCAGCATGCTTCAGGGAATGAGCAGGTTTAAGACAGTATTGAGCAGGTCAGCAGTGCTGACACCACAGTCACTGCTGTGATGTGACCGAGTCTCCTTTATCTAGGAGCGTCACAGGACCCTCGTGCTGCAGTTGCATGGTACTGACTGAACTTGGGACGTTCTTGAGATAAAGCTGCCTTGTGTTTGCATGCACACACCATCCTGGTTTTAAGCTCTGCTCACTCCCTGTCTCCCTGTAGCTGAGCCCTGCTGTATCCGGGGCCTGCCACTTGCTGCCATGAGAGCATGTGCCCTTGTTGTGCTGCATGGGGCACAACTTGGGCTCAGCTGACATGCATAGAACCCACCTCCTCTTAGTGACATTTGTCCACTTTAAGGGCATCTTGGGTTCCACTTGTAAGCCTGTAGGAGACGGGCCTCACCATCCCACTGCTCTGTGCGGAAGGGCCCCGGTGCAGGAGCTGGAGTCACCCTCCCACCCTGACCCCCAGTGCACAGTGCCCCGTCCTCTTTTGCCTGAGACACCCCCATGCTGCCTTCTAGCTAGAGGGTTTCCTCGCTGGAGACGGAGCCTACAAAGCTCATCTTGGTTATCAGTACTCCTTGGGTCCTGGACTCTGAATGTTGAGGATATTTCCCCGGAAAAACTCACGTGACTCACACACATTGAGACATGACCTGTGCCTTCAGGAGGGTTTCTGCCCATCCTCGAGGTTAGAAGGACCCCTGGTCCCAAGCCCCTCGGCACATGGAGAAACTGGGTCCCGAGAGAAGAGTAGGGGGAGCTTGATGAGACTGGGAGCCAGGTTCCCCGCCTGTGCTCCCGCCAGCAGGCGGGTCAGCGTCTCGATGGACCACTGCATGGGCGTACACTCCTCCGGTCGTGTCTGTGCTGTCCCAGCCTGGGTGGCGGCCTGCCTTTCAGAGAACTCACGGGGCACTTGCGCTGGATGTGCATCAGTAGGTGAGGAGGATGTGAAAACGGGAGGGATGGCTTCTCAGGCAAAGCGAAGACCTCTGGCAGCCCAGGGGCTGCTGCTCAGTTCCTCACGGGGCTGCCCTGTCCCGCCGCCTGGTTCCGCAGTCCATGTCCTCCCAGTGTGGAGAGTGGGAGGCGATAGGTATGAACCTACTGCCTCTTGAGCCACTTGTCAGCTAAGGGGACTTGATGGACATCTTTTGGCAAATGGCTGGGCCTGTAAGGAGGCTACAGCGGGACTTTAAGATCTGGGAAGTCTGCAGAGTTGAGGCCAAATCCAAGTCTTCCAGTCCTTCTCATTAACCTTTTACCGTGACCGACTTAGACCGGGGACATTCTCTGAAGCCAGGCTGCTCCAGCTAGCCAGAGCCAGGTTTCAAGCTCCCTCTCAGTTGAAGCAGACTGGTGTGCAGACTGTGGACTGTCTTCTTCCCCATGAGAGCTGGTGTTCTGTGGCGAAGTCAGTAAGAGGGGTGGTCGTGGAGGAGCCTCCTGGTTCCGTCACTGATAGGCTGTTGTCGTGTCAGGAAAACCCTTCCTCCCCGTGTGCCCATTTCTCTCCCTTGGTTCTGAGTGTGTGGGGGTACCAGGCTGGGGGGACACAGTGTAGCATGGGAGAGAAACAGCACTAGCAAAACCCCAACTTGTCCCTTTGTGGCCACTGGAGTCTGGAGAGGTGGCCAGCCTCCTGGGGTGGGGTGAGCGTCCGTCTTTGCACCTGGCTTGTTGGCTGTTTGAGTTGGAACTCAACCGAAGGCAGGGGTTTCAAAGCCATATTTATATTTTTATGTTAAGCTCCTGTTGTGTTGAATGAATGATTCTATGAAGTTCATAAATGAATTTTTTATTGCCATGTGCTAGCTCCCAGTTCCTATCAATCACACAGTATTCCAGCTCCTTCTGCACTTGGCAACCTGAGAGACTCCAGGGAAGCACTGTCCCTGTCCCCCAGGAAACTTGTTGTTAGGGGGTGATGAGAAGATGTGGAGCATGGTTAGTTGGGGGGGTGGTCTCTGGTCATCCTGTGCCTGCCTACCAGAGAACAGAGAAGAGTCCCTGAGGTGGCTGGGCCCCTGGGAATACTTCCCGGATGAGGCGTGCACCATCTGACCTGACAGCAAGGGGCAGGGAAGGGAGCGGTGCAATCAGACCCGCAGTTCTTGAGGCCCAAAGGAAGATGGATCCTCAAAGCAGGACGACACTGTCGCCTCCAGAGAAGACTGACACGAGGCCATTTCGTCTTGTCTGGAGTTTTTGCTTGAGTGGATAAGAGGTGTTGGTTTGGGGGATGTCTTTGAAGCTTCATTAGGTATCTCCTGTGTGTCACACTAAGCCCATCACTGGGCTTCACACCTGCAAAATAGACGTTTCCACATTGTAAGTTGAGAAAACTGAGGCTTGACTGAGCTGGGCTGTAAACTTTAGATCTTCCTGCTCTAAAACCAAGGCCCTGGGCAGAACACTGACTGTGCCCTTCTGTAACTAACCTGTGCTCTCTGAATGGTGCTGCTGCCGCGGTGGGGACCTGCTCCTGGGCTTCTGCCTTGTTAGGTCCCCTGGTCAGGACTCAGACCACGGAGCACAGCCCCAGGTTGTCTGAACCTGCTGTGAAGCTCCTGCTGGGTAAGCTTATGTGCTCTCTGCACTTTCCCTTTCCTTGACACCGTGCCCTTTCTGGATACCTGGAGACATCATTTTCCCATTTGTAGTGTCTGCTCCATTTTCTTTTACCCTGATGATAGGACCTCATATGCTGAGCTGTGAGGTGTCCACAGCACTGCTGTCCCTGGTTTTGCCCTACGCTGAACACCAGTATTGGCTTAGCCGAGCCTTAGAGAAGTGATACGCCAGAAAGCTTGGCTCCCTGCCTCAGTCCCTCTGACAGATTAGACAGTAGTCCCTGAGCCGCTGACAGTTCCCCATAATCCCCCTCCCCACTCCCCCCTGCCCCAGCCAGGGCTGGCGTGTTGATATCTTTAATGAAAAGCCAGCTGTCTAATATATAAAACAAATGAAAATGACTCATTTTGAAGCTAATCCTGCTTAGAACGAGAGGCTAGCCCTCTGTGACCCTGAGATTACCTTGCCTCTGAGCTTCCCCAGAATGATATGCTGGAAATGAATAACCTGAGCCTCGATGTGCTCATCCATAAAATGGGGATAACTCCTACATGGTCCTTTGCCTGAACAAAAGGAAGCTTTGTATATCAGGCCTTGCACGATGTCTGGTTTTTTCGCAAGCATCATTAACTGCAGTGCTAAGACCACCAGCTAGGATGCTGGGTGAATTCTTGGCTTCCCACTCAGTGACACCACAATTTGAGTACACCAATCAGGTGGCTATATTCTGATCAATACATGAGAGGCAGAGAGGAATAGAGAGAACCAGAGTTTCAGTTTGAATCCCAGTCAGCCCTTTACATCTTTTTAGATTATTTCAGATCCTAAAAGGTGATTCTGTTAAAGTGCTATACTCAATATGCCAGCAAGTTTTGGAAAGCTCAGCATTGGCCACAGGACTGGAAAAGGTCAGTTTTCTTTCCAATCCCAAAGAAGGGCAGTGCCAAAGAATGCTCAAACTACTGCACAATTGCACTCACTTCACATGCTAGCAAAGTGTTCACAATCCTTCAGGCTAGGCTTTAGTAGTATGTGAACCGAGAACTTGCAGATGGATTTAGAAAAGGCAGAGGAACCAGAGATCAAATTGCCAACATCTATTGGATCATAGAAAAAGCTAGAGAATTCCAGAAAAAACATCTACTTCTGCTTCATTGACTACATTAAAGCCTTTGACTATGTAGATCACAACCAACTGTGAAAAATTCTTAAAAAGATGGGAATACCAGACCACCTTACCTGCCTCCTGCGAAGCCTGTATGCAGGTCAAGAAAAAACAATTAGGACTGGACATGGAACAACACACTGGTTCAGAAATGGGGAAGGAGTATGTCAAGGCTGTATATTGTCACCCTGCTTATTAACTATATGCAGAGTACATCATGCGAAATGCTGGGCTAGATGAAGCACAAGCTAGAATCAAGATTGCCAGAAGAAATATCAATAACCTTAGATAGGCAGATGACACCACCCTTCTGGCAGAAAGCGAAGAGGAACTAAAGAGTCTTGATGAAAGTGAAAGAGAAGAATGAAAAAGCTGGCTTAAAACTCAACATTCAAAAAATGAAGATCACAGCATCCGGTCCCATCACTTCATGGTAAATAGATGGAGAAAAAATGAAAGCAGTGACAGACTTTATTTTCTTGGGCTCCAGAATCACTGTGGACAGTGACTACAGCCATGAAATTAAAAGACACTTGTTCCTTGGAAGAAATGCAATGACAAACCTAGACAGCATATTAAAATGCAGAGACATTACTTTGCCTACAAAGGTCCATATAGTCAAAGCTATGGTTTTCCAGGAGCCATGTACGGGTGTGAGAGCTGGCCATTAATAAAGACTGAGCACAGAAGAATTGATGCCTTCGAACTGTGGTGCTGGAGAAGACTCTTGAGAGTCCCTTAGACAGCAAAAAGATCAAATCAGTCAACCTTGAAGGAAATCAACTCTGAATATTCATTGCAAGGGCTGATGCTGAAGCTGAAGCTCCAACACTTTGGCCATCTGATGGAAGAGCTAACTCATTGGAAAAGACCCTGATGCTGGGAAACATTAAAGGCAGGAGGCAAAGGGGACGACAGGATGAGATGGTTGGATGGCCTCACCGACTCGATGGACGTGAGTTTGATCAAACTCTGGGAATGGTGGAGGACAGGGAAGCCTGGTGTGCTGCTGTCCTTGGGGTCACAAAGAGTTGGACACAACTGAGCAACTGAACAACAACCACCCTTTCCCAACCATTTAACCTTCTACAACTTGATATGGACCCTCTTGAGACTAAAATCCCTCATCTGTAAGGAGAGCCTTTTTCATGGATAGATGTGTCTGTAAAGTGGAGTATTGTGAGGACTGTGGCTCAGTGTTCCCCGCTCACCTTAGCAGCACAGAGCAAGGACTCTTGTGTTTCAGATTTCTAGGTCCCTGGACTTCAAAAATCCACCTTTAGGCCTGAGCAGGTTGAAAGGTGCTGAGGATACCTTTGCGACCATCTGGCTGCCCTTGGGGCAAAGGCGTGGCCATGGAAAGCTACCCTTCCACCTCCACCACCACCCTGCCTGCCCTTATTCTTAAATCTCCGTTTTGAAAACATAGAAAGTTCCCAATTAAGCTTTGACTCCAGATGAGTTATAGAGAGAAAGATAACTAATAAGGTAGAGAGCTTCCTCCATGCCCCACTGCTGGGAATCCTCACCCCTCACAGCTGACCCCAGAAGGCAAATAGCTTGCCCGTTTGTTAGGAAGGAAGAAGAGGTTTGGATAATGTAAATGGCTATGGTAAAAGTGCTGAGTTAAAGTGTAGCTGTGGCTCCCAGATAGTTTTCAGTCCTGTGATTGCCAGACTTACATGTTTTGAAGGACAGCAGAGTTTAAAAGCTGAGAAGTGGAGGTAGGAGGTGGAAGACAACTTTTTAAACCACTCCCATTTACTTTTCATTATCATTTCATCCAAGAAGTGACATTTTGACTGTAAGAGGAAGGCCATACCTTTAGGATGAAGGGTAATCGTCTGCTCACCTGGCCGTTCCCAGTCTGTGAGCTGAGGCCTAGGGGAGGGAGTTGGCTGTGTGAGCCCGTTCTGTCCCCAGCCCCATGGCTGCCTGCTCCCACCTCTGCTTTCCCCAGCTTTTGTTCTCCAGCCCGCTGATGGCCTTAGTGGGAGCAGTTTGGTTCCTTGGCTTGCTTGGACAGACCAGACCACTGCTTGGCTGGCAAAGAAACCTGCCAGAAGGCTGCTCACTGCCTGGTTGGCACCACATCCCCATTGTGCTGTGGACCCCAGACCCATGCAGAGGTACTTCAGCCAAGCCTTTTCTGAGTGCGTCTGTTTATAGGTGAAGGGATTAAGTGGGTTTTAAACTCTACTTAAGCTCTTCTTGTCTCTCTAGGGAGGGATTTTACATGTAATAAAAGCAGGAGCTTTGGAGTGAGACAGACCTAGGTTCAACCCTTTTCTCTGCCACTTACTAGCCATGCAGATATTCTGTCTGAACTTTGATTTCCTTGTCTCTGAAACTGGGGCCACAGCAGCTCCTACGTAGTATGGTTGAGTGAGAGGAGGCAATAGAAGTAAAACATGTGTCCAGTGAGTGGAAAGCAGTGTAAGAGGGTTGACAGCCTTACTAAGTTGTTACCTATGAAAGTGGCCTACATTTATATGTCGTAGAACTTGCCTGGTACATAATCAGTGCTGACCAAGTGATTGCTGTTACGATCATTATAGAGAAATAAGGAAGTCAGATGTGCTGAGGGAAATTAGTTCTAGAGCTAACATAAAAAAGGGAAGAATTGGCCATCACCTTCCTGGGCACCTTCCCCCCAGGAGACATCTCAAATGTGTGCTGTTAGAGCCACTGACGGAGGCGGCTCGGGAAGCACTAAACGGAGGCTCGTAGTAGAAAGGCTCTGGGCTGTGAGGCTGGAGAAGAGGGGCTGAGTGCTGGTCCGGCTGCTGTGCTGTGGGGCAAGTGGTGAGCTCATCGGGCAGGTGGGAGACGGGAGTGCACTGCTGATGGCACCTCACCTGCAGGCCAGCCATGTCACCCATTTTCACTGTGCTCAGAGGGCTGGCTTCGCCTACTTGGAGGGCTCTACTGTGGCCAGAAGTCAGTGTTCCAATTGAAACGGACAAGGCAAACCGTGACTGAAGCCGAGCACCAGGCAGTCAGGCTGCAGTCCACGCAGTTAGGGAGCGGAGGTGTGGCACCCGCTAGGAAGAATGCCGAGGGCCCCCTGGGCTGGGGCCCAAACCACTCATTGTTCGGGAGGGCCTGCTGCTGCGATACCTCAAACCCTGTGCTCTGAGCCCTTCCTACTGAAGGCTGTAGGAAGCCCCACCCCCACCCTTGCTCTCTTCCGGGGAGGTTGCAGCCGTGGGCTCCCTGGGAAGGTGCACCTTCTCTCATGGGAGATGGAGAAGAATGCAAAGCCAGCGTTCTCTCTATGGAAGAAAGGGTCGTCTTTTTCTTGTCCCTGCCCCCTGGGCAGAGGCAGGCAGACCTGTGGGTTGTCCTGAGATGTCCTACCAAGAGGGCCTGTGCGAACGCTGGAGGGAGTATGGAGGAGCCTGAGGGAAATGTCAGCCGTGTCCTGGCAAGGGACCCAGTGGTTACAGCAGTCATTACGCTGGTGTCTCCAGCCCTCTCACAAGGTGCTGGGCGCATGTTTTGACCTTCTTCAGGCACACTCTGTTCTGCTAGTTTATCATGTAAAAGAGACTTCTGGCTTCTGAATTTCCTTGCCGGCACTGCTTTTCAGCTGCCGTGGGCCACCTTCCTGTTGTGACTGACAGTCATCCATTTGAGTTTGTCCTCAGCTTGGGTCCAGCCAGGGGAGGGAGGAAAGCAGTGTTGAAAAGGACATCACTGATTCCAAACATTATCTCAGCATGACCATGCCACTTCCCGGGCCTTTCTTGTATCTCACAAGGACTTGATGTCTTAGACGGTGAGGTTCACCCCAGGCCTTCCCTCTCTCCGTCTTCTGGTTGCTCTGCTTCATTCACTGGAGGCAGCAGGGAGAAGGCGCCCGGCCTGCTGAATGAAGCTAGGCTTGGGGATGGCTGCAGGACCATCCCAGGATGTGCTCGTGATGACTGTCTTTTTCCAAGTCAAAAACTGGCATACAAGACCCACCAGTGGAGGTTTGTTGAGGGGGCACTAATAGGCAGGGCAACAGAAGCAGCAGAAAAGAAGGCTGGGGCTAAGAGGTCCCAGCTTCTCCTTCCGAGATCAGATACTTCTCCAATGCCTTTATCATCCACTCGCGCTTGACTCCGCACAGGGACCCCAGGTCATGCCTCCCCTGTGCAGTGGAGGAATGTCGCACGGTCTAGTCTCTCATCTGAGGGTGTGGAAGATCCTCCACCATCCACTGTGTGTGGAGGAGCCCAGAGAAGAGCCTGGGTCTGGGCTCTGGGATCCGTCACTTCTCTAGGTACCTTTCCCAGGGACCTTTCTTATTCATCAAAGGACATGGTTTTTCCCATTAAAAAGTACAGTGTGACAATGTGATGTGTACTCAGTATTAAAAATACAGAGGCAGAGAGGAGGAAGAGGAAAATCCACCCATGACAAGTCCATTTTGATGTATTTTCTTGCTAGATTTCGTATACTTGGAGGTTTTTATTTTTTACATAGTTAAGATCATACTGTATGTCACAGAACTTCATAGCCTTTTTTTTTCCCACTTAACCCATGGAAATGCTTCTGCCACACTTTGTTCAGAATGCCACACAGTTTTCTCCTTTCCTCTGTAATATATCATTGAGTAGATGGATCGTTTGCTTCAATCTCTCATTTTTGGATTTGCAGTTATTGCTTCAATTTAAATACTGCTTCTGTGGACATCTTTATTCATAAAGTCTTTTTCATATTTAGTATACTCAGTTAAACTAGATTTCCAGAAGTGAAATTATAGGATCTAAATACATTTGAAGCTCTGAAAAAGTTGCCAAGTTGCTCTCTAGAAGGTTTGTCATACTCTTCCAGTGGAGTGCGTGTCCTTGCCGTGGTTCGCCCAGCTGGAGAGCTAGGATGGTTCAGTGGCTGAGGACTGTGGCCTCTTAAGCCTGACACATTTGTAATTTCTGGTTGGGGACAAATGGCTAGGGGAGGATGGACTTGTCAGGGAGTCGGGTCCTGCCGTAGGCCAGGTACTTCACAGTCGTTACTCCACTCAAATCTCAAAAAAGAGCCCCCATTTCACAGAAGAGGAGAGGAGGGCTGACCTGGAGAAGTAAATTGTCCAATATCACCATATCCTGCTGCCTCCAGTGAGGACTAGCCAGGCATCTCCCCGGGACCTGAGGATTACAGTGTGTTCTGAGTGTACAGATGTCAGGTAATGGGGGGAGGAGACACCATGTTGTCAGCCTGCAGCAGCTCACGGAGCCTTGAAGCCAGTGGGGGATTCAAGCACCCTGGGTAAGGCTGGTCTGATTCAGTCATTCAGATGGGCATTTAGAAACTGATGAGACCATGGGTTGCAACAGAACACTACTGACCTGGGTGGCCTGCCTGCCAGGCTTAGGCTGTGCTTAACTCTGTTCAGGCTCAGGCTGGGAAAGTAGGGCTGGGCAGGGTGGGGACCGCCCAGAGATAATCTCTGCAGGTTGTTGTATTCTAGGCCTCCACTAGAACCGGTTCCTGAAGCATAGGCCACTGGTCTTGCCATTCCCAGATAGCTAGTAACAGTACAGCTAGGCACTGTTGTAAGCTTGCCACATATTAGTTTATTTGGACCTCATAGTAACCTGTGATGTGGTGCAGTGACCAGACCAAAGAACCAGAGGACTCCAATTTGCTCACAGTCAAGCGGCAGAGCCTGTGGACTGGGCCGCCGTTCTGGCTCCAGCCTCCTTCCTTAGCACGGCAGTGTCCTGAGCACAGGGCCCAGCGGCTGGCTGGGAGACGAACACTGCCGCTGCCTGTGGGACTCCGGCCTTCCTCATGACCCGGGCGGGTAGCCTAGTGCAGGTTCTCAGAGCCCTGAGCCTCACTTTCCTTGTCTCTGAAATGGGATGAGAGGGTTGCTGCGAACGCTCAGGGCAGCCTGATTAGTCACAGAGGGGAGGGAGTGAGTGGGCGATGAAGGCACTCTGGCTGCCATGGCTCGGGGACAGATGACTAGGATCCTGTTCATCTTCTCTGGACAGGGTGGGGAAGCCAGGAGAGAGGGACTCAAAATTTGTAGCCAGGGCCTCACATGTGGATTTCCAGCCGGAGCCTGCGCCTCAGGCAGTGAGGTGACCTGACATGCGGTGCTTAGCCTGCATCACAGCTGGAAAGGTGGGGATAGCATGTCTGGGACCTGGTGGCTGTAGTGAGGCTGGATTCACTCTGGAGAGTGAAACCAACTCCCCCGCCCCGCCCCTGCACAGCTCCTGAATTCATCTGGGTTGGGTGCTGGCACCTAGGGAGGCATCTGGAGCTTGGAGGCACCCACACCCACTGACCCACGTCCACTCTCCCTGCCTTCTGTCTTTCAGGTTGACCCTCGGGACCCACAATCTCATCGTGTCTCGCACAGAATTCAGCAGAGGGCACAGGTGGTGGCTTGGCCGGTTGGTGATCTCCTGACAGCCGGGTCTCCAGCAATGTGAAACTTCCGTTTGGGTTTTCCCCCTTCTCTTACTTTTGCTTTATTTTTTATTTTTTTCCCTCCCCCTTCTTTTTTTTTTTTTTTAATTTAAACGATTAAGACTTCAGAAGAGCAGGAAGTTATGCTGTGGACAGGCACCACTTTCTTTAAAGAAACTCAATACGGACAAAGCATATGTATAAATTTCATTTTTAATTTTTTATAAGGGGTTAGGGAGCTATTTTGTTTTTGTCCTTTATTTTCCCTGTCTTCTTTCTTTTATCCATCTCTTAGTTCTGCTTATAACTCCTCACTTCCCCAGAGAAGGCCTGCCCCTCTGTGGAGAATTTAGGGACCTCTCCTGGATCAGGGGGCTTGAGGACAGAAGGAGGCCTCTGTGCTGCCTCCCCACCAGGTGCGGGAACTGCTAGACTCCCTGGTGGGCGCTGGCCCTTGGGCCTTGGAGATGATCAGAGGCCAAGAACCACCTAGAAGGGGAAGACCCAAGCTTGGCCAGGAGAACTCAAGAAAGAAGATCCCCATTTGGAGTTTGTCTTCTGTAAGCGGTTGGAAACCCAGAGTCACACCAGGACTTACAGAGGGAATCCTTTCCCTCTCCTGCCCTTCATGACCAGGGGTTCTGATGGGGGAGGGCCAGAACATGACCATCTCTTACTCCCCGGTAATTGAGCAGCAGCCCACCCCAGCTTTACAAACCGACCTTTCTGTTAGTGATCTTCCTCCCAGACGATGATTCCCCAGGAAAAAATGTCGTGCCAAACCTCTGCCTAGGATACAGCAGGGTCTTCAGCGGGCCTCTGTCACTCCTGTGAAGTCAGCACCTACCACCTCCTGCCTCCAGGATCACCATCTTCCCAGATGTGCCTGCCGGATGCCCAGGGTGTCCGAGCCATCTGGGACCCAGCTGTGACCATTGCCATGAGAACAGGGTGTCCTAATCAGGCTGTTACCCCTCACAGCGCGGCGTGTGCGCTGCGAGCCAGGCCCCGTGCTGTCGTATGTGGTGGCAATGCCAAGCGTCCTCTCCCTCCCTGCAGAGACTTACTGCTAGGGGCCCACCCTCAGTGTAAATGTATCTGATGGGAAAGGATGGACCTGGCTGAGCGGGTGGACCACAGCCATCAGGTGCCTCTGGGCTTGGTGGCCGTGACTCCCGACCCCACCTCCAGTGTCTGTGTAGCCTTCCTTCAGCTCTTCGACGACACTCTCGCAGCCTCCCTCTTGTGCTTTGGAAGAGGCGTGTCCTCTCCCCTTGCCAGGAGGAGAGCTATTCCTCTTGCCGCGTACCCGGAAGCCCCTTCAGCTGCTCCACAGGCTTCTCACCCCAGAACAGCAAGGCAAGGAAGGGAAAAGGAATTCTTCTTTGGTGTTTATCCTTGTTGTTTTCTCTAAACCAGCATAGAGTGGATAGGGGGAGATGTGGAGGGCATTTAAGTTGGTATGTGACCAAGGGGGTCTTCCCCCCCCAAAGCCACAGTCCTTCCACCCTGGGAGTTTGGAAGAGACCAGCACAGCATCAGCCCAGATGCTGTGCAAACTCAGCAGTATGTTTGCTCACATTCTTTCCACCTTTTCTCAAGGCTTCTTCCTCCTCCTGGGCAGATGGCTGGCTGTGGTTAGCAGGATCCGGCAAGGCAGCAGGTGGTGACCAGGCCCCTCACTCCCCTCCCTCAGCTGAAATCCTTTGTCATCGCTTGGCTCTGCTCCTCTCTGACTTCTCAGACGACCTGGGTATACGCTGAGCTACAGCGGGAATCGCGCATCCCCTAATTGCAGTCGATGCCCCTTCTCCGCCCCACCTCCCTGCCCTCCCTTGGGGGCAGCTGTCTGTCTGCGAGCATGTGGGGAAGCAGTCCCTGGACTCAGCAACCCCACCTCTCCCTGGCCACAACCCACACTCTGAAATCCTAGTGAGGGTTCAAGTCTAACAGGATATTTACCTTTTGCTCATCGTTCCCTTCCACCCTCCCCCGGTGTCTTAGCTCTGAGTAAGGTCCCAGGTGGCCATACCTTTCGGGCGAGGTGGGTAGCCTCGGTCAGGTAGCAGCATCCACGTACCTTTGTCTGGCAGGACTCCCAGCCTATCCTCGCTTAGTGGCAGGTCCTCCTTCCCTGGCTCCTGAGGCCCAGCTTGTTAGCCCCAAGTGCCTGTCTCCACCTCCCCCGTCTCCACTTCGTCTGCCTCGGGCACCTAGCAGCCAGTGGAAGGCAGCCCGAAGTCAAGGCTGGCTCTGCCCGGGCAGCTGCCTGTCCTTCAGCCACTCTGCATCTCTTCCCGATGGGGTCAGCCACCTCGTCTCTTCCTGCCTTTTCACCTGGGTCTCGGGCCTGGTAGCAGCCCTGGGGCACATCATCTCAGCACCACCAATTTGTTAGTCCTGTGCAAGTTCTAGAAATTTCCAGCCCTTAAAACAACAGTCGGTTATTCTCCTGGGATCTGTGGAAAGGAGAGTCTTTGGAGGGAGGATCTGAACTTCATTCTCCCTCAGTGAGAGGAATCAACAAGACAGATCATAGTGCCTTATTCCATTGCCCTCCCCGCCAGACTGTCTGGCTTAGTACATGGCTTCTGTCTCCCTATCCGTGTCCATCTGTCACTTAAACTCACTCCCATATAGAGATAGCCACATGGGAGGATGGCTTCCCCCTGACCTCCCCGTCCCTTCCTCAGCTGTGCTGCGGACAGGTGTGCATTCTGCCCTCCTCCCCAGCAGGTCCCCGCCTCTTCCCTGCAGCCAGGAGGATGCACGTCTCTTTCTTCTAGGCCTTCAAGGCCAGCTCCATCTGACCCCCTCCTGGGCACCGGGACTAAGGCCACGAACCTTAGCCTCCTCTCATCCAGAGGCACTGGGTCAAGAGCGGAATTCTGTCCCCTAACCTGCTGTGATTCGTGCACCCATGGCTGCCTTTCTGAGGGAGTGTATTCAATGTTTACTTAAGAAATACCCTGTTTACAGCTGGAGGAGAAATGTGCCCGTTGCTGGGTGGAGATCTGACTCTCTGTACGGCTCCTGGCCTCCTTTGTGGCACTGCCCGTGGTGACCCCAGAGCGAATGAAGGCGAGGGGCAGGGCTGGGGCACAGGCCCCACAACCCCTCTGCCCCTGACCCTGCGGTGCTAAGACCACTTGCCATCTTCCTCACAGCCTTCATTCCTCGCCTCTCATTCCCTTCCTCCAAGATCTCTCTCCTTAACATATCAGTTATTTCCTAGAAAACCAGTGTTTGGAGCAATAAGATAATTTTCTTTTTTTGGCTTGAGTCTTTTTCTAAAAAAAGGAAAAGAGCAGACATTGTGGGATTCTTCTTTCTTTTTCTGCTGTTGCTGTTTACCTTTTTAGAAGACAGATCTAACTTGGATGCTTAGCTGGGTTTCAGCCTCAGGGTATCCTTAGGAAGCTTGGAGAGGTAGGATCAGGCCTCCACCCCCTAACCCTCTGCTCCTGCCACCCAGGCTCCCAGCCCTGCCCACCAAGTGCGCGCCCACCTTTGCTCCTCTGTGCCAACCTCTCCCTGCCTGTCTTGGCTCTGCCTCTAAGTGGGGCTCTTAGGTTCTTGCCGCTTCCCCATCCTGGGCCTGGGCAAGGGGCCCAGCCGCTGGAGTCGTCAAGACCTGGTGACCTGAGAAGACCTGAGTTGTGCTGCTCCAGGCTCCAGACCCCTGGCTTGGGGCTGAGGTGCAGCCTTTGGGACAGTGTGGGCCATTTCTGACCCGGCCCTACCAGGCTTTGATGGCCAGGCCTCCTGTTTGGAGAGGAGGCGCTGGGAATGGAGCACCAGAACGTGTCATGAGGTTGGCTAATGTCAGCACACATAGTTGAGGGCTGAGTCCACTGCCAGTGGCTCCTGGAGTCCCTAAGACGGGAGGGGGGGACGGTAAACAGGAAGGAGACCCCTGCATCTTTTTCCCTGAGAGGCTACAGGAGGAAGGGAGTCCATTTAGGGACATTTTAAAGAAGTCTTTGTTCTCCAGGTGCCTCTTTCCATCAGAGCAGGGGAGGATGTTGGAGTGATTTGACATTCGTGTGGGGCCAGCTTGGGTGCGAGGGAGGTTTTAACCCAGGCACAAGGTTAGTTTCAAAGACTAGTTAATCTATTTTCTTTATTTTCTTTTTTTTGCACAGAAGCTGGTAATCTAGGACCTACGTGTGAACAACTTTATATATGAATATTTTTTGTACTTGGTTTACTTGGGTTGGTATGATACATTATATTTAAGTTCCTTGAACACTGTGGATCCCCCTAATGTGTATGAATGACTGAGGCTTTGTAAATTAAGGGACGTTTGTGTGAATAAAGTTATTTGATGGGGTCAAAGAAGCCATATGTGATTTTAAAAGGAGTGCTTTGTGGTTTTGTCATCTCCTGTGCAGAGGAGCTTGTGTTGGTCCTGGTGGGTGAGCGGCAAGAGAAAGGATGCTCGGCTGCTTGGTGAGAAAATGCCTGGTGGCCTTGAGTGGTCTTCCTCCCACTCCACACCTGGGGCCGGAAGCCACACCAGGCTAGCTCTTCTCTCCCCAGGGGTCCAAGGCCCAGCCAGCGTTGCCAGCTGCCCAGATATCCCGGGGCCCTTCCTTACAGCCCCCAGCTCTGTGCTTCCGCGAGTTCTGCCCCTAGGGACTTTCAGTCTAGAAATGAGAGGAGTCTGCAAACCCTGGCTACAAGGGGAAGAGGACTTTCTTGGAAAGCTCAGCCAGGAGGTGGCCGCTCAGAGGAGCAGGGCGGAACAGCCCTGTGGGGGTAGCACCGCTGTGTGGAGAACATTGGTTGGCCTTGGGGGTTCAGGGGAGGGAAGAAAGCATACAGCCCATCGCCTTCTGCCTGGCCAGCGAAGAGCATGTTCCACGAAGAGTGAGGACTGGCTTTAAAAGTCAGGTGCTTAACTCCATGGCTGATTCATGTCAATGTATGACAAAACCCACTACAATGTTGTAGAGTAATTAGCCTCCAACTAATAAAAATAAATGGAAAAAAAAAAAAAAGTCAGGTGCTTAGTTACCTGCATGGTGTGGTATGTGCCCGTCTGATGAGGAGAAAATAAAAACCCAGAGAGGCTGTGGGGTGAATACCTGGTGAACAGGAAAAGCCATATTCCACATGTTGGCTGGAACAGGTGTCAGCTGGGCTGCATGTCCCTTCCTCTACAGTGACAGTGGTGATAGCTACCTTCAGAGCAGCTGAGGGCTCCGTAAGAACATAGTCCTGGGCCTGGCACCCTAGAAGGCTCTCATTCCTTTTCCCAAAGAGAGAGTTGGGATTCTCTGGGAGTCTGCTGAGCTCTGGACCCTGACTCCTGGTACCGCACAGCACCCATAAAGCTTAAAAATCTGGAAAGAATTGGTGTTTGACATGGGACCCACCACTCAGACTTTTCCTGAGGAGATCTGGTGAGCCCAGGGGTCATAGAGCTGCAGGAGGACAGAGTCAGGACTCTGGAATGTGGGTTTAGAGGAAGAGATAAGGCAGGCTCCCCACCTAATCTGAAAGTGAGCGGGCTGCATTCCAGGCCCAAGCCTTGGTGTCCAGCAGCTGCTGGGGATGAAGCTTCTAGCAAAGGACTCTTCTGTGCTTAACCTGGAGCTGGAAGAAGAACAACCCGCAAACATTCTGGGTTTTTTTGTTTGTTCTTTTTTAAATAACTTCTGAGATAATTGACCCTTTTGAAGGGTACATGGCTGTGGTTTTTAGTATATTCAGTTGTGCAGCCATCACCTCTTAATTCCAGAACATTTTTATCACCTCAAAAAAGAAACCCATGCCCACCTACTCATCCCTTCCCAAACATGCTCCTCACACCGCCCCGCCCCACCTGCCCCCCCACACACACTTTCCAGCCCTAAGCAACCACCTATCTGCCTTTGTGTTTGGATTTACCTCTTTAGATATTCCATATAAATGGGATCACTTAGTAGGTGTCCTTTTGTGTCTGGCTTCTTTCACTTCATAATGTTTTCAAGGCTCATCCCTGTCATTTGCATGTACCAGGGTTTCCTTCCTTTTTATTGCTCAATAGTATCCCATTGTATGGAAATACCACATTTTAGATTTTGTCTATCCACTCACCAATTGGTTGACATTTGAGTTGTTTCCAGTATCTTGGCTATTACATATAATGCTACAATGAAGATTAGTGTACAAGTTTTTACATGGACCTGTGTTTTTAATGCTCTTGGGCACATACATATCTGGCAATGGACTGCATCCAATGGTAACGGCACAGTTTTTGAGGATCTGGCAAACTGTTCTCCGAAAGGATATACCAACACAACACTAAATTTTTTTAAAAAGAGGATGTACCATTTTACATTCCCACCAGTGACAGAGGGTTTCATTTTCTTCAATTCCTTTCCCACACTTGTTACTGTCTTTTTTGCAGTCGTCCTCGTGGGTGTTAAGAAATGTCTACACCCCTATACCGCTAATGGTGGACAAGGGAGAATAGTGAATAGCTACTTTAGATTCCCATCCAGTCACCGCTCCAGCAGGCATGGGAGGCAGAGTTCAGAGAACACAAACTGGCTCTGCTGTGTGTTGGCTCCTTGACCCTGAGGCAGATCACCTTTCTGACTTGATTTTCTTATCTACAAAGTAGTAAACACCCCCTTCATGTGAGAGGTGGCAAGCCTGAAAATGTTCATGCCACATCCATGGTGGGCACTCCAGAGCGTTTCTTTCTCTACCCGTCTCCCAGGCACGGTGGGTTCATTAGAACTGGGATCAAAGTGGAGGGGCTTTGAGAGGCTCACTGTGTGTCGGGTGTGGGCGTGAGTGATGAACCTGGGGCACATCACTGGGACATGGGGTCCCTGGAGTGGGGGGATCTGGGTGCCCTTCACTCATGGAAGGAGAGGTCACACATCCAGGCCTGCACTGCCCATCCCCTCTCACCCTGCTTCCACATGTCCCTCCAACTCCAGCCTCTGGCTCAGTCATTCAGTAAATAGCTGCTCCAGCCACCAACTCGTTGCTTGTGAACCAAGTGGGGCCTGTGGGCCAGAAACTCCACATCCAGGGGAGGAAGGACTCAGAGAAGACAGGTGCATCGTGGCATGCCTGGCCTGAGACAGATGGACATTCTGGGGCTGTGGAGTGGTTGTGGTGGAGACATGCTAGACGAGGTAAGGCCTGATGCCACACTTGGTCCAACCTGCGGTCTAACCCGAGCCCCCAGCTCTCTCCAGGCCACACTGCAGTCCCCAGTCCACAGTGCCCTAAGAGGCTGCAGTGGGCACAGCACCCAGCCTTTATTAGCCTATCAACTTGGAGAGGCAGCATCTTCCTGCTACCCAGGAGGTCTTTGCATGGTATCCCACCCTGAGGACCCAAAGGAGAGCTTGTGGCATTGAGACCCACCGCTTGATCCAGCCTTTGCGTGGCAGATTTCCCTTTAAATCATTGAACTAGGTCATGGCACAAACCCTCAGCTCCCACCGCACTCATGGGATCACCCAGACTCTCCTTGGCCTGTCAAGCCCTTCTCGATCATCCTCCCTAGACCCTTTTGCTGGTGCTGGTAAGCACCCCTCAGGCTCTACTGTCTAGCCGTCTCAACCTCACTGCTCTCCTAGAAGCACACTCAGGACATTTCCTTTTCAGGGCCTTTAACTTGGTATTCCTGCTGCCTGGAAGGCATCGCTTCATTGCTCTAGTTAGGTCTCTGCTCATGCCCTTGAGAGAGCTCTCCTGGTTCCCTTATTTAAAGAAACACCCCATCACTATCTCAAGCCCTTTAACGTGCTTCCTTTTCCTTATAGCACTTAACCACTAGCAGAAAGCTTTATGTGTTACACATGTGTGTAATATACAAGCGTATGTGTGAATGTATGCTGCTGCTGCTGCTAAGTCACTTCAGTCGTGTCCAACTCTGTGCGGCCCCATAAGACGGCAGCCCACCAGGCTCCTCCGTCCACGGGATTCTTCAGGCAAGAATACTGGAGTGGGTTGCCATTTTCTTTTCCATGTGAATGTATATAAATACATTAAACAGTACCCAACATGGCCCATAGTTGGTGTTCACTACATGTTTATTAGGCTTCCCAGGTGGCACTAGTGGCAAAGAACCCAGTTCGCCAATGCAAGAGACATAAGAGAAGTTCGATCCCTGGGTCAGGAAGATCCCCTGGAGGAGGGTATGGCAACCCACTCCAGTACTCTTGAGGAACCAAGAATACTGTCTTGGTCCTCTGTCTGGGGAACCCATAGACAGAGAAGCCTGGTGGGCTACAGTCCACGGGGTCACAAAGAGTAGGACATGACTGAAGCAACTTAGCATGCACGTGTTTATGAAGTAGATGGATGAGGGCACATCGTACCTGCAGGAACGTGGCCCCAGGGGAGGAACCTGCTGAGGGGCCTGCGGTGTAGGTCAGGCCCCAGCACATGAACCAGGGCTCCTGAGCCTGGCCATCCTTGAGGCTTGGCCTGCAACTCCTGTCTGCTCCTGAGGTTTAGTCGCAGTCCATCCATTCCCATCAGCACCTGAATAGTAGGAACAAAACAAGCTATTTGAGAAGGAATCACCAGTTGTGGATGATGATACTAATTTAATCTTTAAGCTTTTTCTGTCCAAGGCCAAGAGGCAGGTACTTTAGGCTTTGCAGGCCCTGGGCCCTGTCGCTGCCACTCAGCTCCACCATGTTCCCGCACAGGCAGCCACACACAGTATGTAATCAGGTGAGTGTGGCTCCGAATCAATCAGACTTGGGTCATGGACACTAAAATTTGGATTTCTCATGATTTCTACTGCAGTGTCACAAAATAGTATTTTTCTTCAACTATTTAAAAGTGTAAAACCGCATATCCAGAGCAGTCTATAGCTGGACTTGTGGTAGACTGCATGGCCTGGAACTGATGGGTCCAGCTCAGACTTGTGTCCCTGGGTCACGTGTTATGTCCGCAGGCATGAGTGAGAGGTCATGTAGGGTGATGGGGGAGAGCCAGGCCCAGAGGCTCTGTTTCATCTCTAGCTGGCCTATTGGCTGCAGCTCTGGGTGTGGGGGAGGAAAGCACAGTGCAGGGACATGGACATATGTTCTTGAATCTAGAAAAGTATGAAATACAATTGGAACAGGAGTCCAGAAACCTGCATCCACATCCAGCGTGGCCTCTTGCCAGCTGCAGGATGTGGCAAATTCTCTCTGGGTTGAATAGTATGGTGGATTCTGGGGCCAAACAGAAAAATGTTAGGATAATCACTTTACCACTGACAGTCTTGTGACCATGATGTATCATCCTTTGAGCCTCTGTTTTCTCATCTGTAAAATGGCAACAGTATCATTATCCACTTCATAGATTTTTCTGAGGATTAATGATAGTGCATGTATATTCCATAGTATAGTGCCCGGCATGCAGTAAATTAGCCATAAATAATATATATTGATAATATTTTTTAAAGAGGAGAAACATCCTCTAAGGTGCTTCTCAAAAAAAGGGAGGGGGCTCAAAGTTCAAATACCAGTAAGCAATGCTCCCCTCCATGTCCTAATACACCGTAAAGGCTCTTGAGAAGTCCTATTTCTCAAGCTTCGTGGACCATCAGTGCTTCCACATCGAATGCCGATAACATCTCCTGACACCAGTGTTCTGGGAAAACTCTTTGAAGCCCACTTTGAGAGATGCTCCAATACTTTGGCCACCTCATACGAAGAGTTGACTAATTGGAAAAGACCCTGATGCTGGGAGGGATTGGGGGAAGGAGGAGAAGAGGATGACAGAGGATGAGATGGCTGGATGCCATCACCGACTCAATGGACATGAGTTTGAGTAAACTCTGGGAGTTGGTGATGGACAGGGAGGCCTTGGCGTGCTACGATTCATGGGGTCACAAAGAGTCGGACATGACTGAGCGACTGAACTGAACTGAACTGAACTGAAACAAGAGCATCTTTGCAGCTTAGATCCTAATTCCTGTCCAGGGACTTTAGCCGTCCCATCCTGTTTCACATGGGGCCAGAATCACTTCCCTCTTGCAAAAGACTCCAATAATTGCTTCTGCTTGGTCTACTGGTTCCTTGAGGGCAGATCAGAATATGAGGAATTTAATAACCATGGTCTGGGTACCCTGCCAAAATGCTGCAGGGCCCCAGCTCAGACAACTCAAATGTGGTGAGAACACAGAGAGCAGTTCCCCTCGCCAGCAGACCAAAGCCACTGCCAAAGCCCTCAGATTCCTGCTCCCCATGTTGGCAGAGCCCCGCCGCCCTCCAGCTAGTGTTTACCCAACTTGATGAGCAATTAGCGTTCTGCTGGGAGGCACCTGTAGTTAGTGGGGCCACACACAGGCCCTGCCCTGAGACCAGCTAGTTCAAACCAGCTGGCTCTGCCTCCTAAAGGACTCAGTTTCCCCACATGTAAAATGGAGGCGACAGCCGCACCTATGTCTCTGAGGTTTCAGTGTGGCTGCCTAAACTGGAGACCCCAAAGAACAGCAGCTGAAACAAACAGAACGGGAGACGTGCAGTCCAGGGCTATGGTGCTGATGATATGAAGTCATCAGGGTTCCCATCTCCTCTTGACTTCCTGCTGCAACACCTTCCACAAGTAGCTTCCCAGTCTAGTTCATCTTTAAGGTCACTTCCCAGTCCAGGAAGCCGGCTGGAGCTTCAGGCATTGTCTCCTCATCCCAAGCGATAACAAAAGAGGGAGGGAGGAAAAGAGCTTGCCCCTCCTTCTCTGGAGGCTTCCCTGAAGTCCCATGTCATCTCCCCACTTACATCTCACTGACTAGGCAACTTAGCACAGGGCCACATTGCTGCCAAGGAGGCTGGGACAAAAAGGGGGCAGTGGGCCTGTCACTAAGGTTGAGGGAAGACTGGGTACTAGGTAGGCAAGTACTGAGGATGCCTCTGGCTCATCTAATAAAGGTGAGGTATTATCATTATTGGGCTTCCCTGGTGCCTCAGATGGCAAAGAATTCACCTGAAATGCAGGAGACACAAGATGACATGGGTTCAGTCCCTGGGTGGGGAAGATCTTCTGGAGAAGGAAATGGCAGCCCACTCCAGTATTCTCACCTGGAGAATTCCACGGACAGGGGAGCCTGGTGAGTTACAGTCCATGGGGTTGCAAAGAGTCAGACTGACTGAGCGACTAACACACACACACACACACACACATACATTATCATTGTTAATAACAGTGCTGCAGATCTGGGCTCAAAAAGAAGAGAAAAAGACAAATTAGCCAGAAGAGATACAGGGCACCTTATTCAGAGCTGGGAGAGTGGCCACCTATGTGGTGCAATCAGGGGAACTACCCAGTGCTGGGTATTTAGTCAATACTTATGTATCCACTGCTATTCTGGGACTAAGGATAGAGAAGAGAAGGCTGAAGAGGCAGTATTTTATGATAATTAAGAGTGGGGTCTGAAATACACTTTCTGGGTAGAGTCCCAGGTCTGCCACTTCCTGTGTGATCCTGGGCAACTTACTTAACCTCTCTGAGCTTCATTGTCTTCAGCTCTAAGTTAGAGAATATAATGAACACCATCACAAGATTATTCTGAGAGTTCAATGAATTAATACAAATAAAGTGCCTTGAACATTGAATAAAAAAGCACTGGGATCTCTTGAGTGGATCATGGAGCTCCTCAATACCTTCTTGGCTTTCTTCCTGCCGCCTAGATCAGATCATTCATTGAGCAGCCACTCTGCTGGCACTGCAGATTCAAAGATGAAATCCATCTCAACCTGATTCCCTCATCACAGGGATGTTCCTGTGCTTCCAACTGTGCACCATGCTGACCTCCTGAAGGTGGCTAGGCAGAGGTGTGGGGTCAGGTGAGGGGCACACAGAGGACATATTCTGAGAACTTTGGTCCAGGCAAGATAGATCCGAGGCGCTAAGAGACTTTGGGTTGGCCCCAGGCCCAGGTGGGATGCAGCCTGTCCACATCTGTGTCTCACAGTTCCGGGCAGGCAGTCAGGCCTGTGGACAGGACCCAGGGGACAAGATCACCCAATTCCAACATGGAAAAGTAATCCTCTGTTTTCCTAGGTTATCAGATGAGCAGTGATCTGAGGACAAAGGGTGATCAGCCATGGATGCTGTGGAGCTGAGCTAGTTGCCTTCACCTCAGAGCCCTGCCAGTTTTCTTTTCTCAGGGCCCCAGACTTCCCAGGGCAGTTTCTATGACCATTTCCCTCCACCCAACCCTATTCTTGAGACCATCACACACGCTCCCCAGCCAGCTTTGGGGAGTGGTTAAAACAGTGAGCTCTGACCACCTTTGTCAGGTATTAATTAATTGCCTCTCAGTTCTAAATATTCCTTCACTATGTGCTCAATGGTAAGCAACAGAATTCCTTTAAGCACTTCTTTTTTAAGGTGACCATGAATTTAAGCTCTCAGTAGAAGACTCTGGAGGGACATGGTAGGAGGAAAAGTCTTCCTGTAATTTCCAGCTCAGGGCTGGAGATTAATTCCAACTCCAGCCGAGGGCACAGAACGCGGTCCACATGAGACTGCAGCCTCGGCCCATTGATAACCTGTCCAGAGCCCTCTTGAAACCACAGCCCCTTCATAGTCTGTGCACACTTGCCCGTAGCCTGGAGTTTACAGGCCCAGTAGTGGCCCCTCCGCAAGCCTATGTGCAGCCCAGGTGGTCTGAAGGCCACCTGCCCTGCTGGTGCCCACTCTCCCACGGCCCCGATACGGTTGGCTAAAGGCCTGATGTCCACCCGTTTGATTCCTGAGTCAGGAAGATCTGCTGGAGAAGGGATAGGCTACCCACTCCAGTCTTCTTGGGCTTCCCTGGTGGCTAAGCTCGTAAAGAATCTGCCTGCAATGCAGAGACCTGGGTTCGATCCCTGAGTTGGGAAGATCCCCTGGAAGAGGAAAAGGCTACCCACTCCAGCATTCTGGGCTGGAGAATTCCATGGACTGTATAGGCCATGGGGTCGCAAAGAGTCAGACACAACCGAGCAACTTGACTTTTCCCTTCCCCCACATGTATCCACTCTGGAGCGATGCCTATGACTTGCTCAGAAATTTCAGACCAGCTCCAGCTGGCTAAATCATCAAACTTCTCTGCTCTCTGGTGACTGAACTACACCTTTTCCAACACGGTCTAAACACCATCCAAGTTTGTCCTTCCTTGGGAATTTATGAAAAAACTACCACTAACATCACTCTTAATGGTAAAAGACAGAACGCTTTCCCCCTAAGATCAGAACAAGAAAGGATATCCACTCTTACCATTCAACACTGTACTGGAGTTTTTAGCCAGTGCAGAGAGGTTCTTTAAAACTTAAAAAAAAAGGCATAAGATTAGAAAGAAGTAAAACTCTTAGTTAGCATGTGACATTTGTATAGAAAATCCAATGGAACCTAAAATTGAGTTTAGCAAAGTTCCAGGATACAAAATCAATATACAACAATCAATTGTATGTCTGTATACTAGCAATGAATAATTGAAAATTGAAATAGAAAAATATGCCATCTACAGTGTCATCAAAAAATATGAATGACTTAGGGATAAAACACAGGAAAGACTTGTACAGTGAACACTATAAAACATTGCCGAAAGAAGTGAAAGAAAATCTACAAATGGAGAGATATAGGTGGCTTTTCTTTATTTGTAGATTCTGCATTTGTGGACTCACATACTCTTTAGGTTCACTTGTGAGCCCAAGTCAGTGATGCCGGTGCGGCTGCAGATTTGCAGGCTGCCCAGGACAGCAGGACACACGTGTTCCCAGCTGAGCCCAACACGGTGACGCTCTGCCTTCTTGTTTCAGACCCTTAGCAAGTGTCCTTTTCACAGCCTATCTGAGGCTATGTTTTCACATTTGTACTTTTTGTTGGTAATTTTAAAATGACCCCCCAAGCATAGTGGAGAAAGGCTGCCTGGTGCTTTTCTGTGCAAGAAGTCTGGGAGGTGCCTTTTTGCAAAAACTTGTTATGTCAGATAAACTTCAGGCCTGAGTTATAATGTTGTTGGCTGTGAATTCATTCTTAATAAATCACCGGAAGATATGACAAAAGACGTCTTTTAACAGAAACACACATACAGCAAGTTTACTTATTGATCAGTTGACAAAAATGTGATTAGACGCTCACAGGACCTAACCCTGTATTTCCCCTGGGAGCAATGGCTCAGATTCACCAACTTAGTATTCATGGAGACTGTATAGGCAATAACTACTGGGAATAAAGAGACTCAACTGTATTGGTTGGTACATGGGTCAGAGCACTCAATATTAAGATGGCAATTTGCCCCAGATTGATTTATAGATTCAAGGCAATTCCAATAAAAACCCAAGCAGAATTTTCTATAGAAACTGACAAGCTGATTTTAAAATTCATATGGAAATATGAAAGACATAAAATGGTCAAAAGAGCTTTGACAAAAACAAAGTTAGAAGGCTAACACTATATGATTTCAAGAATTATTATGAAGCTACAGTAATCAGAATGGTATGGTACTGGCAAAAATATAGACATGTAGATGAGTATAACAGAATAGAGTCCAAACATAGGCCCACACATATTTGAACAACTGATTTCTGACAAAGTTATGAAGTCAGTGCTATGGAGAAAGGATAGCCTTTTAAACAAATGGTGCTGGAAGAACTGGATAAACATCAAAAACAAACAAAAAAAACTTTGGGTTTTTTTGTGTCTATGCCTCACACTATGTACAAAATTTCACTCGAAATGAATCATAACCTTAAAGGTGAAATGTGAAATGATAAAACTTCTGGAAGAAAACAGGAATATCTTTGTGATCTACAGTAGGCTAGGGAAGTATCTCTTAAAAGACATGCCACCAACTATATACGGAATCTAGAAAAATGGTACTGATGAACCTATTTGAAGGACAGGTTTAGAGACTGGGGGTGGCTGCTGTGGCTGACTGCTACAAGTCCATGGACGTAGAGAGTGAGATGAATTGAGAAAGTAGCATTGAAACCTATACACTACCACGTGTAAAATAGAAAGCTAGCGGAAAGTTGCCGTATAACACAGGGAGCTCAGCCCGTGTTCTGTGATGACCTAAGGGGTGGGACGGAGGGGTCGGAGGGAGGCTCAAGAGAGAGGGGGTATAAGGATATTCATGGCTGATTTGCCTTATTGTACGGCAGAAGCCAACACAATATTGTAAAGCAATTATCCTCCAATTAAAAAAAAATGCCTCCAAAAGCACAATTTGTAAAAGAACAAATGGATGGGTTGAACTATTTCAAAAGATAAAACTTCTGCATTTTAAGAGATACACGAGAAAGAAGACAAAACAGACTGGGGAGAAAATTTTTACAAAGCATATATTTAATAAAGGACTGGAATCTGGAATACTTCAAGAACTGTCAAAACTGAACAATAAGAAAGTAAACAGTCTAATAAAAAATTGGCCAGAGATTTGAAAAGACATTTAATAAGAGAAAATAAATGACAAATAGCACATGAAAAGATACACATCACTTGTCATTAATAGAGTTCCAATGAGATAATCACTACACATCTAACACAGTGGCTAAAATTAAAGACTGACCATAGCAATCTTAGTGGGTATGTGGAGGAACTGGAAGTCGTACACACTGCTGAAAGGAATGGAAAATGGTATCACCTTCTTGGAAACACTTTTGATAGTTTCTTAAGAATTAAACATAAACCTCCTATATGATCAAGCTATTCCACTCCTAGATATTAACCCAAGAGAAGAAGAAATACATGTATGTATGAAGACTTATGTGAATGTTCATAAACATTTTTATTTGTAATAGACACAAACTAGAAACAACCCAAATCCCCATCAACATTATTAACTTAGATAAGCGAATTTTGATATATCCATGCAATGGGGTACTACTCAGCAACAAAAACAAATGAGTTCAATACACACAATAACATGAATGAATCTCACAGTACCTTGCTGAGTAAAAGGAACTAGCCATAAAAACAACCAGACATTTTTTTAAAAAGTCATACAAAAGAGTGATTTTCTATATATTGTGGATTGAAAAAATACACAACCTAAAAATTGAGAGTTATGTTTTATTCGGCAGACTCTCTGAAGACTTAAGCCCAGGACCCAGCATCTCAGATAACGCTGAGAAAACTGTTCCAGAGAGGCTAGGTGGGGAGTCGGGAGATACAGAGGTTTTTGCAACAAAAGACCAGGTAGTCAGAACATCAAAGAATTATTGTTTAATAAGAGAAAAACAGACATCTCAAGTTAAGGGATGTAGTGCTTTTTTATGTATGAGTAGATGCAAGAGTCTGGGCTCACTGAAATCACTCCTTTGATGTACACCTCAGCTGTTGCCGGATAGCTCAGTTGGTAAAGAATCCACCTGCAATGTAGGAGACCCTGATTAGATTCCTGGGTCAGAAAGATCCCCTGGAGAAGGGATAGGCTACCCACTCCAGTATCCCTCTTGGCTTAACTGGTAAAGAATCTGCCTGCAAAGTGGGAAACCTGGGTTCGATCCCTGGGTTGGAAAGATTCCCTGGAGAAGGGAAAGGCTACCCACTCCAGTATCCCTCTTGGTTTAGCTGGTAAAGAATCTGCCTGCAAAGTGGGAGACCTGGGTTTGATCCGTGGGTTGGAAAGATCCCCTGGAGAAGGGAAAGGCTACCCACTCCAGTATCCCTCTTGGCTTAGCTGGTAAAGAATCTGCCTGCAAAGTGGGAGACCTGGGTTTGATCCCTGGGTTGGAAAGATCCCCTGGAGAAGGGAAAGTCTACTCACTCCAGTATTCTGGCCTGGAGAATTCCATGGACTGTATAGTCCATGGGGTTGCAAAGAGTCAGGCAGGACTGAGCGACTCACTTTCGCTTCAGCTGTCTGGGGCTGTCACCCTGTGTTTTCTCATCCTGAGTTTCCTCTGGGTGCACCACCAGGTGTGGCTTCTGTGACTGACTGCCAGCCGGGCTTGGCAGTGGGAAGCCCCTGTTTTTCTCCATTCTGAGTTCCCTCAGGGCTCACTGCTTGGGCAGCTGTAATGTGATAGCTCCAATGGCTGCAACATCCTTTATTTTCTGATATGGCAGGCAGTATTTTATTTCTCATATATAAAGCTCTCAATTCAGTTCAGTCTCTCAGTCATGTCTGACTCTTTGCAACCCCATGGACTGCAGCATGCCAGGCTTCCCTGTCCTTCACCTTCTCCCACAGCTTGTTCAAACTCGTGTCCATCAAGTTGGTGATGCCATCCAACCATCTCATCCTCCGTTGTCCCCTTCTGCTCCTGCCTTCAATCTTCCCCAGCATCAGGGTCTTTTCCAATGAGTTGGTTCTTTGCATCAGGTGGCCAAAATATTGGAATTTCAGCTTCAGCATCAGTCCTTCCAATGAATATTCAATCCCTTTAGGACTGACTGGTTTGATCTCCTTGCCGTCCAAGGGACTCTCAAGAGTCTTCTCCAACACCACATTTCAAAAGCATCAATTCTTCGGCCCTCAGCTTTCTTTATGGTCCAAGTCTCACTTTCATACATGACTACTGGAAAAACCAAAGCTTTGACTAGATGGACTTTTGTTGGCAAAGTAATGTCTCTGCTTTTTAATATGCTGTCTAGGTTTGTCAAAGCTTTTCTTCCAAGGAGCAAGTGTCTTTTAGTTTCATGGCTGCAGTCACCATCTACAGTGATTTTGGAGCCCCCAAAAATAGTCTGTCACTGTTTCCACTGTTTCCCCATCTATTTGCCATGAAGTGATGGGATCAGATGCCATGATCTTCATTTTTTGAATGTTTAGTTTTAAGCCAGCTTTTTCACTCTCCCCTTTCACCTTCATCAAGAGGCTCTTTAGTTCTTCTTCGCTTTCTGCCATAAGGGTGGTGTCATCTGCCTATCTGAGGTTATTGATATTTCTCCTGGCAATCTTGACTCCAACTTGTGCTTCATCCAGCCCTGCATTTCACATGATGTACTCTGCATATAAGTTAAATATACATGGTGACCATATACAGCCTTGAAGTACTCCTTTCCCAATTTGGAACCAGTCTATTGCTCCTTGTCCAGTTCTAACTGTTGCTTCTTGACCTACATACAGATTTCCCAGGTGGCAAGTAAGGTGGTCTGGTATTCCCATCTCTTTCAGAATTTTTCACAGTTTGTTATGATCCACACAGTCAAAGGCTTTGGTGTAGTCAATAAAGCAGAAGTAGAGGTTTTTCTGGGACTGTCTTGCTTTTTCTATGATCCAAAGGATCTATACAGGTCTAGATAATGGAAACTCAGCAATAGTAACTGAAAGCAGGATCAGTGGTTGCCTGGGCATGGTGGAGAGCTGGAGGGACCGCTATGAAATGAGAATGGGACTGCAGCAGGTGGCTTTGGGAGTGGTATATGCGCTGTCTACCTTGACTATAAACATGGCTTCATGGCTGTGTACATACATCAACAATTATTAAATTGTACATTTTGAATATGTGCAATTTACTCTGTGTCAACTATGCCTCAATAAAATTGCTATTTAAAGAAGTTGGGGGATATAAGAGTCAGCTTGAAGGGACTCCCACAGGTCAAACTTGGAACAATTTGAACATCAAAGAGAATAATGATGGTAATGGATTTTTAGTACATTGAACAGTAGTAACAATAAAAGAATCCAGAAGTGTGTGGTAATACTACAAAATGTTGTTTGAAAAGAGGGAGACGAGAAGAGGGAGAGGAAAACTTTTCTTTAGAGAAAAATGTACAAAGAGCAATAGCTCAGCTCGGCGCTTTGTGCTGACTTAAATGTATAGCATGATCAGGGTGGGAGGGAAGTCCGAGAGAGGGGATATCTGTATATATATAGCTGGTTCGCTTAGTTGTACAGCAGAAACTAACACTGTAAAGTAATTATACTCCAATATAGGGGAATTCCCATGTTGCAGCCACCAATGCAATAATTGATTCAGGCAAGATATCGATAGCTGCTGAAATCACTGGGTGAACATTTGGGGAAAATTTGCACAGGATATTCACAGTATCAAATATCATCATCCATTACCCAGATTAATTGTTTACAAAGTAGAAAATTAACTTTACAGTGCAGAGATCTACATTTAACATCACTGATGACAGGACAACTGGCGTGACTCCATCCTTACATAACATGCTGGGGAGGACACGACCTCACCTCTGTAGTGTTATTGCCCAAAATGTTCCACCCGAATCTAATCACGAGGAAACAATCAGATGCACTCAAACGGAGAGACATTCAACGTGACAACTGGGCTGTCTCTTTAAAACTATCAACGTCATGAAAGAAAAAATAGGCAGCGTGGGAGTTGAAGTGGACAGGATTCATTCTAGGTCAGGCGCTAAAGGAGATAAACAAGCAAGTGATGTTCCTAATCTTGATGGAATCTAGCATTGAAAAAAAGTCCAAATAAAACAGCTATAAAGGATATTATCAAGACATTTGGGGAATTCAGAATTGGGCTCTATGAAGTTATCATACATGCTGATTTTATTGTAACAATGGATGGTGACAATGTATTGTAAGAACATGAAACGTTTTGGTTATTTTGGTGTTTGGTGTTTTGGTTGTACAGAAGAATGCCCTTGTTTCTGGGCTATACATGGGTACAAGCTGAAGTATTTAGAGGTGAAATGGTATATAGCTCCACCTATATACCTCCTTCCTAGGTCTCAGCCCCCTTCAGGGAGAGAAGGAAGAAGGAAGGGAAGCAAAGAGGAGAGAGGGAGAGAGGGTGTGTGTGTTGTGGCAAATACTAACTGGTGAGTTTAGCTGAAGGGTATGTGGGTGTTTATAGCATGTTTCTTAACTTTGCTGTCAGTGTAAAGTTGAAGCTAATATTAAAAGTTGAAGGAGAATGGGCAGGTTAGGGGTAGCTGGCCCAGAGGGGTCTTTCCAGCTGGGCGAGTCAGCTTAGGGCTCAGACCCCTGAGTGCCAGGGGTCACTGGCACTTTTTTCTCTTCTCAGCCACAGCCCCACCTGGCCTGTCCGGCCTGGGCCGCTGGTGGCAGGGTGCTTGTCACTTCCTGCTCAGCACCTCTTGCTGCCCCTGTCCTGGAGCCCCCCACCCCCGGTGGAGCTCAGAATAAAGCATCGGTGAGTCTCAGGAAGGGGCAGGTGTGGAGAAGCAGCCCAGTGGTTGAAGACGTCCTCTCCGGCCCCAGCCATGGCCTCAAGAGGCACGAGGCCATCAGTTCTTCTTGAAGTTGGGAAATCGTGTGCCTACAGCTCAGCTCGCCCTCAGAAACCCTGCATGCCAGCTCAGGTCCTACCATGGCACACAGGCCCTGGGTCTACCACTGTGCCCACCCTGCCAGTCTCTTCTCCTCCTGGCCTCACTCACACTGCTCCAGCCCCACCAGCCTCTAGGCTGTTTTGAGAACACATATCAGGGCCACGCCCCCTCAGGGCTTTGCGCTGTTTCTCTCTGGAAATGTCTCCCCACTCCACTCTGGACCAGCTCCCAGGGTCCTCCCTCCCCTCCCCTCCCATCTGGCTTTATCTTGTCTTTCTCCTGATCGCATCTTACCACCTCACCTGCCATCTGTTGGTCCTGTTTTTTGCCCATCTCTCCCACCAGAATGCCACTTCCCCAGGGAAGTCAGTTTGTCTGTCCCACCACTGCTATATTCTCAGCACCTAGACGGGTGCCTGCGACATAGCAGGTGCTCAGTAAAGACTTCTGGAGTCGCTGATGCCAAAGCCAGTCCCTGCTTCCCTCTGGACAGTGGCGTGTGCGTGCCTGTTGGGCCAGCTGGGTACCCTCCTGAGACCCATCTCCTGGGTGTAGGCAGAGTTCTCAGAGGGTTGGGTGGGTGCCACCTGCGGCATCAACACATTACATAATCTGGCACCAGGCAGGGCGAGAGGGGCAGGCAGGGCCTTTGTCAGGCATTTGCCCGGAGAAGCTTCCCCGGCCACATCCCGAGCTGCCAACCCTTCAGCTTTGTGCTCCCTAATCGCACCGACAGGCCCCACCGCCCATTCACCGTGCCCACTGGCCCTGAAGGGAAGCTGCATAGACACCCGGGGCCTGGGAGGAACTGGAGCACTGGTATGTCCAGACCTCGCCCAACCCGGACAGTGGGGACCCTGGGAGGTCGCCTATAACCCCTGCCCACATACTCCTGGACTGCAGGCCTCACTTGAGACTCTGCCTGTCTGCCCACTGACCTTTCCTGCACTGGGGCTCACAGCCTGAGCTGCTGGGAGAAGCACAGCCCAGGCCCAGGCCTCTGTTGCCCACAGTGTGACCTGGGCCAGGCAGGGGCTCTGCCAGCCTTGTCATCCTCTTCTGCTACTAGGGAATGGTAGTGGTGACTGGCCTCACAGCACCATGCATGCATGTCAAGGGCCGGGCTCCCTCTCAGAGTCAGCGAGTGAGGGTCGTGGTCTTGGAGGGGCCACTCTGAATCGGGCCAGGCCAGCTGCTGGGGACCAGAGTCATTTGTACATCCCACCCTCATCTGCTTTCTTGGCTCTTAGAGCCCCGCTCAGGGAGACAGATATAAATGAACAATCACAAGCAGGCAGCAGGTGGTGAGCTAAGGAGAGCAATCAGAGCAATGAGGTGGAGGGGTCAGGGCAGCAGGACAGGTTCCGTGCAGAGGGGATCGTTGAGCAGAGGCCTGGCTGGAGTGAGGGGCGAGCCAGGTGGGTGGCTAGGGAGGGGAGTAGCAAGTGCCAAGGCCCTGAGTGGGGTGTCTGGGTAGGTGGGAGGCTGGTGCTGCAGTGGAGCCAATGCCCTCTCCCGCCCATCCTCTTCCCATCCCCGGGGCGAGGAGCCAGTCTCTGCCTCAGCACTTGCCAGGTATTAGCTGACTTGCTCCCCCACACGTCTGCTCTTTAAGGCTGGCACCGCTACTGTACAGATAAGAAAATCAAAGCAAAGATTGAAATGACTTGCCTAAAATCTGCCAGCTGGTGAGGGATTTGAACCCAAGCAGTTCTGCTCCAGAGCCTAAACCTAGCCTCAACAACAGTCAGGGAGGCTGAGGCCACAGAAAGTGCTTAACTAATGTTGTGCCCTCCTCTGTGCCTCCGTACAGGGTACCGCCACCTGGAAGACCCCTTAAGACACTGTTGTCCCTGACTCTGAGATCTGCTCTTATTGTGCCCATATTACAGATGAGAAAACCACGGTCAAGAGCTCTTAAGTCATTAGCCAATTTCAAACAATTAGAGGCAGGACAGGGATCAGACTTGCATCTGTCCAACTGCAGAGCTCATGCAGACCCAGAGGACCAGTAAGTGTGTGCAGAGGGGAGAGGGAAGGGGCAGCCGACCAGGCAGAGGGAGGGGAACCAAACCGAAGGCTTATTTTACACTTTGGGGTTTTCATCTGGATGGAAAAAGTAGTTCATTGTTGAGGGGACCACTGCGTTCTGCCACCTGAAACATCAATAGCCAAGGTAATTGGGGACCTCTGTCTGGCCACTCAGTCTCTGAAAAGAATTTTCAGGTAGGTTTCAGCCGGGAGCGCTGGATTCTACTTAGAATGTAAAATTCATGTGTGAAGTGTTTTATCTGAAGTGGGAATAGGTAATTGATTCTTTAAGGAAAGTGACCTTTCTGGGCCCTGGAAAGCGGTATTCAGGTCCCTTTCTGATTTTTCTGTGCATAAAGGCAATTATCCCAAGTCAGCTCTCCACACAGGAAATGGGACTCACTAATTTTGCACAACAGATGTCTTACTGTAGCCTTTCTTTATTGCAAGAAGGATTATTGTATCAGCTTGTTTCACGTCAGAGAGAAAAAAGCAGGCACTGCCTTTACCAGTGGATCTAGGTGAGAGATTCCAGGAGGCTGAGAAATCCTTGCTCTGCCTATTCCCAGGGTGGCTGAGCGTCACTTTCCTGCTCTGTGCCTTGGTTTCCTCCTCTGGACAATGGCGATCACCACCACTAACAATCCTCACCGGCAGTGGATTCTGAGAATGGAAACGCGGTGCCCCTCCCTCTGTCCGTGCTCACCATGTGGCTTGCTATGACCAGCAGGACAACTGCAGACACAACACAAGCAGAGGCTTCACTCTCTTTTGAGACTCTGAGACCACCCTGTGAAGAGCCTGAGCTAGCCCACTGGAGGGGACAGAACCAGGCCAGACCAGCTGAAGCCCCAGGTGAGGGAGGCCATTCTAGACCAATGAGCCCCAAGGAGCTGGTTCAGATCAGAACTCTCCAGCAGACCCACAGGATTGTGAGAAATAAATACTTGTTTTAATCTACTCAATTCGGGAACTGTTTTGTTCCACAACAACAGCTAACTGATAGATCTCCTCTTGGTCTTGAATCTGTTAAGTTTTTTGGTGCTTGGGTTAAAAGTGAATCTATTGGGAGATTATTGGGGATCACAGAATTGAAGTGAAGCCTGAAGAGCCAGGTTTGGAATCAGGAAGGGACCATTCCACCAAAGCCTTCATCCTTGCATGCCGGGACGCAAAGAGTTAAAAGCCCTGCACAATGATCATGTGTCCAACTTTGGCTGTACCATGAAGCAGGTAAGAAGCAGGGCCAGAGGGAAAGACACACACAGGGAAGTAGAAAGCAAGAAGCCTCTGGAGCAAGCCTATCTTAATTCATTCCCCAGTCTGCTGTGTCTGAGCAAGTTACTCTTTGAGCTTACTTTGGCCATGTGTAAATGTGCTGGGAGCTGCCTCTGCATACTGGGTTTGCTGCACACATGAAATGAAGTGATATGTGCAAACCAATTAGAATAGGACCTGACATTCAGAAAGCACTCAGCAAGGGCTAGTTGCCATTTTTATAATTATATTCTGCAGTGGGAGGGGAGAATTCAGCAATGATCTTCCATGACTTGTCAAATCACTAGGACTCCACACAGGGTGGGGAAGGTAATTCCCCCAAAGGAAACTGAGGTTCCGCTGGGAAGGATACTGGGTGACCAAAAATGACAGATGTCCCTCTTGAGGTGTTGTGAGGACTTGACTTCATCATTTCTGGTAACTGAGCCAAGCCCTGCACAGGGAGGTGGACCTTGTCCCTGTCCCCAGGACCCACCTCTGGTGGTGGAGAGGTTGTACTGAGTAAGTGAGCCGATTGATAACAGGATGACTCCTGAGGACACCAAATACCAAGGTGAATGGGAAAGAAACGGACAAAGGCTGCTTAGGTAATGTGATGGGGTGAAAGAAAATACTTGTGTCCTGGTGTAAAGAGAGTATTTAGTGTCTTATTAGCTGCTGCTTGGTGTATACAAAGACCCTTTGTACACCATCTGTGTCATTTCCTGTCCCCGGCCTCCAGGAAGCCCCTGGCTGGGGGCTCAGTAACCCTGGCTCCTGCTCTGCGCCATGGACAAATCCCCTTCCCCTCCGTGAGCCTTGGTCTTCACATTGATGTGATTAAGGTGCTGAATCAGTCAGCCATTTATCAAAAACTTTAGCCTTCCTGCATTCCTTGTGACACCCCCAAAAAATAGATGAAATTGAGAGAGGAGTTCAACTTATGAGTCAGCTTCTCTGCCACCTCCCTCCCACCCCGAGGGCCCAAGACACTTCTGCAGACACCTGAGATGCTAAGGAGTCCCAGCTGCAAACCACAAGGTATATAGATGATATCTTGGAACAGATGAGGGTGGTGGGAATCCTCGCTGTGCTCCTTACTTGCTGTGTGATCTTGGGTTGGTCACTTGACCTCTCTGAACCACCTACATCATCTCTCCAGTAGGGATGGAAGTTAGGAGATAGCTCTGGGTTCTAGAACCCATGCTTCACCACTGACTTGCTCTGTATCTTGGCGAGCTCCTTCTCTTTGGTGGGGCCCAAATGTGATGGGATTCCTTATTCTCCAGCACACCTACCTGAGTTTGCCTCTCAAGAGGCATGGCGACTCCCCAAGAGCACAGCTTGCCGTCTCCTCCCTCCTAGGCTCGGCAGAGGAGAGAGCTCTAGCAGAACACTGACAGCCCTATAGCCCGGAAAGAGCAGACCAGTCAGTGGGCAGCTGACCCCGTGACACAGAACCTGAGCTGAGGCCTGTTGCCTGGCAACAGGCACCGTCACACACTGTGGGTGGCCATGGGTTCCAGTGGTGGTCCACATCACCAGCCCAGACCAGACCTGCTGGGCGCTGGAGAGGGCAGGTGGAGTGTCTGTGGAGGCTTGGCTGCAAAGCTTCCATCTGCTGGGCCTTTGCGTGTGGCCCTCCTAGAAGCACACAGATACTCCTGTTATTATTATCATCCTAAATCCTGATCAGAACCAGCAAATGGGGATTGTCATCCCCTCCACACAGGTGAGCAAACAAACAGCCTGGCTGAGGGTGCTGTCCGGGAGCTTGTGGTGGGTCAGCAGGCAGCATCCCCCTGCCCCACCCCACCCCGACTATGACCTGGGAGACAGAGGACAGGGCGGCCACAGGTCATGGGGCGGTTTCAGACTGGGTTTTGTGGGAGAGGCAGAAGATGGGGAGTGCTTGTGGGCCTAATGCAGGTCAAGAAGCAACAGTTAGAACTGGACATGGAACAACAGACTGGTTCCAAATCGGGAAAGGAGTACGTCAAGGCTGTATATTGTCGCCCTGCTTTATTTAACTTCTATGCAGAGTACATATGCAAGATGATGGGCTGGATGAAGCACAAGCTGGAATCAAGGTTGCTGGGAGAAATATCAATAACCTCACATACACAGATGACGAAACACTTATGGCAGAAAATGAAGAACTAAAGAGCCTCTTGATGAAAGTGAAAGAGGAGAGTGAAAAAGTTGGCTTAAAACTCAACATTCAGATAACTAAGATCATGGCATCTGGTCCCATCACTTCATGGCCAATAGATGGGGAAACAATGGAAACAGTGACAGACTTTATTTTTGGGGGCTCCAAAATCACTGCAGATGGTGACTGCAGCCATGAAATTAAAAGAAGCTTGCTCCTTGGAAGAAAAGCTATGACCAACTTAGACAGTGTATTAAAAAGCAGAGATACTACTTTACCAACAAAGGTCTGTCTAGTCAAAGATATGGTTTTTCCAGTAGTCATATATGGATGTCGGAGTTGGACTATAAAGTAGGCTGAGTGCTGAAGAATTGATGATTTTAAACTGTGGTGTTGGAGGAGACTCTTGAGAGTCCCTTGGACTGCAAGATCAAACCAGTCAATCCTAAAGGAAATCAGTTCTGAATATTCATTGGAAGGACTGATGCTGAAGCTGAAAGTCCAATACTTTGGCCACCTGATGCGAAGAATCAACTCATTGGAAAAGATCCTGATGCTGGGAAAGATTGAAGGCAGGAGGAGAAGGGGACAACTGAGGATGAGATGGTTGGATGGCATCATTGACACTATGGACATGAGTTTGAATAAGTTCTGAGTGTTGGTGACGGACAGGGAAGCCTGGCGTGCTGCAGTCCATGGGGTCACAGGGAGTCAGACACGACTGAGCAACTGAACCGAACTGTGGGCCTAATACCACCCAAGCCCTGATGATGTAAGGTCCAGCATTACTGCAGCCTAAGTGAAGGCTCCAGAGGTCAAGTGGTCAAGGCCCTAGACTACCTGGAGTGGGAGGGGCCTGTGTGGCACCTGAGCAGTGGCTCCAGCAGGCATGCCCCTCTGTGGACACACTCAAGTCATGGACCTCGAGGCGCTGAGTCTCTGGATGCTGACCCTTCTTCAGACACCACCTCGCTCCTTCAGTGGCCAGCCCAGCTTGGGTCTCTAGGGGTTGCTTCAGGGTGCGGCACAGAAACCCAGCAGTACATGTGGCACGGGCCTCGGGCCAGGCGTCCTCGTCTCTGCTTACTGTCTGTGTGACCCTCCACAGATGAGGGTCACATGAGGTGTTATGCGATGAGGGTCACGTGAGATATCTGAGGGTCACGTGAGGTATCTGAGGGTCACGTGAGGTGTCATGTGACGAGGGTCACGTGAGGTGTTATGATACCTCTGGGTGTCATGAGGATTTCTTCTGGGGATACCTCATAATGTGTGTTATGCGGTATCATAACACCTCAGTTTTCAGTCAAAAACTGAGACTCAGAGAGGTTAAGCTTTTGCCCAAGCCCACACAGCTAGTGGGCAGGGCTGGGATTCCAGGTTATTTATTCAGGTATCTGAATATCTATGTTTGCTGTGTGAAAAACTACTGCACAACGTAATGACTTAAAACAGCAACCTTCTTGTGTACCTGAATGTGCAGTTTGGCAGGGCCTGGCAGAGACCACTCAGCTCTCTCCTGTAGGCATTAGATGAGTAACTTGGGGTCTGGGCGCCAGTCTCCCAAAGGTGTCTTCACTCCTGGGCTGGGTGGGCTGAGACTAGTTGAGTGGCTCTCCATGGGGCCTTGGAGCAAGAGTCCTGGGAGGGCCTATTTCCAAAGCCTATTCTGAGCTGACGCCCCCTCTCCCCTGCCCCCAGTGGTTGGAGTGTGTGGGTAATAAAGCATAGCAGGGAGGCGGGGGATCTGCCTGGAGCTGGCAGGTCCCTCCACACAGGATCCAAGTGGAGTGCTGTGTCCTGGAGCCTGGGTGAGCCTGGAGGGCAGGGAAGGAGAAGAGGAGGCAGGAGGGACTGGCCCCAGGGGGTCTGAGCTGGTCAAACAGGCCAGGGAGCCAGACACAGAGGCAGCAGGCAGAAACAGGCCTTTAAAATACAAAGTGGGTTTCCCCGATAGCTCAGTGGGTCAAGAATCTGCCTGCTGTGCAGGAGATGCGGGTTTGATCCCTAGGTCAGGAAGAGTCCCTGGAGAAGGAAATGGAAACCTACTCCAGTATTCTTGCCTGAAGAATACTACGGACTGAGGAGTCTGGCGGGCTACTTCCATGGGGTTGCAAAGAGTCGGACACAGCTGAGTGTCTAAGCACGCATGCATGCAAAATGCAAAGCAGCCCCTGACACAGCTGCTCCCACTTAGAAGCCCAGCCGTTCAGGCCCAGAGCCCAGGGGTGCCCTTGCTTCCTCTTCTCACCCACCATCAGGTCGCCTCCATAATGTGGAGTCCACATCTGTCCCCCCAGCTCCACAGTCACACTGGGGTGCAGCCACTGTCCGCTCATGCCTGGATCCTTGCAGGAGGCTCCTCACTGTCTACCCTGTCCAGTTTTCAACCATTTTCTACTCAAAAACCAGAGAGTTTTTAAAACTGTAAATCAACATCACATCACCCCCAGTTTAAAAAGTCCGAGGACTTTCCTTAGAATAAAGTTCAAGCTCTTCAAGCTCAGCTTTCTACAGACACTGTCAACCCTTTACCCTCTTCACTCCCTCTGCCAGAACGATCTCCCACTTCTTTGCTTGGCTGATTCCTTCTGGTCCTTCTAGTTTCAGCTCCAATGTTACCTCCTTGGAGAGGTGCTCTCTGCCCAGCTGGCCTGAGGTCATCTTTCCCACCCTGTGACGTCACTGATTTGTTGGCTCGCTTTCTTCCTTGTCTCCTCTCTGCCCAGCCCTGGCTTCCTGAGGGCAGGGACCACATTCATTGCGCTCACTGCTGTGTCCTAGACATCTGAGCAGGGCTTGGGGAGGAGTGGACACTTAATAAACACTTGTGAATGAGCGACAGAGTTGAATGAATAAATGCACTCATGACACATATTCGCGGTCACAGCACTCAGTCGCACGCTTGGACCCTCTCCCACACTTGCAAACACATGCACTCCTCCAAGCCTGGCTCACATAATTCAGATCTTCCCCGCTGCATCATACTCAGAAGCTAGGGGTGGCTTTTGTACCTGTAACCAGGGACACTGCCGCCCCCTCCTGGCCGAATCTGGGAAGTGGAGCCAGGTTCACGGCGCCCACTAGAGGCTCACTTGCAGATCCCTGGAACTCCTGTCAGCCTTCTTCCAGGCGGGATCTATCATTCTGGGCTTTCCCTCTCTACCCAGACTTTTGACCCTGGGCCTGAACCTTAAAATGTTCTAACCAGCTGTGCAGAAGGAAGGAGGAGAGGAGAAGTGGGAAAAAGACAAGTCAGCTCACCTCCTCTCCAAGCCCCGTTCCAGGATCTTTGTCACAGGCCTGGAATAGTAGGATGTAAGCATTGTTTATACTTCATAAACTTGGAATCAGTTGTGAAAGGCTTTGAATGCCAGAATGAAACCCTGGGTTTTATCCTGTGTTCATAGGGAGGCACCACAAGTTTTCAAGCAAGGAAGGGACAGGATCTAAAGAATAGACCGGAGCACGTGTGTCCATTTGTTCCTTCATCCATTCATCCAACAGCCTGTGGGAATCCAGCAGCGACAAGATGGAGGTGATGTTGGCCTTTGTGAAGCATGGTCTTGGGTGACGGGTAGAATGGGGATTTGGGCTCAGAAGGGTCACCTTGGTCTTAGGCGTGTTGAGTCCTGGGATGAGAAAAGACTCAGGATAGAGCTCCAGCTCCTGCCAAGGTAGCCTTGTGGGCAGAACAGAGGCGAGGGTCTGCTCAGCCCCTGATTAGTGCAGCCCCAGGCACAGCCCCTTTCCAGCCTACCTGACTCAAGAGCTACATCTGTTGATTTTTTTCCAATCCAATCAAATAGATGCAAATAGCATGCAAATATATGCAAGAGGTCCTAATTCAAGGTATGTTAAATAAATGTATTATGGTCTGCCTGCTGCAATTATAGTCAAACTCAGCATTCAGGATGTGACTGACCTGAAACGGTGAGCTGATTTTAGTATCAGGCAGCAGAATCATGTGGGAGACAAGATGAGGCAGAGCTCAGAGACCCAGACACGCCATGTGGGGAGAGGCACACACAGGCAGGTGTTTGTGGAAGATCCACTGTTCTAAGGAGGTAAGAAAAGAGGAAGGGACAAATTCCATTTCTCACCTGGGGCTGGAGTTTCCCTCCTTCCTTTGAAGGAATGTGGATGAGGAGTTAGAAGTCCCGGGCATTCGTCCCTGCCTGGACCCCCTGGTAGCTCTGTAACTTCCAGCTCCTTCGCCAATCTGTTCTCTCCTGCGTATAATGGGTACAATGACAAGGAAACTATGGCAGGTGACCCTGAGACAAGGATTCCAGAGAGAATAAAGATTCCATATAAAAGAAGGTGATATGATATAGAATGATGACTGTGAAGCATTCCTAGGAAAGAGGATGGGAAGTCAAGAGAGAGGATGGACAGAAGCCAAGCAAGGACGTGTCATCTCAAGTCCCACTTTGGATCGATCCTGCAACAAAGGTCTGGAAATACTACTGGTGGCATCTCAGAGCTGTTGCATTTGGGGAGCAAGGGAGCTGGAGTATTTATTCTCCTGTACTCATCAGTGATTGGAGGAAGTAAATTCCTTGGGGGAGGACATACTTCTCCAGGCACTTCCCTCTCCTTAAGTGCTGGCTAAGGGCTGTCCTCTGAAAGACACGGGTGCTGGCTGCTGGGCGTGAAATCACACTGGGAGTTGGCACCAAGGGACCATCTGCTATAGGAGGGAAGTGCTCTGGAAACCATGGAGTGCTGCACCAGGTCCTCATCTCATTCTCATCTGCACTGGCTGATCACCTGCAGGCAAGTCAGCTCACCTCTTCTGGGCAAGTGAGAGCAACAAACCATGTGCATTGTTGTGAAGGTAGGAGGACTTGGGAGATGCTAACTGTGGTAATGAGACTGGGTGGAAGGAGCTCCCTCATATGCTGCTGGTGAGAGAGTAAATTGGCATAACTGCTGTGGAGGGCTATGTCGCAGGATCCATCAAAATTACAAATATAGCACCCTTCGACCCAGCAATTTTGTACCTAGAATGTTGTCCAGTGTATATCCTCACCCATACATAAAACAACATATCCACAAGGTCATCTATTGCAGCTCTATTTGTAACAGCAAAGAAATTAAAATAACCTTATATGCACACCCATATAATGAAATAGCCTGCCAACAAACAAACAAAAAAGAGAACGGATAAGTCCCATCTGTACTATTACTGGATGATTCTTAAGCCTTAATAGTTAAGTTATTAAAAAATATGATAAGTAAAAATCAGAATAAAGAGCTATCTGTATGTTTATTTAATAAACTCTTGTATAGCCAGTTGTCTTGTATGCTTTTTAAATTATGAATTCACTTAGTCTTCCTAAGAATTCTATGAGATGGGGTATTGTTATACCCATTTTGCAGATGAGGAAACTGGAAAACAGAGAGGTTAAGTAACTTGACCAAGGTCATAGAATGAGTAAACGGCAGAGCCAGGATTTGGAGGGTGGAGGAGCCAGAGAATCTGTACTTTTTATTATATTTCTTTTCTGTAGCTGGCGATTACCCCTAACCAATCATAAGAGTTCTGTTTTCTTGATCAGTGATTGGTGTGAGAATGACATGCTGCACTTCTGGCCCATGAGATGTGAGAGAACGTCTGGCAGGGGCAAGTGTGTGTGTGTGTGTTGAGGGGTAAGGATAGGTTTTCTTATTAATTAAAACAGATGTCCAGGGAGTTCCCTGGTGGCCTAGTGGTTAGGATTCTGAGTTTTCATTGCTGTGGCTGGGGTTCAATCACTGCCTGGGGAACTGAGATCCCAGAAGCCCCATGGCATGGCAAAAAATAAAGGCGGGGGGGGGGGGATGTCCAGAGAATATGGTCTCTGCTCTTCCCGATGTTTTCGTTGTGAAGCTGTCAGTGGAAGCAGCCACTAAGCGACTAGGAGGGGCCAAGTCTGATGCACTGATGGCCATCAAGATACTGAAATAACCAGCCCTGGGCCTCCAGCTGTGAGTTAACAAACATTTTTACTGCTTTAGGTTCTGAAACTCAAAAGGCACTAACATCACAGTTAAATCACAGATGGCTGGACCCCACCCCTAACATTTCTGAGTCAGTAGGCAAAGCCAAAACTTTGCATTTCTAACAAGTGCGTCCCAGTGATGCTGATGCTGGCTGGTCTGAGGACCACACTTTGAGAACCACTCTTTAAAGCTTTTGAGTTAAGCTTTCTGTTCCATAAAACCAAAAGCATCTTGAGGCATTCTGTGACTGGAGCTTTGTGCCTCTCAAATCCTCTGGGTGGGGCAGGGGTCATGGGTCCAGGAGGCAACACAGATGATGGCATGAGCACCAGATGGCAGTCAGGAGCCTGGGATACTCCATCCCTCCCTTGTGGCCTTGAGCGATTGGTCTCTTCTCTGCAGGGTCTGTTTCCCCATCTATTTAATGGGAAGGAGTTTGGATGAGATTATGGCTAACCTTCCTTCTGGCTTTGATACTCTGTTTCAGAATTCACTAATCTCAGGGACTCAAGCCACTGATGTTGGTATCAAGCCAGGCCCCTCACACCATCAGTTCCTCTCTCCTCCTCTCCCCCGGGAGTCTGTGGCTTCGGCAGCATCAGGTGCTGGGAGGCAAAGTCATTTTTAACATATTAAAGTTCCAGGCAGAAAGCTCATTTGGAGCCTGTGTCAGAGCTGGGAGGAGAGGCCGGAGCCAAGTCTCCCCACTCAGGGCCTCCCCCTGCTCTCTGTCCTGCTTGAGCTGCGATGTGTCACAAACCAGCATCTGAAGGGCGCAATGCCCGGGCCCGTGGGAGCCTCTCCCCAGGGACTCTCACTTTGAAAGTTTTGGGTAAACACACACTGGCACAGTTTCTCCCTCCATATCCAATCATCACTGAGAACTGGCTTCCACCTTCTAAACATCATTCAAATCTGCCATGTTCTCCTTGTCTCTCTGGCCCAGATCCTTGGAAGCAGCTCCAGCTGGGCTCTCTGCCTCTGGTCCTGCCCCCAAGCCCTCCTGACCCAATGAACACCTCTGGATAAAGTCTCCGCGCCTGAGCATGGAACACCCACATGGCCTTTCACATCTGGCTCCCGCCACCTTCTCTGGCATCCCTGTGCCCTCTATACACCAGCTGGACTAAAGTTTCCAGAATGTTTTGGGCTCCCTCTCACCTCTGAGCCTAGAACATGACCTTTGCAGTCCCCCTTACCCCCACTCTCCATGCACCCTCTCAGGTCTCAGGGTGGATCCCACACCAGCAAGTACTGCATATGTGATTGCCTATTGTTCAGTTGCTCAGTTGTGTCTGACTCTTTGTGACCCCATGGACTGCAGCACGCCAGGCTTCCCTGTCCTTCACCTTCTCTCGGAGCTTGCTCAAACCCATGTCCATTGAGTCAGTGATGCCATCCAACCATCTCATCCTCTGTCGTCATCTTCCCCTCCTGCCCTCAATCTTTCCCAGCATCAGGGTCTTTTCCGATGAGTCCTGGGCCTGATGCAAAATGAAAACATGGGGGTTCCTCTTCAACATATATTCAGAATTTCAAGATGCAACAGCAAAGCATTAAACCATGTTTGTGGCCCCATGTACAATGGTACATGCTGCAGATCACTGAAGCCCACTCTGCTGCAGGCTGGAACCCCAGTGTCTTCACTTGGTGTCTCCTCTGTACCCCACAGCCCTCTGTATGTCCCGTCTTGGTCATGACCCCTCATAGTGACTCTGTTTTTCTCTTCCCACTAGACTGTGAGCACCAGGGGGCAGGATTTGCATCTATCTTACTCCTGTAATGTCCCAGAGGCCTGGTGCCGAGCTTGGCAGAGTAGGCGCTCCTTAAAGATCTGTTGAATTTCATTCAATGTATAAACAATCTATTCAACAAATATTTTGGCAGAGCCTCTGATGTGTCAGGCATGATTCTAGGTGCGGGAGCTGAATTCCTAAGTCAAAGAGACCCTTGCTCTTGTAGAGTTTGCATTCTAGCATTTAAGATACATACTGTCCTAGGTCAGTCCAGGCAAGCGCAGACCCTGAGCTAGGATCTGAGTCCTAACGGGATGTTTGTGAGGGACAGAAAGCTCCTGGAGGGGACCAGGGAAGTGAAACAGGAAACAGAGAGAAGCCACACAAGGAAGCGAAACAGCAGGTGACTGCGGCAGAGGGGCTCACCTCCAACAGGACTCTGGGAAGTGGTCTCCCACCCGAGGGGCAAGGACAATGCGGGGACTGGTCCACCACCTCCCGTATTCGAGCATCACTAGGATGCCCCTGGCCTGGCCTGGGTGCAGGCTGAGCTGCTCCTGTTGGGGGGTTCTTCAGGCTGAGTCTTCAGTGTTGCAGCCACTGGCAGGGAGCTGGCTGGGAGAGCAGAGAGGGAGATGGGCAGGTTGGACACGCAATAAGCAATGACAGAGAGATAAGTAAACATGTCATCAGTGAGACACAGGTGAGTGGAGCAGAGTAAGGGGGTGGGGTGTGCATGTGGGGAGAGGCTACAGAACCCACTGTATCTTGAACTGAACCCTCCACACCACCAGTCCTCCCTCAGCCTCAGCTCCAACTGGTGACCTCTCCTCCTTTCCCCTTCCCCAGTGAAATGGGGTTTTTCTTTTTAGCCCTTGATTTGAACTATATATTACAATTTCATAGGCACCAGTGGCATGAGAGATGAGGCCCTAAATTGCTAGAGACTTTTAATTCGGCTTCTGACAATCCCCACACTGGCCTGCTGGCCTGGAGAGCGCTTTGTTTGGCTGTCTCCCGCCCTCTGAGAGGAACTGCTAATGAAAGGAGCGGGAGGAGGCACCCGCCCACCGCTTGGCAGCATTGCAACATCCTAACGGGCTGCAAGGGAGGGAGACTGAGGCCGGTGTGTCTGCGCGGCAGTCTCCACAGACTCCCCACCCCCCACAATAGTTCAAGAAAGGAAAACTGTGATCCCGGCGTGGAAAGCACATAACTCATATATCCCATTGTCTTCAAAGTTTGTTCACACCCATGATCTCATTTGCCCCAGTGAAATCTTATGGATTCAGCACGTATGACTCTCCCTCTTTCAGAAAGAGGGCAGTGGACCCTGAGGCAGGTTAAGACAAAGTGACGAGCTAGTCTAGAGCCTCAGTGCCTGAGCCCTGACCCTGCGCCTTGTCCATCATACCAGGTTTTGTCCACCTTCCATGAGCTTCTGGTGAGGATGAGATCTGGGAGAAATGGTTTTTGTTTGATGTTTTGTTTTTTTTTTTTCATTGAAATTTACAGATTTAAAAACAAACAAACATGGGTCATACCTGCACATCTCAAACTCAGTGAATTTCACAAAATTTTACCATAGATCTAATTCAGATCAAGAAACAGAACATTTCCCCAGGCTCTTCAAGCTTTGGTGTCACTGCCCACTCACAATCCCTGGGGGACACTTTCACTTTCAGCTGGACCTTTAGTGGCTGTTTTACCCTCGGGGCTCCCCTGGTGGCTCAGATGGTAAAGCATCTGCCCACAATGCGGAAGACCTAAGTTCAATCCCTAGATTGGGAAGATCCCCTGCAGGAGGGAATGGCAACCCACTCCAGTATTCTTGCCTGGGGAATCCCATGGACAGAGGAGCCTGGCGGGCTACAGTCCACGGGGTCACAAAGAGTCAGACACAACTGAATGACTTTCACTTTCACTTTACCCTCAGGGCAAATTTCCATTCTTGATGGGGAACACCTCACTGTTTCCAGGAAGACAAAATTTAATGACATAAGAGCCCTGGGCTGGCGTCTGGAGGTTCGGGTTCTCTGACTTCGGCTGTGTCACTTCTTTTCCCTGGACTTCAGATTCCCCATGTGAAAAATTTAATGATTTCCCTTAACCCTAACCCCTCTCTGTGAGCCTGAAGTTACCAGCATCCTTGACTTTAGGTTCTCTATGGGACACCCAGAGAAGGCAATGGCACCCCACTCCAGTACTCTTGCCTGGAAAATCCCATGGACAGAGGAGCCTGGTAGGCTGCAGTCCATGGGGTCACTAAGAGTTGGACACGACTGAGCGACTTCACTTTCACTTTTCACTTTCACGCATTGGAGAAGGAAATGGCAACCCACTCCAGTGTTCTTGCCTGGAGAATCCCAGGGACGGGGGAGCCTAGTGGGCTGCCGTCTCTGGGGTCGCACAGAGTCAGACACGACTGAAGCAACTTACCAGCAGCAGGAGCATGGGACACCAGCTCTCTAAAGTAGCTGGCAGCTGATAGCCATACTGACCCCTAGTAACTGGCCGGTGGAGCCCGGGCTCAGCATATGTGTTTCCCCTTTGGTGGCTGCTAATAAAAGCCCATAATGCGAGCAACTTGTGTTTAGGAATGTACACCGAGAATGGTTTTTAATTGCAATACCTTCTAACTCATACTGCATGCTTACGGTACCCTATTACCTCCGCCAAGTGCTTTATGTGCATACAGACCTCATTTCATCTCCCAGCAGTCCAATGAGTATATATTCTTCTTCCTTCTAATATATAAGCTAGAGGTTCCTTTGGCTGCAAGAAAAAGGCTGCCTTTTTTTAAAAAAGGAAATCGCTCCCCCACCCCCAAAAAAGGAAATCTCTCTATTTCATATAGTCAAGTCATATAGGCAGTTCTACATTGGTGAGCAGCTCACAGGCATTGTCTCTGACCAGACCTGTTCTGTCTTTCATCCTTGTCTATTCCAATCAATTGCAAACGACCCTGTGAAGAGTTGGAGGGTTTTCGAAGCCCTTAAATCTGGGCCAGCCTTGTTACTGTCTTTGATCCCTAGAATACAATGAAAGTGAGGGTGTGAGAGTTCTAAGCCTAGGCCCCAGGGGACCTTGAGCTCTTGTTCTCATCCCCTTAAAATGCAGCTGCCATGTGAACAAGCTTGGACTAACCTCCACTTCATGGTGAGAGACTCAGCCATCCCCGTGGAGACCCTGGTCATAAAGATGATCCCAGGCAATACCATGTGGGGCAGACACAAACCATCCCTGCTGAGCCCAGCCACATTTTGACCCACAAGTAAATGATTGTTGTTTTGAGCCGCTACATTTGAGGGTTGTTTTTTTTTTCCAGTCATTAAAAGCTAACTGATCCAGCTGTGTTGGTTCTCTGTCCTTAGTTTGTCATCACTCTCATGGTTACAAAATAGCTGCATAAAACCAAATCAAGGCAGGAGGAAGGGGATGGATCAAAAAGGGACAATTTTCTCTAAATGTTCTTTTTTCCTGGGACAAAAATCTTACTAAAAGCCCCCATGGTTCCCAGGCACCTCATTAGAGCTTGGTCTTACATTCATTCCACTAGTCATTTGTAAAGGGACACAAACACCATGATAAATATTGCCACCCATGTGGCGGCAGGTCCCACACTCAGGGAGCTCAGTCTCAGAAAAGTCAGCTCACAGCACAAGGCAGCTAGCAAATACAGATGAAAAGCCCAGATGGGCAAGGCTGCAGGAGCTCAGAGGAGAAGGGGCCCCATGAGTAATCCAGGAAAGCTTCCTGGAGGAGGCAACTCCAGAGTCTGGATCTGAAAGATTATGTATAGGTCAGTTTCAGGGTACGGAATTGCTCTTACTAAACCAGGTGACACTAGTGGTAAAAAACCTGCCTGCCAATGCAGGAGATAGAAGAGACACAGGTTCAGTCCCTGGGTCAGGAAGATCCCCTGGAGAAGGGAATGGCAACCCACTCCAGCATTCTTGCCTGGGGAATCCCATGGACAGAGGAGCCTGGTGGACTACCGTCCATAGGGTAGCAAAGAGTCAGACACGATTGAAGTGACTTAACTCACATGCACAACTTGTATAGAAAGGAATCTACACCAGAGTAGTGAGTGGCTTACAGAATGTTGTGAGGATTGAAGAATCGACCTCTATGCTCACCTTCCAGAAGTGACTCCTAGAGTCACACTGCAGAACTGGGCCACCAAGCGAGCGACTGTCCCTACCACAGTGAGTGAGCTGCCCGCAGAAGTGAGGAACAGCTACTCTGCTTCCTGACTCCAGAACCACATTGCCTTTTCTGTGATCCACATGGGCAAAGTAAATGCCTGTGTCCTGCTCCCCTCCCCGCCTCATTCAGTTCTACATTTAAAATGCATCTGATTGGTCAGATGAAATTATATCCAAGCCCCTAGCTGCACAGGAATCTGAGATATGTATTCCTAGTTTTCCATTCACTGCAGTAGAGAAAGTCACACTGGAGGTAGACTCAACTAGATATTGTTAAAATTCACCAGAGAAACTACTTAAGGCATAATACTCTTTGTGGGAAGATCTGTGGTGACAAACTCAAGGTCTTTAACAGCTATGGAGCTACTCATATCTTCTGTTTCACCTTGTGTCAGTTTTGCTGTATTTGTTCATTTTGGGATTTGTTCATGTCATCCAAATTGTTAAATTTGCTAGCAAGTTTTGATTATAATCAAGCCAATCCCCTGTGTCCACCACAGATGAATAAACTTTGCTCTCCTTAAAACTGGGAGATGTGGGGATGGTTTTCACATGTTTGGACTGGAGCTAAGTCAGCTGCTTAGATGTTGATGAGGTGGAGAGGGGTAAGGGGACACACCAGAAGCATCTCTGTGGCCAGGCTGGCTCCTTAGGTGGAGATGGAAAGTCCCATGTCTGTCCATCCACAACTATAGAAGGTTAAAGGTCTGATGTGTTGGGGATGGGGAAGACGAGAGGCTTTGTGTTTCTTGAGTACAGAGGACACTTCTGAGAACACATTGATTAACTTTCTCTGGACACTGTTCACTCAAACCATAGGATAGGACCCAGGCTGTCATGTTTAAAGCAGTGTGACCCAGACAACCCCCATAACTGATTGGACCAAGGGTAGACTCTCGATCCTGGATGAACCAATCTCTTTTTTGGAAACAGAGATTTGGAACCGAGAGTTTAGTTTGGACCAATGTCTTGAATGGAGGAGTTCTAAAAACATTATGGTTCTTGATGGCCATGGCAGAGAAGAACAAGTATAGCAGAGACACATTAAGTAACATGGGGACAAAGTTTCTGGAGGGACTGGAACCCAAATCTGTGCCATGCCTTTGCCCTGGGAGCTCCAGGAGAAAGGTCTTTATCTCTGTAATTCTTTTCCCTTAAGCTCTGTTGGAGAGGAGCAGGGTCACTCTTATTTACAGCCAAGAATCCTAACTACTGTCACTGGATTCTCTAAGATTGAGGGTTGGAACTCAAAGACACGTGGGCCCCCAAACCATCCTCATCCTCTTCCTTAGTTCAGCTGATTAGAACAAAGTGGTATGAGGACATTAGCAGAGAGAGGAGAACTATATTTGAAATATATGTGTGTGGGTGGGTGTAGGTACACACAAATTAGTGTGCTTATTTATTCAAGCTCATTGCATATAAGCAAAAAGAAGATGAAAACCCTCTATAATCTCATCCTGAATAGGTATATTCATAAAGAACATTTTGACAAAAGGGGCATGGTAAGCCTTTACGATTAGCTGAGCTTTGCCATAAATATCAGCAAAGAGAACTTAGTGAGTGATGTGGACTAGGGTAAACCACTCCTTTCTTAAAGTGGTCAGAACAAAATAGCTTCAAACTGGTGTATTCTGACCTGGTCTCGCCTGATCCCCATTAACAGGGAGCATGTAACAAAATAAAGTTGTATTCATATTTGGCATCAGAATTTCTCTGGTGGGGAGTAGGAGGGTGGAAAATACCTCAGGAAGTCACCAAGGGTAGAAAGTGAGGGCTTAGGTGATAACCCTTGGTGATGGGAGACCAGGTAGCTTTGGAGGACAATGTTGGATACCAAAGATGCGATGTTGCTTTTGGAACGGTGTACAGTGCCCCATGTACAGCTCCTCGTGACTCCTGCTGTTTATTAAAGTCTGCTATTTTCAACAGATGCTTTGTGTGGGTTGGCTTTCTTTTCTTTGGCAGGGGATGGTGGTGGTGGTAGACAGGATGGAGCAGTTATGGGAACATTTGAAGGGACCCAGAGTGAAATAGAGACAACGCTTTGGGAAGCAAGAATCCAAAGCTGGAATTGACATTGAGGGCATCAGCCATATTCCTACCTTGCCCTGGAAATTCACAGATACCATAAGGACATCTTTAACAGGGCTCAGAGCCAAGGTTTCCAGCTGATTTTATTACTATCTCAAGAGGGAAGGAGGTCCAGCTAATACAGGATTTCAATAAAAGCATTAAAAATCGCAACCACAAGCACCATCCCCCAAATACAACAGCAGTAGCATCTGAAGGCTGAGGTAACCACAGCCAGGAAGACCCATGGCTTGGATCACAAGTGATCTAAGCCAATTACAACAGTCCTGTTCCCCACTTTCCCAATTAAGGGTGGCTTCGTGTCCCAATTCTGGTGAATGAGACCTGAGCAAAATTCTGCTGACTTGAGTGTAATGTGGGTTTGGGGTTCTTAAAGCTTTTGCTTTCCTTTTCTGCCTTGAACATAGACATAATGGTTGATGTAGAGGCAGCCATCTTGTTACTATGAGGCGAAAGTGAAGAGAATCACAAAAGCAGGTGTCCTGACATAGTTGAGCTACTGAACCAAAAGCGACAGCCACCTATCTCTGGTCTCATTATATTAGAAAAACAAACCTCTGTTGGATTATAGCCTCTAGAGTCAGATTTTCTGTTTCTTGTACTAAACACATTTCTAACTGGTACAGAGGTGGCTGAAGGAAACTGCTCCCCAAATGACTCGATTTAACTCATGTTTGAGAATTAAAGACAAATTCAGAGGACAATTTAATCAGATGCCTGGAACCAAAAGGCACAGCTCCAGCTCCAGTGAGAACAGACGAGAGCTGCCAAATCTCATTACCGAAGGCACAGAACAGCCCTCCAGTGAAGCATCAAAGTTAATAGTGTATCTCAGACTCATCCAGAAGCAAAGCCAAGGCAGCAAGATGAAGCCAGTGATGGATGCTGCCGTATCAGCTGTTCACTTGCTATGGTTTTAGTCCCTTCATCATCAGCAGCGTCAGGATCCCACTGGAGAAAGACATGATCAAACAGGAGAGCTGGGAAAGGGAATGTCACGTCTAGCTTGCAGGAATAGGCGCAGGCACACATGGGCAGGAAAAATCAACCAACAATAGGCAGCTATTGTCACTATTTTATTTATGAGAAAGCAGATAGGATGAGAGTTTTAAGAGCTCTGTTTGGACATAAACTAATTGATTTATTCATGAAGTACTTATTAAGTACCTCCTGCATACCAGCTCCCAGGCTGCTTGTCAGCAAGATACTCTTGAGTGTAGTGAAGTTAATAAACCAAGGACACAAATAATTACAAAATAATACAAAGGGATCTCTGGAGTCTTGGTGAAGGAATGAAATGTGTTAGAATCCTGGGAAGTGAGGTAACTGTATCCAGCAGACAGGAGGAAGAGATTCAGTTCAACTGCACAGTTACTGTTGGAGGTACATATGATATGAGCATATGCATACGATATGAGCATACAAAAATAAAAGGGAAAGGAAGAAAAGGAACAGACTTATCCACGATGCAGAGGCTCTGCATTGATCCCCAGCAAATACAGCATGTTAAATGAGCATACTTCTTAGTCACCTGCAGTGTCTGAGAGGCACTATGCTGGAAACCTTTGGTATGTAGGTAGAGGGGTTACTGCCACTTTTCAAAAGGTGACTGAGACTCAGAAAAGTATTGTCTGTGGATGCTATGTCAAGGTTTGAACCCAGATATACTTGAATCAGCTTCCCAGGTGGTGCTGGTGGTAAAGAACCTGCCTGCCAATGCAGGAGACCCAGGTTCGACCCCTGGATCGGGAAGATCCGCTGGAGGAAGGCATGACAATCCACTCCAGTATTCTTCTGGAGAATCCCATGGACAGAGGAGCCTGGTGGGCTACAGTCCATAGGGTTGCTAAGAGTTGGATACAATTGAAGCGCCTTAGCACACACTCATACTTGAATCCAAATCCAGGCTCAATACACAAGATTATACTGACTCATTTTACTGTTAGGGCACCTTCAGAAAATCCAACTGAATCTGTCTTTGATGGAAAAGGAGATTTACAGGACCATGTAACCAGAGTCTAGTGTGGATTCAGGTTAAGTGTTGATCTAGTAGTTCAAATAAATTCACCAAAGGCCTAATTTCTTTTGATCTCAAAGTGCTTTGTTTCTTAGCTTTTTCCTCTGGCTCCACATTTGCCCCATCACAAAATAGGTCTAGCTTCTTCTGTGTGCACCATGGTCCCATTGTTCCGTATTTCATATCATCTACACTATTAACTGAAGAAAGAGAGAAGATATATCCTGGTACCCCTTGTTGAAAGGAGAGGAAAACAGCTTCACCTTTCCAGAAATTTTAGCAAGCATTTTCTTACATATCGTTGGCTCTGGTGGGTCATGTGTCTGCTCCCAAAAATATCAGTGTGGGCTCCCTGAGGATGAATTTTATAAACAGAAAAGACTATTTTTTATTACATTAACTTTACATTTAACATTAAACACATTAAGCTTAGCAATTAAAAACCTAGTTCTCTAAACTGTTAAGTTCATAAATCTCATAAATCTTTATTCTACCTCTAGATCTAGGATAATCAATTTCAGGGGGCCTTTTCAATTAACAAATATATCAAATTGCACTATTAAATTTAATATAGTTGATTTTATTTTTGAGTCCTTTAATTGCTTGTTTAATAAATAAAAACTTTGAAATATTTAAGTAACACTTGCAATATGGTGACTTTTAAGTCTTCTTACATATTTCAAATCAGTTTACAAACTTAATAAAATCACATACTATTTAATGTAAAATCATAAATCTAAATCAATTACTCAATTACACTTTTAATTGGAATCATAAATTGATCTCTTATATACTCAAATATGCCAAATAACTTTAAACATTACAAGTACTTTAAAAAATATAAAACATATATAAATTTTCCTAAAGTAAACACACAAAAATATATTCAAACTGTGAGTATAGTTTGTGTCATTCTTTCTGTTAACAATGCTAAAACTTCTTCGGGTTAAAAGACTCTTACCTGCTTAGGAAACATGGCTTTCCAAGCGAGGCAGATCCCTGTTTCAGAGCAAAGGGTACAGATGGACTTGCAAAGATGCGGCTGAGGTCTAAGCAGGCCACTCATCAGGCCTGAGCTCTGATGGGGTGTGCTAAAATTCCATAATTTCTAGAGAGGCTGTAGTAGAGCAGTAATGATTGGGCGAGGAGGAGGATATCCTCCAGAATATTTTGGACCATCATAAGGACTTTGACTCTCTCAGGGGAAACAAAGAGTTTTGAGTGGAGAAGTGGTAGTCTCTTTATTTTATTGGTGAACCTGAGATCCAGTTTGTGCCGATGGGTTGTGAGAGGAAGTCTGCCTGAGTGTTTCTGGGAAAGCTTTCCCAGATCTTGAAAGAAAGCATGAGAAAGAATACCACCACCCCCAACCCCCACAGACAAACACACACATTTTTATTATCTTCTAGATATTGTCCCATGAAAATGTGATGCCTGGAGCCATGGCAGTCATTTTGTGATGATTAAGAAGCTACTTGAAAACAATTCATTCTAAACATGGCAAAGATGAAACTTCTTTTTTAACAGCAGATATAATTCAGGTACCATACAATTAGCTCATTTAAATTCAGTGGTTTTAAATATATTCACAGCATTGTGCAACCATCCACTCAAATAATTTGGGACCTTTCACCACCACAAATATAAACCCTTTACCCATTAGCACTCTTCATTTCCTCATATCACTCTTCATTTCCTCTCAACCTCCTCAACTCTAACCAACCATTAAGTTACTTTCTGTCTCTATAGATTTGCCTATTCTGGACACTGTATAAATGGAATCATAGAGTATGTGGTCTTTGGTGACTGGCTTCTTTAAGTTAGCATGTTTTAAATGTTCATACATGTTGGGACCTGCATAAATATTTCACTCCTTTTTATCGCTGAGTTTTATTCCATTATATAGCTGTACTACATTTTAAAAATCCATTTATTAGGTGATGGACATTTGGCTTTTGACTACTATGAATAAGGCTGCTGTGAACATTTGTGCACAATTTTTGTGTGTGTGAGGACATGTTTTAGTCTCTCTTGGATATATATATGGGTCATATGCCAACTTTGTTTAATCTTTTGAGGAGCTGCTTGACTGCTTTGCAAAGTGACAGCACATTTTACATTCAAACTGCCAATATATGAGAGTAACAATTTCACCACCTCCTTACTAGTTCTTGCTATTCTCTGTCTTTTTATTATAGCCAACCTGATGGTGGGAAGTGATATCTCATGGTTTTGATTTGTAGTTTCCTAATGTGAATGATGTGATAGTGACCGTTTGTTTATCTTCTTTAGAGAAATGTCTGTTCATTCATATCCTTAGCCCGTTTTTAAATTGGGTTATTTATCTTTTATTTCTGAGTGGAAGAGTTCTTTATAATATATTCTGGATATAAGTCCTTTTTATTATATATACGTGATTTGCAAATACTTTCTTCATTCCTTGTATTGTCTCTTTCACTTTCTTAATGATGTCCTTTGTAGCACAAAAGTTGTTAATTTTAGTGAAATCCTACTTATCTTTTTTTTCCTCTACCAAATATTTTTGGTGTTATGTATAAGAAGGCGTTGCCCAACTTTAAGTCATGAAGATTTACTCCTACATTTTTTCTGAGTTTTATACCCTTAACTCTTACATTTAAGTCTATTATCACGTTTGAATTAATTTTGGTAGATGATGTGAGATAGAGGTCCAACTTCATTCCTTTGCATGAGGCCACCCACTTGTCTCAGCACCATTTGTGGAAAAGACTCTTCTTCCCTATTGAGTTATCTTGGGACCATTGTTGAAAATCAATTGATGATCAGTGTCAGAGTTTATTTCTGACTTCTCGATTTTGACCTGTCTATCCTACGCCAGTACTGCCCTGTCTTGATCACTGAGGCTTTGAAGTAAATTTTGATTTTAGGAAGCACAAATCCTCAACTTTGTTTTTCTTCAAGGTTTTTTTTTGTTTTTGTTTTTTGCTATTTGGCATCCCATGAGATCCCATATGTATTTTAATATCACATTGTCAATTTCTGGAAGACAGATAACTTGGATTTGATAGGGATTGTATGTGTGTGCTGACTTAGCACACAGACGTATTGATTCTATAACTCAATTGAGGATTGTTCCCTTCTTAACAATATTAAGTCTTCTAGTTCAGCAACATGAAATATTGTTGCATTTATTTAAGAATTTAGAGCAAAAGTCTTGTAAAATTTACTTCTAAGTATTTCTCCATTTGACATGATCGTAAATGAAATTGTTTTATTAACTTTATCTCATATTGTTCATTGCTAGCGTATATAGAAATACAATTGATTTATATACCTTGTATCTTGCAAAGCTGCCAAAATCATTCATTTGTTGTAATTGGTTTTAATGGGTTTCTTAGGATTTTCTTTATACAAAATTATGTCATGTACAAATATAGTTTTACTTGATACAGAATTCTCTTTTTAACCCCCAGCACTTTAAGTATGCCATCCCACTGTTTTCTGAATTTCATAGTTTCTGATGAAAAATCAACTATTTATATTATTGAAGTTTCCATATAAGTGATGAATTGCTTTTTTGTTGCTGCTTTCAAGGTTCCTTGTCTTCACTGTTCAACAGTTTGATTATTGTGTGTCTAATGTAAATCTTTTTGAGTATCCTATTTGGAATTTACTAATATTTTTACACATTTTTTTTAAAACAAATTTGGAAAGTTTTTGGCAACTCTTTCTTTAGATATTCTTCTGGCTTTTGTGTTCCCTTTTTATCTCTCTTATCCTTCTAGAACTCCCATTATGTGTACATTCATAGACTTGGTGGTATTTCATATGTCTCTGAGCAACTCTTCATTTTTATTAATTTTTTTCTGTTTGTTCTTCATTGTATAGTCTCTATCAATCTATATTCAAATTCACTAATTGTTTTTTTTCTGCCAGCACAAATATACTGCTGAGTCCCGCTAGTAGGTTTTTTCAATTCAGTTATTGTATTTTAAACTCTAGAATTTCACTTGTCTTTTTTTTCCATTTATTTTTATTAGTTGGACTTTTTTTTTTTGCTAATTCCTATGCTCTGTTCAATGAGACATTATCATTATACCTTCCTTTTTCTTTTTTAAAATAAAGCCAAAACATACTTATCTAGAGCTGTTATTAAATTACAACTTCAATATTTTTTTAATATCCAATATATCTCTGATCTCATTTTTTATTGTTTATAAGGAGACCCTTCCCCTATGACTGTTGCATGCAAAAACAGTCAGTGGTGAAAGAAAGTTGTCTTGTTTTTAAACAACACTTTTTTTTTTTTAATGTTTTTGCTCAAAATCCAGCAGCCAAATGAGGAAACTCCTAGAGAGCTTGGTTATCAAAATATTGGGGCACATAAAGTGCTTTCCACATCTTGAGAATTGGGAGCAAACCTTTCATTTGAAACAGCAAAATGTTCTTGATGGATTTATGTATGTACTTTTAATGTTGATTGTATCTAATGTATTAAATAGTAAGATTAGCAAGAGTAGGCATACACTTAGGGAAATTCACATTTTCCTATTATAATACACATCTTTAATACTGTCATGGAAAATGCAACCAGTATTCCTCACTTAGCTAGAAGCACTTAGAAAAGATATCTACTGCCTGTGTGAACTTCCTAGATAGTTGTCTTACACATTAACTGATGAAATCCGTCTAAAATACATTATGTTTTCTTGTCTCTGAGACAACACCAAACATATTTAGACTTAAAAAAAATGATAACTGTTGCAAAGAATACCTGTTTATGAAAAGAGCCATGCAATGCATTTGAACTCTGGTGTTGGAGAAGACTCTCGAGAGTCCCTTGGACTGCAAAGAGATCTAACCAGTCAATCCTAAAGGAAATCAGTTTTGACTGTTCATTGGAAGGACTGATGCTGAAGCTGAAGCTCCAATTCTTTGGCCACCTGATGCGGAGTACTGACTCATTGGAAAAGACCCTGATGCTGGGAAAGACTGAGGGCAGGAGGAGAAGGGAGCAACAGAGAATGAGATGTTTGGATGGCATCACCGACTCGATGGACATGGGTTTGAGCAAGCATTGGGAGTTGGTGATGGACAGGGAGGCCTGGCATGCTGCAGTCCACGGGGTGGCAAAGAGTCAGACACAACTGAGTGACCGAACTGAAGTGAATGTGAAGAAGGCAGATAGTTGTTGAGAGCAGTTGTCCTATTCTCTCAGCAGCCCCAAATTTTCATGCTCTTTTGTCTGGTTTTAAGAATTTCTCTTCCTCAATTAGGTTCCCAGTTTTTACTCTAGCTTCTGCTAATGAGCCTTAACCTAATCCTTTATTTCTGAAAGTATGGTCTCCTTTAGTTCTTTGAGCATGTGTATTACAACTACTATGAACTCTTTGTTTGGATCCTCTCAAATGCAGTTTCTGTTTCCTACTTCTCTTCTTGATTGATGGTACTTTTTGCTTCTTTGCATTAGTTTTAATTTTTTTTGAAAACTGGACATTTTAGATAATTATTGCTGTTTTTCAGTTGCTAAGTTATGTCTCTTTGTGACCTCATGGACTGCACCACACCAGTCTTCCCTGTCCTTCACTATCTCCCAGAATTTGCTCATGTCCGTTAAATCAGTGCTGCTGTCTAACCATCTCTTGCTCTGTCGCTCCTTTCTCCTTTTGCCATCAGTCTTTCCCAGCGTCAGGGTCTTTTCCAATGAGTTTGCTCTTTGCATCAGGTGGCCAAAGCACTGGAGCTTCAGCTTCAGCATCAGTCCTTCCAATGAATATTCAGGGTTGATTTCCTTTAGGGTTGACTGATTTGATCTCCTTACAGTCCAAGGGACTCGCAAGAGTCTTCTCCAGCACCGAAACTTGAAGGCATCAATTCTTCGGCGCTCAGCCTTCTTTATGGTCCCCTTCTCATATCCATACATGACTACTGGAAAATATCATAGCTTTGACTATACGGACCTTTGACAGCTTTTTAACGTGCTATTTGGGTTGGTCACAGCTTCCCTTCCAAGGAGCAAGTGTCTTTTAATCATGACTGCAGTTATCATCCTCAGTGATTTTGGAGCCCAAGGAAATAAAATCTGTCACTGCTTCTGCTTTTTTCCCTTCTATTTGCCACAAATTGATGGGACCAGATGCTATGATCTTAGTTTTTTGAATGCTGAATTTCAAGTCAGTTTTTTCATTCTTCTCTTGCACCCACATCAAGAGGCTCTTTTGTTCCTCTTCACTTTCTGCCATTAGAGTGGTATCATTTGCAGCTGAAGATGGAGAAGCTCTGTACAGTCAGCAAAAATAAGACCTGGAGCTCAGATCATGAGCTCCTTATTGCAAAATTCAGGCTTAAATCAAAGAATGTAAGGGAAACCACAAGGCCATTCAGGTATGATCTAAATCAAATCCCTTATGATTATACAGTGGAGGGGATGAATAGATTCAGAGGGTAGACAAAATACCTGAAGAACTATGGACAGTGCTTTGTAACACTGTACAGGAGGCAGTGACCACAATTTTAGATAATATAGCAACTTTAGATATATTGCCCTAACTTTCCCCAGAGTTGTTTTCTTATTTATTTGGTTAGTGACTTTGCTGGAATATTTCAGTAAAATCCAGCCAGTCCTATTTATCTTGGCTGCTGGGATGTCTGATAATGTGGGGGTGAGACAGAGTTTGAATTATGTTTCTGTCACTTGCTGAACAACCTTGAATGTACCGTACAAGTTCTTTGTGCTGCAGTTTTTCATCTGTTTGATGGGGTCAATAATAATAACTAGCATTATAAATGCATATTATGAAGTACTATGTTTTGTGTGGTGCTCAGCAGTTCAGTCCTGTTCAACTCTTTGAGGTCGCATGGATTATAGCTCCAGACACCAGGGACAGTAGCCCGCCAGGTTCCTCTGTCTGTAGGATTTTCTAGGCAAGAATACTGGCGTGGGTTGCCCTTCCCTACTCCAGGGTATCTTCCTGACCCGGAGATCAAACTAGTGTCTCTTGCACCTCCTGCACTGGCTGGTGGCTTCTTTACCACTAGCGCCACCTGGGAAGCCGTGGCTGCTGGGATGTCTGATAATGTGGGGGTTAGACAGAGTTTGAATTGTTACTGTCACTTTGCTGAACAATCTTGAATGTATGGTTTAAATTCTTTGTGCTGCAGATTTTAATCTGTTCCATGGAGACACCAATAACTAGTACTATAAATGCATGTTGTGAAGTATACACTTGTTATATGTTTTAGCTAATTTAATCTTCACAACAACCCTATGAAGTAAGTACTTACTATTATCCCCATTTTACACATAACAGAACTAAGGCAGAGAGATTGAGTAATTTTCCCAAGAATACACAGGTAATCAGTGATAATTCTGGGATCTGAATCCAAGTGCCCAGTCCCACAGTTCTTACCCACCACTTATTTTATATATATATATATATATATATATATATATATATATATATATATCTAATATATATATATATATAAGATATATATATTAGATATATATAGAATTTTGAGTTCAATATACGTATTCAAGTGGATTGCTAGAGAGATCTTTTTTTTTTAAACAAAAAATCTGCTTATTCCACTCATCTACACCCTCTTACCCAGTTTAAAATGTGTTGGTGGGTCTACATCACTCTTAGGATCAAGGCAAAATCCCTTATTGCATCTCTAAACCCCCACCCCACAGCAGGCACTCCAAGGTCATCTCCTCATCATTCTCTCTGCTCCTGAAACCCTGGCCTCCTTCTGTTCCCTCACACTCACCAGGCTTCCCTTCCTGCCACAGGACCTTTGCCCATGCTGCTCCCACTGTCTAGAATGTTCTCCCCATCATCTTTCCTTCTCTCAACCTCCTAACTCCTGCTCATCCTATAATCCCTCATGGAAACTCTCCCCATCAAGCTAAAGTAGATCAGTTACCTCTCCTTGAAGCACATTTATATTTTATTTGTGTGATTATTTTGTAGTATTTGAATTGTAAGTTCTAGGATATCAAAGGTACTGCTTCATTTGGTAATCAGTATTGCTAGCATCTACCTTAGAGCTTTATACTTAGCAAGGCCTTACTTATGTATTTTGGAATATTAACAAACGAATGAATAATTAACAGGTGCCTCTGACCTAGACTGTAGCCCAGGGCTCATCCTTGGCTCAAAGGCAAGAATCCCAGAGTTGTGTCTATATTGCCCAGTGCAGCTGCTTACCTTAGCCAAGGACATCTACAAAGACATCATACATTTTTTTCATCCAACAAAGATTTATTTAGTCCTCGTGTACTTGGTATTGTTCTAACAGCTGGGGTTTTAGTGGTAGACAAAAAATATCTTTGCTTTCATGGAACTAATATTCTGGTTGAGGTGGGTGGTATATAATAAATAAATAGTCAAATAATGTCCAGTGGAAGAAAACCAAAACAGGGAAAGTGGAATCAAGTGGGGAATGGATGACCACTTTTGCTAGAGTGGCTAGGGAGCCTCTCTGATGCGGCGGCATCAAAACAGAGACTTGTAGATGGTGACAGAGCCTAGAGTAAAGCGTTCTAGGCAGAGGGAAGGGCAGGGGCCACGATCCTGAGTAAGGAGCAGCCTCCCCTCATCCGCCCACGGGCAGGAGGCCCGTACGGCTGGAGCAGTGAGTCAGGGGACTGGGCCAGGATGGCACAGAGAGCTGGGGGTCACCCCCAGGACATAATGCTGAGGAGGCTGACAGCTACAAGCAGTTGTCACTGTGCTTAACCTGTTTGAGGTCCTGCTGGAAGCCCGCGCTTATAGACAATGGAGCGGGAAATGAGTCTGCTGAAGAGGCCACTTGTGCCCGCTCGCCAGTACCCTTGGATGGGTCAAGCAGGTCCCTGCAGCCCTCATTTAGGGTACCTTTCTGTGGAAGGTCTTCTGGCTTCAGAATCATTGTTTACATAACGGAAGCACTTTCTGGACCCAGCCTTCCTCCCTCTCCACTCTCCTGTGCCAACCGCATGATTATGTGTGTGGAGTGAACCGGAGAAGGCAACCAGGAGACTAAGAGAAATCCCCAGAAACTATGCGGCCCCAAGGACGAACCCTCTCCAGATGCTCTAGCTCAGAAACACCTCGTGATCAAGTGAGCATCGGCATCACCCGGAGCACATGTGGAAGCCCAGGGGCCGGCCCCACCCCCAGAGTTTCAGATCAGCAGGCTCTCCTCCATCCCCACCGGTGGCCTCTCCCTTCTACACCCATGCACGTGTTTCACGACCCACGGAGGACACCCCTCCGCCTGCCCAGGTCTTTTGCAAGTTATCTTATCTCGGTCCACAGCGCCCTCTCCTGAGCTCTCTGTGGGTCTGCTTCTGCACTTGGGAGTCCTCACTTGTGCGTCTGCCCAGAGTTCTCTCTGACTGCCCTCTTCCCAGCCAGCATCTGGGGAATTGCTGGTCACTCCCTCGTGGGCCTTTTCAGCACGTGTTTCAAGAGGCTGTTTAGCATGGAAATTCAGAGACCTGGTCCCAGATGGCCAGACTCAGGCTTGCATATCAAAAGTTCTGTGGCATTGACCTCAATTTCCTCATTTGTAACATGTCAGAGAGGTCCTCCCCAGCCTCAATTTCTATTGCTCCTTTGCCTCAGTTAGAATAATTTAATATTATTTATTTACAATATTATTATAATATAATATAATGCGAGATGGAGATAAAGATAGCTCCCTCTTCATGGATTTGCTAGAGGATTCAGTGAGTAAATCTGCCTTCAGAACAGTGCCTGATGCATAGTAAATTTTGAGTTAATCTTAGCTCTAGCTATTCTGGGGCCATTCTGGTGAATGTTCCAACTGTTAAACCCTCCTTATTTGTACCCGAGGTGCTCTGGACAGTTCTTAACAGAATCACCTGGGTACTTGTTAAAGGAACATTCCTTCTTTACTTCATAACTCTTGGATCATAATCTGAGGGGGTGAGTGAGGCTCTGGATTCTGCAGTTTTTACCAGCATCTCTGGGTGACTTTTACTCTGCTAGGTAATTCTGATGCACAGCATGGCTTGAGAACAAGAGCTTGAATTGGCCAAGCCTGGGTCTGAATCCACTTGAAGCCCCTGTTGTGGAGTGGCCTTGAGCAAGGCACTTCCCTGGGACCCTAGGAACCTCGTATATTAAAGTGGTACAAAGGCTGCAGCCACCAGACTCTCGTGACTAGCACATGGAGCCCTCAGCCTGGGCCTGGAATGCCAGGAGTGCTCTGTGATTTCCCGTGGGGTCTCCTGGCTTTTCTGACTCCTCCAGAAGACTGACTTCTGACCCAGCTGGCACCAGACCCGGCCCCTTGTCAGCACAGTCAGAACTGGCCTCAGACGCACCCAGGTTCTAACGGGTTTGCTCCTCCCTGGGTTCCCATCTGTCATCATGGCCCTGTTCTTTCTCTTCCGTCCTTCAGTCCAGGGTTATAGGCATCCTCTCTGTAAGGACCCAAGAGGGGAGCCAGGATGGATAGGGGCAGAACTGATTTCATAGAGGAAACAGAACTACTCAGAAATTCTATACATATAACCTCCCATTATAAGTGCCTTCTTAAGAAAAAGCACGCTTTTTTCATGTTTGAATGATACTTATTCTTTTTAAATTGTGTGAGAGTGTAAACCATTAATGCCAAGTGATGGGTATAAGGAAATGAAGGAGTGAATGAAGCCATACACAGGCGGAAGTCCTCACCGCGGGAGGGAAGGCATTCTCGCAGAGAGTGGGCGGCAGCAAAGCTCTGCTTGGAAGCCACATGTGGGACTGGGGAGAGAAGCGCTCTTCCTCCCACCTTCACTGATGCTTCGTCTACATAGTCACCCACCAGTCTCAAAGGGCTTTAGAACATGAGACCTGAAATCTCTCTCTTTCCCCATGCTTTTGGAGGGTGTATGTTTCTTTAGTTTCCTAGTTGATGCTCTATTTGAAAATTTTAGTTTCCTAGTTGATGCTCTATTTGAAAATGTTCAACCTAGTCTCAGGCTGCTCTAAGAAAAGGAAACTTCCCCATATTTCAATAAAGAGCAATATTCACTTAATATTGACTTTTTCTCCTATGGTGCTTTAGAGATCACAAAACTGAGGCAAGAAACAGATGGGCCCCATTCCAAGCAGCTGGGGTCTGTCCCCTGTGAACAGATACTCAAAGATGAAGATAATAGTAGGAGTGAGGAAGAGTGGAGCCCTGTCTAGATAAGAGACAAAGAGATCACATATTTCTCATTCTCCAGGTCAAAGAGACCTATCCAACTACACATGCACAAAAAAGGAGGAGTGTCACCCCCATAGTAGGTGATGTCAACCTACCCACAGGCCTCACTGCTAGAATCCATCTGACTAAGAGACGCACATGCACAGGGGAGGACCCTGAGAAAAACCAAATGTGGACTCAGAGCCAGGCAAAGCAAGATGATTGGCCAGAGGAAACCTGGAAGAAATACCCCATATTAGTGATTCAAACTACCATGAGGGTGCAACCCTCTGAACCTGTCTGTGTGAGTCTATCTGTGATCTTTTCTCCTCCTAACAAATACTTTACTTGTTTCACCACTTTCCATCTCTTTGTGAAAATTCATTTCTACAAAGCCAATGCGCCAGTGTGATTACAATTGTGTGATCACTCACCTAGAGCCAGACATCATGAAGTACGAAGTCAAGTGGACCTTAGGAAGGATCATTTCAAACAAAGCTAATGGAGGTGATGGAATTCCAGCTGAGCTATTTCAAATCCTAGAAGATGATGCTATGAAAGTGCTGCACTCAATATGTCAGCAAATTTGGAAAACTCAGCAGTGGCCACAGGACTGGAAAAGGTCAGTTTTCATCCCAATCCCAAAGAAAGGTAATGCCAAAGAATGTTCAAAGTATCGCACAATTGCACTCATTTCACGTGCTAGCAAAGTAATGCTTAAAATTCTCCAATCTAGGCTTCAACAGTTAACTGAGGACTTCCAGATGTTCAAGCTGGATTTAGAAAAGGCAGAGGAATCAGAAATCAAATTGCCAACATCTGTTGGGTCATAGAAAAAGCTAGAAAATTCCAGAAAAGCATTTACTTCTGCTTCATTGACTATGCTAAAACCTTTGACTGTGTGGATCACAACAAACTGGAAAATACTTAAAGAGATGGGAATACCAGACCACCTCACCTGTCTCCTGAGAAACCTGTATGCAGGTCAAGAAGCAACAATTAGGACCTTACATGAAACAAAGGACTGGTTCCAAACTGGGAAAGGAGTATGTCAAGGTTGTATATTGTCACCCTGCTTATTTAATTTCTATGCAGAGTACATCATGTGAAATGTCAGGCTGGATGAAGCACAAGCTGGCATCAAGAGTGCTGGGAGAATTATCAATAATCTCAGATATGCAGATGACACCAGCCCTGTGGCAGAAAGCGAAGAGGAACTAAAGAGCCTCTTGATGGGGGTAAAAGGGGAAAGTGAGAAAGCTGGTTTAAAACTCAATATTCGAAAAATGAAGATCATGGCATCCAGTCCCATTCCTTCATGGCAAATAGATAGGGAAACAATGGAAACAGTGAGAGACTATTTCCTTGGGCTCCAAAATCACTGCAGATGGTGACTACAGCCATGAAATTAAAGACACTTGCTCCTTGGAAGAAAAGCTATGACCAACCTATATAGCATATTAAAAAGCAGAGACATTACTTTGCCAACAAAGGTCCGTCTAGTCAGAGCTATGGTTTTTCCATTAGTCATGTATGGATGTGAGAGTTGGACCATAAAGAAGGCTGTTGAGCGCTGAAGAATTGATGCTTTTGAACAGTGGTGTTGGAGAAGATTCTTGAGAGTCCCTTGGGCTACAAGGAGATCAAACCAGTCAATCCTAAAGGCAATTAGTCCTGAATATTCATTGGAAAGACTGATGCTGAAGCTGAAGCTCCAACACTTTGGCCTCCTGATGCGAAGCACTGAACTCATTGGAAAAGACTCTGATGCTGGGAAAGGTTGAAGGAAGGAGGATAAGGGCACAACAGAGGTCGAGATGGTTGGATGGCATCACCGACTTAATGGATTTAAGTTTGAGCAAGCTCTGACAGATGGTGAAGGACAGTAAAGACTGGCATGCTGTAGTCTATGGGGTCACAGAGAGTCGGACAACTGAGCGACTGAATGATCACAACAGGCCAGGGTCTTGTTACTGGCCCTTGAATCTAGTGGCTAGGATTCGTCAATCTCATTGCTGCAGCCTGACTTCGGTCTCTGGCAGGGGAACTGAAATCCTGCTTCAAGGTGCTGCAGGCCAAGGCCACCCAAGATCAAAGCCTGCCTCCACTAGCCATCCCTATACCCAGGTATAAGATACCCCTAGGACCCACTCCCAGCACTGACTCCCAGCCCAAACTCCAGCAGCAGTGCTGAAGGATCTGATTTGAGACTGTTATGATAGTCATCCTAGCTTTATCATCAGAAATTGAGGTGAACAGGAAGGAAGTGGCCTGTCCATCCTGCCCAGCCAGACCCTGGCACAGCCTAGACCAGAACTCAGGTGTAGAAGTCACGTCTCTGATGATCCACCATAGTGAAGGGTCTGGGGGAGAGGTCTGGTACCTGGAACACCAAGAGGGGGAATTTGAAGAGACGAGAATTTCAAGGGGCTTGCTCTGAGTCCAGGATCTGGCTCCTGGCTAAAACTTGTGACCTTCAAGCCACAGTTTCCATTCTGTAAAATGGGAAGAGGAGGGTTATAGCTGCTTAGCAGCATTGTTGGGATTAGGTAGGACCACATGTCCCACAGCAGGGACTAGGAAATGTTTGTGCCCCTTGTCCCCTACTCCCAAACCAGGGATGGCCCCCGTGCTCACCGTCCTCCACCTCTGCCCCCTACAGCCTGGCCGCTTTGGCTGCAAGAAGATCATTCTGTACTGAAGGGAGAACATGAATCAAAGAGCCCAAAACAGCTTCTTTGTCCCCCAAATTTTGCGAAAAACAAACGTCTTAAGTTCTCAATTGCCTTCTCCCTGGCGCACCCTGAGTGCTTCCTGAAGAGTGAATGACAAAGCTGATTGCTGCTTCACAGAGAGGAGGCAGAAAAAGAAAACAGGACGCACACTCAAAGGCTTTTCATGTGTCAGTGACTTAGCAGAGGGAGCTGTAAGCTAAGAGCCTACTGGGATTCTGCTTCCGGAGCTTCTGGGTCTTCATTTTGCTCGTTTAAATTCTGCATTTCAGCCCACTCTGCCTCTATTGATCGGCTTCAGTCTGACTTTTCTAATCTGAGTAGTACTAATTGGCCCAGAAGGACTGCTGCAAGTTAGGTACTCTCCAGGGCTGCTATACTTCGGGGACTTCAACCAAAGATGGTGCAGAAAGACCACAGTTTTGGAGACAGGCAGGCATGGGTCCCTCTCTGCATGACCTTGGGCAGTACCATGCTCCTCTGTACTTCAGGTTCCCTACCTACAAGATAAGATGTTTGTGACTTTCTAAGATCATTGTAGGGGTAAACAAGGTGAGATGTGATGGCACAAGGAGGCAGAGATTCTTGTATACAAGCCCCTGCATTCTCACAAAAAAATTTTATTATGCCAAAGAAAATATATGAGGGCTGAAATACTAGGTATCACCAATGGCTCCGTGAGCAACACTACACGGGTGACATCTGTTGTCAAATTCCAGAGATTCACTGCTTCCTCTAGGTCATTACAAATCCAGCCCTTGTTCCTGCAGTCTAAATTGAGAAAATAAAATATGAACACAATGTCTGGAAAATGACTTTGAATTTCAGCACTTAGATTAGAAGGCAGGTTTAATTCTCTGGCTTTAAATGTTGGTGTTTCTCTTGGTTATAACAAATAAATATGCGGAGACAAAACTGATCAACCGTTTCATTGCTTTAAGAAAACGACGAGATGAACGGCTGCCCTAAATCAGTGTGTTACCGCATTTAATTTGATGATGTTGTTTAGAAGCTCTATGTACTGTTTTCTGGGCCAAAACATATCAACCATTCATGAGAAGAAAACCAAAAGACAAATGACCAATTCCCTGTAAAGAGGGAAATTATGGTGGTGGTTGATTGTAAGCACAGACTCCATTCCCAGGGGAGGGGCCTGGACTCCAGCGGAATACGGAGAAAGGCCGGTGGTGCTCAGAGGCTGAGCCTGGATCCAGAGACCGGGGACAGGAGACCTCCTGCTGTCTGGGTTCCTTGGCCTGGGGCGGGTCACTCCGCTGCCTGTGGCGTCTATAGTCTCTCCTATTTCACCTGCTCCTGGGTGCCCCGAGGCTCCACTGAGGGATACCTGTCAAAACTGGGACTTTACTCCTCAGATGCCATTTAATCTTCACAAACCTCATGAGCTTGTGACCTGGGCATATGCCCAAGTTCTCAGGGCTAAGAAGAGAGGCCGAGATTAGAACTCTAGTCTGCTGTCACTATGAATTGTAAGGAAACATGACAAGCGCTATTATAAATGTTATGGTTGTCAGGAGGTTGTAGCCAACATAGAAAGGCATTAATTAATTAATTAACAGATATGTATTGTACAGTATGATCTGGGCACTGTTCCAGGCATCAGTAAAAAAGCAGCCAAGGAGATGGACAATAGCAAGTAAATAAATTCATTTTGGATGGTGCTAATTGCTGTGAAGACAGTAGCAGGTGGATTTTCAGTAATGGGAGGTGAGGGTTAGCAAATTTAAGCTGAGGTCAAGGAAGACATCTCTGAGCAAGTGACTTCTGAATAGAGACCACAGGGAGTGGGCTGTGGAGGGCTATTGGGAGGTCCAGGTATCAGAATTAGTAAGAGCGAAAGCCCAGGGAGGGACTGTCTTGTCCTGCTGAGGTTCAAGAAGAGGCAGAGTGACTGGAACTTGGTAAGAAAGTGCTGGAAGACAAGAGCAGAGTTGGAGCAGGTCCCATTATGAGGCTTTGTAGAGAAGGATGAGGATGAGAGGGACAGAGCAAAGCGACAAAGTAGGTGATTAAATGGTTAATCCCATTAGGGGATCGTAAGTAGAAGTGGGAGACCCCTGTAAGTTAATGATTACTCAAGAAAACAGGTTTGCTTAACCACAAAACTAAGCAGGCTTGCTTAGCAACAAAACCATGCAACAGAAGCATGCCCCAAAACAATAAAACAATGATGGTATGACGCATATCCTGCTTGGTGAGCTCAGTAAGTTAATGAGCTCTATACACATGCTCTCTATACACATAAAAAACAATAAATTTGTGGACCTAGCTTGACCATGTAGGGACAAGGAAACTCTCTTGCCCAACCTGGAGGGGGAGTTGATGATGGAAGCGTGACATCTCCCTTCCCCACTTTTCCTTTGATTATACAACTGTAGCCCAATAAGTTCTTGGGCTGTGGCATCCTTTCATTTGTCCAACTTATAAACCTCACAGATGTCCTATTCTAATAAATCACTTCTCACTATCAATTTGCCTCTCGCTAAAGTCTTTCTATGCTGAGACATAAAGGATTGCAGTGCCAGAGCTCTTCAGAGACCCCTAAAATTATATCCAATGGTTTCAGGGAGACTAGATTTTATAAGTGAGATGAGAGAGCTAATTATTCAACTCATGTAAACATTTTAATTGATTTATTGTTGAGCAAGTAATATGATCATTTGACTCAAAATGCAGAAGTTACCAAAAGATAAACTATCTCCCCAAGCCCTACACCCTACCTGACCAGATCATCTCTGTGGAAGCCATTTAGGAGCTGATTTCTTGTGTTTGCTTAATGTCTCTGCAAGTTATCACAGGCATGTACAATCACACACACACATGCACACTCTCCCCTCATCCTTACAAATGGTGGCTTAATAAATTGTTCTTTTCATTTCCCGTCCTGGTGATCATTTGGATCAGCACTGATAGAGTGTTCTCGTTATCATTTTTGGATATGTCTGCAAGTATTTCATTCTGTGGGTGTACCATTATTTATTTACCTGGTTCCCTAGTGATAGTTATTAGAATATTTCACTTGAGTGCTTTTTTTTTTTTTTTTTACTTGAGTGCTTTAAGGGGAAGGAATATTCAGATTTATATTTTAGACAGAGCCCTGCTGCATGGAGGATGTATCAAAGGAGAGAGATAGCGGAAGCCGCAGACTAACTGCCCAGTTAAGGAGAGCTATCTAATGAGGGGTAAATAAAATGGGATCAAGGACAACTTTGAGCTCCAGGAATTAGGGGAATGGTGAGAGTACCCCTTCAAGGATCACAGCCGTGCCATGGAGAAGGGGCTTGTGTAACTCAATGAAGCTATGAGTCATGCCATGCAGGGCCACCCAAGATGGATGGGTCAGAGTGGAGAATTCTGACAAAACATGGTCCACTGGAGGAGAGAATGGCAAACCACTCCAATATTTTGCTGCAAGAACACCATGAACAGTATGAAAAGTCAGAAACATATGATGCTGGAAGATGAGCCCCTCAGGTAAGAAGGTATCCAATATGCTACCGGGGAAGAGCAGAGCTCAATTACTAATAGCTCCAGTAAGAATGAAACAGCTGGGCCAAAACAGAAATGGCGCTTCATTGTGACTGTGTCTGCTGGTGAAAGTCTGATACTGTAAAGAATAATATAGAATAGGAACCTGGGATGTTAGGTCCATGAATCAAGGTAAATTGGACATGGCAAGCAGGAGTTGGCAAGAGTGAACATCGACACTTTATGAATCAGTGAACTAAAATGGATAGGAATGGGTGAATTTAATTCAGATGACCATTATATGTACTACTGTGGGCAAGAATTCCTTAGAAGAGATGGAGTAGCCCTCGTAGTCAAAAAGACAATTCAAAATGCAGTACTTGGGTGCAGTCTCAAAAATGACAGAACGATCTCTTGTTTGTTTCCAGGGCAAATCATCCATTATCACAGTAACCCAAGTCTATGCCCCAACCCCTGATGACAAAGAAGCTGAAGTTGACCAGTTCTATGAAGATCTATAAGACCTTCTAGAACTAACACCAAAAAAATGAGATGTCCTTTTCGTCAAGGGGATTGGAATGCAAAAGTAGGAAGTCAAGAGATCCCTGGAGTAATAGGCAAGTTTGGCCTTGGAGTACAAAATGAAGCAGGGCAAAGGCTAACAGAGTTTTGCCAAGAGAACACACTGGTAGTAGCAAACACCCTCCTGAAACAAGACAAGAGACGACTCTACACATGGACATCATCAAATGGTCAGTAATGAGATCAGATTGATTATAGTCTTTGCAAGAAGGAGAAGCTCTATACAGTCAGCAAAAATAAGATTGGGAGCTGACTGTAGTTCAGATCATGAGCTTCTTATTGCAAAATTCAGCCTTAAATTGAAGAAAGTATGGAAAATCACTAGGCCATTCAGGTATGACCTAGATCAAGTTCCTTATGATTATATAGTGGAGATAATGAATAGATTTAAGGGACTAGATCTGGTAGAGAACCTGAAGAACTGTGGATGGAAGTTTGGAACATTGTACAGGAGGCAGTGACCAAAACCATCCCAAAGAAGTGGAATGCAAGAAGGCAAAATAACGGAGAAAAGGAAGGATATACCCAACGAAATGCAGAGACAACCAAGGGGAGATAAGGTGGCCTTCTTCAATGAACAATGCAAAGAAGCAGAGGAAAACAATAGAATGGGAAAGACTGTTTCTGTTCAAGAAAATTGGAGGTATCAAGGGAACATTTCATGCAAAGATGGGGACAATAAAGGACAGAAGCAGTATGGACCTAACAGAGGGAGAAGATATTAAGAAAAGGTAGGAAAAAAAAAAAAAGAAAAGGTAGCAAGAATACACAGAACTATACAAACAAGGTCTTAATGACTCAGATAACCACGATGGTGTGGTCACTCACCTAGAGCCAAACATCCTGGAATGTGAAGTCAAGTGGGCCTCAGGAAGCTTTACTATGAACAAAGCTAGTGGAGGTGATGGAAATCCAGCTGAGCTATTTCAAATGCTAGAATATGTTAAAGTGCTGTACTCAATATGTCAGCAAATTTGGAAAACTCAGCAGTGGCCACAGGACTGGAAAAGTTCAGTTTTCATCCAAATCCCAAATAGGGGCAGTGCCAAAGAAAGTTTAAACTACCAGACAACTGCACTCATTTCACATGCTAGTAAAGTTTGCTCAAAATTCTTCTAGCGGGTCTTCAGCAGTATGTGCATGAACTGAGACCTTCCAGGTGTACAAACTGGATTTAGAAAAGGCAAAGGAACCAGAGATCAAATTGCCAACATTTGTTGGATCATAGGCAAGGCAAGGGAATTCCAGAAAAACATCTACTTTTGCTTCATTTTCTACACTAAAGCCTTTGATTGTGTGGATCACAAAACAAACTTTGGGAAATTCTTGAAGAGATGGGAATACCAGGCCACCTTACCTGCCTGAGAAACCTGTATGTGGGTCAAGAAGCAACATATAGGACCTTACCTGGAACAATGGACTGGTTCCAAATTGGAAAAGGAATACGACAAGGCTATATATTGTCACCCTGTTTATTTAACTTATATGCAGAGTACATCATGAAAAATGCCAGACTGGATGAACCCCAAGCTGGAATCTAGATTGCCAAGAGAAATATCATCAACCTCAGATATGCAGATGATAAACACTCTAATGGCAGAAAGTGAAGAGGAACTAAAGAGCCTCTTGATGAAGGTGAAAGAGGAGAGTGAAAAAGCTGGTTTAACACTCAACATTCAAAAAACAAAGATCATGGCATCTGGTCCCATCACTTCTTGGCAAATAGAAGGGGAAAAAGTGGAAGCAGTGACAAATTTTATTTTCTTGGTCTCTGAGGACAGTCACTGCAACCATGAAATGAAAAGATGCTTGCTCCTTGGAAGAAAAGTCATGGCAAACCTAGACAGCATATTAGAAAGCAAAGACACCACTTTACTAACTGTACATCAAAGCCATGTCTGTGTAGTCAAAGCTATAGTCTTTGTATTCAAAGTTTGTTGTTTTTTTTTTTCAGTAGTCACGTATGGATGTAAGAGTTGGACCATAAAAAAGGCTGAGCACAGAATTGATGCTTTCAAATTGTGGTGCTAGTGAAAACCCTTGGGAGTCCCTTGGACAGCAATGAGATCAAACCAGTCAATCTTATAGGAAATTAACCCTGAGTATTCATAGAAGGACTCACACTGAAGCTGAAATTCCAATACTTTGGCCACTTGATGTGAAGAGCCGACTCACTGGAAAAGACCCTGATGCTGGGAAAGATTGAGGACAGGAGGAAAAGGAGGAGACAGAAGATGAGATGGTTAGATAGCCTCACCAACTCAATGGAGAAGACTTTGAGCAAATTCCAGGAGATGGTGAAGGACAGGGGAGCCTGGTGTGCTGCGGTCCATGGGGTTGCAAAGAGTCAGACATGACTAAGTGACTGAACGTGAGACTCCATTATTCTCTCAACAGTATCTCATGTCTTCTGCAAATGGGACCAGCGGTAAATGTAGAACTGGCAGTAAAGAATGGATCCTAAAAAAAAAAAGAAAAAAAATTAAAAAAAAAAAAAGAATGGATCCTCACATGAGACTTAGATTTTTCTCTTGTGACCAAGAACAGCAAAAAAAAAAAAAAAAAAAAAAGCATGCATTATATGCACTAAATGTAACAAAACCATTATTTGGAAATTTCCACCTCCCATGTCTGAGCAGAATCTGTCCCAAGAAATTTCCTCTGATTTCATAGCTGCTCTTTCTCTGTCTTTTTTGCAGGGCTTCCTTTATCAGCTGTCTGAACACTCACCAGCCCTCCTCAAGCAGCAGCCCTGAGCAGCGCCCCTCCTCCCCTTTCCCTGCCTACATTTCCCTCTCTCCTTGGAGGATCTCATTCTGCTCTGTGGTTTTTTAACTTTATAAAAATTATTTATTTATTTATTTTTGGCTGCACTGGGTCTTTGTTGCTGTATGAGGGCTTTCTCTAGTTGCAGTGTGCAAGCTTCTCATTGTGATGTCTTCGCTTGTTTTGGGGCACAGGCTCTACGGTCACAAGCTTAAGTAGTTTTGTGGCACACGGGCTCAGTAGTTGCAGCTTGAGTGCTCTAGAATTTGGGCTCAGTAGTACACTGGCTTAGTTCCTCCATGGCATGTGAAATCTTTCCAGAGCAGGGACAGAACCTGTGTCTCCTGCATTGGCAGGCAGATTCTTATCCACTGCACCACCAGGGAAGTAGTTCTGCCCTGTAGTTTTTAATGCATCTGTATGCTGAGTCACAGATGCCTGTCTTCAGCTCTGGCCTCCTCCCTGAGTTGCCCCTGGAGGTTTGGATACCCAGCTGCTTACTTGACATGGTCACCTGGATGTTTAATAGATGCCTCATACTTCACATGTTCCATCCAGAACCCTTGACACTCTGCTCACAGCTCTGTCTTCCCAGGTCTGCCACAGAGCAGTAAATGGCCATCCCATCCAGCAGCCACCCAGGTGGACAAATCCTAGGAGTCCTATTCAATGTCTCTCTTCTCTTCACCAAACCTCATCAGTGCTAACTAGAAGCATCATCATTTCCCTTCATCCCACCATTCCTATCTCTTGCCTTCATCATCGTTCACTGGATAATGCTAGTTATCTACTCTCTCTCCATTCTTGTCTTCCAGGAGTCTTTCTCCAAGCAAGTCAGCTCATGCCAGACCCCTGTTGAACATTTCAGTGTGTTTCCATCACAGCTGAAATAGTGTTAAAATTCTTTCCCAAGGTTCCGGACCACCTCCTTGGGCTCTCTATGCTTCAGGCATGGCAGCCTCCTTTCTCCCTCCTGAAACCCTGGGACCAGAGTGTTTTCACTCACTGTCCCTCTGCCTGGACTTACCTGCCTGGTGGTTCAGATGGTAAAGAATCTGCCCACAGTGCAGGAGACCCTGGGCCAGAAAGATCCCCTGTAGAAGGGAATGGCAACCCATTCCAGTAGAATTCCATGGACAGAAGAGACTGACAGTCTACAGTCTGCAGGGTTGCAAAGAGTTGGACAAGACTGAGTGATTCACACTTTCACTTCACTTTCCCTCTGCCTGGAACACCCTTCTCTTGGTTCCCTCATGGTTGGCTCCTTCTTTACCTTCAGTAATCCTAGCTTGAAAGTTCCCTTCCAATTTGGTCTAAAGCCCCCTCACGTCCAGCTCATGCTGCGTGTATCAGTGGCAGTGGGACCACTTAACAACTTTCGAACTCTGAAAGAATCCTGTGTGAAATTGACAAGCAACTGACACCATGTTCCCATTTGTCCCCTTGGTGTTTTAGTGATGCTTAAGCATCAGTGCTTTGGGCACCTGTGCAAATAATTCACCCTTTGATCTGGCTCAGCCTGTCACACAGCACAATAAATGTCATGATAAAAGTCAGCCAGCATTACTGTGCTTCCTCCACCGATCCTAGCACAGAAAATTTCAATAAAGATTGTTCTATTGATTCATTAACTTTCCCAAGTTCACTGCCATTTTGATTATTTGTACACTTTTTGCTTAAAGTTTTATGAATTTCATTTTGATAAACTAAACAATTTCTCAAAAATCCAAACAATCAGTTTGGCAATGTGTAACTTTCATTTCTCCACTTGGTAACAGCACTTAGCATTTAGCTTAAGCTTCTTTCTCCATCTCCAATAGAAGTAGTTAGAAGCCTGAAAACCAATATTTTATTTTATTTTATTTTTCCATTTATTTTTATTAGTTGGAGGCTAATTACTTTACAACATTGCAGTGGTTTTTGTCATACATTGAAATGAATTAGCCATGGATTTTCATGTATTCCCCATCCCGGTCCCCCCTCCCACCTCCCTCTCCACCCGATCCCTCTGGGTCTTCCCAGTGCACCAGGCCCGAGCACTTGTCTCATGCATCCAACCTGGGCTGGTGATCTGTTTCACCCTAGATAATATACATGTTTCGATGCTGTTCTCTTGAAACATCCCACCCTCGCCTTTTCCCACAGAGTCCAAAAGTCTGTTCTATACATCTGAGTCTCTTTTTCTGTTTTGCATATAGGGTTATCGTTACCATCTTTCTAAATTCCATATATATGTGTTAGTATACTGTAATGGTCTTTATCTTTCTGGCTTACTTCGCTCTGTATAATGGGCTCCAGTTTCATCCATCTCATTAGAACTGATTCAAATGAATTCTTTTTAATTGCTGAGTAATATTCCATTGTGTATATGTACCACAGCTTCCTTATCCATTCGTCTGCTGATGGGCATCTAGGTTGTTTCCATGTCCTGGCTATGATAAACAGTGCTGCGATGAACATTGGGGTGCATGTATCTCTTTCAGATCTGGTTTCCTTGGTGTGTATGCCCAGAAGTGGGATTGCTGGGTCATATGGCAGTTCTATTTCCAGCTTTTTAAGAAATCTCCACACTGTTTTCCATAGTGGCTGTACTAATTTGCATTCCCACCAACAGTGTAAGAGGGTTCCCTTTTCTCCACACCCTCTCCAGCATTTACTGCTTGTAGACTTTTGGATAGCAGCCATCCTGACTGGCGTGTAATGGCACCTCATTGTGGTTTTGATTTGCATTTCTCTGATAATGAATGATGTTGAGCATCTTTTCATGTGTTTTTTAGCCATCTGTATGTCTTCCTTGGAGAAATGTCTGTTGAGTTCTTTGGCCCATATTTTGATTGGGTCATTTATTTTTCTGGAGTTGAGCTGGAGGAGTTGCTTGTATATTTTTGAGATTAATCCTTTGTCTGTTGCTTCGTTTGCTATTATTTTCTCCCAATCTGAGGGCTGTCTTTTCACCTTGCTTATAGTTTCCTTTGTTGTGCAAAAGCTTTTAAGTTTCATTAGGTCCCATTTGTTTATTTTTGCTTTTGTTTCTAAAATTCTGGGATGTGGGTCATAGAGGATCCTGCTGTGATTTATGTCGGAGAGTATTTTGCCTATGTTCTCCTCTAGGAGTTTTATAGTTTCTGGTCTTACATTTAGATCTTTAATCCATTTTGAGTTTATTTTTGTGTATGGTGTTAGAAAGTGTTCTAGTTTCATTCTTTTACCGGTGGTTGACCAGTTTTCCCAGCACCACTTGTTAAAGAGGTTGTCTTTTTTCCATTGTATATCCTTGCCTCCTTTGTCGAAGATAAGGTGACCATAGGTTCGTGGATTTATCTCTGGGCTTTCTATTCTGTTCCATTGATCTATATTTCTGTCTTTGTGCCAGTACCATACTGTCTTGATGACTGTGGCTTTGTAGTATAGTCTGAAGTCAGGCAGGTTGATTCCTCCAGTTCCATTCTTCTTTCTCAAGGTTACTTTGGCTATTCGAGGTTTCTTGTATTTCCATACAAATTGTGAAATTATTTGTTCTAGTTCTGTGAAAAATACCGTTGGTAGTTTGATAGGGATTGCATTGAATCTATAGATTGCTTTGGGTAGTATAGCCATTTTGACAATATTGATTCTTCCAATCCATGAATATGGTCTATTTCTCCATGTGTTTGTATCCTCTTTGATTTCTTTCATCAGTGTTTTATAGTGAAAACCAATATTTTAATGTGTTGCAAGAGAATAGTTATATAATTCTTTTATTAAATTCAAGTTTTATAAAACAGATCATCTTCAAGGAGGAATCACACTAAATCACATGAAATGACTTTTTGTGAAATATATGACCTTTATTTCAAAGTCTGCCACATATCACTCAGTTGAATGGTCATCCTGGACATTATTTCCTTCAAGGAACCATACTAATCAGTGGCTTAGAGAAGGCCAGTGGTGTCAGAAAGTCAGTGTGAAGCCTTCTGAGAGCGCATTTGTGTTTTTTTTTTTTTTTTTTTTTTTTTTGAGGGCACATTGAAGTCCATCTTCTTCAAGGAAGAAAATAAATACCAACTAACTGCCTCTTTTTTAAGAACAGCTGTGTTCTCTGAATCATACATAGTGGATGCTATATACACAAAATTGCGTTCTAACTACATCACCATGCTGTTCTAAAGAATCACCATCTGTATAGTTAGAAAAACACGGAGAGTTTCCCTGATGGCTCAGTTGGTAAAGAATCTGCCTGCAAAGCAGGAAACCTGGGCTTGATCTCTGGGATGGGAAGATACCCTGGAGAAGGGAATGGCAAACCACCTCAGTATTCTTGCCTGGAGAATTCCATGGACAGAGGAGTCTGGCAGGCTACGATCCATGGAGTTGCACAGAATTGGACATGACTTAGTGACTAACACTTTCACTTTATCTCTTAAGCAGCATATGCAGGTTACACAAGGTGGTCCACTGGGCAAGAGAAGAGAATATTAGGATTTATACTTGTGTTTACTTTAAAATGAGATGAGCATTAAGCTTTATTTAGTATTTACTATGTGGTTTGACCCCAGAGGCTACCCTCAGTCACGTATCACGGGCAGTAAGCATGGGAGTTCCAGCGTGAGGAGCTGAGACTCTTGGTCAATTACTAGCCATCAGCATATTACCATGGACCACAGTTTCCCTGCTACAGGAAGTCACAAACAGGATTCACTTGACAGAACTCAGATCTTTAAATGGAAGAATTTTTACACTACTTTTAAAGTTTGCCACATACAGTTCCAAATTTTTTTCCTAAGCATTCGCTAACAAATGGTTCTATTAAAAAAGCAAGAATAGGTTCACAATCCTGCATACATTTTCCCACAACTCTTCATGTCGGTATTTATAGCTTTAGTGTTGGTCCTTTATTGGACCAGAATCTGGTGGTCCAGAGTCCACGATGAGAGAGTGAAAGAAGAAAAGAGGCTAATATTCCCTGGGTTACACAGCCAGCTTTCCCGCTCCAGGGAATCAGCCAGAAATAGAGAGAGAGACAGAGACAGAGAGAAAGAGAGAGAAAGAAAGAAAGAAAGAAAGACACAGGGACCCAAGCTCTGATGGAGCAAAGGTGTTTTAATCAACATGGTGTGGGCATATATACTCTTACAAGGTAGTTATTCTCAGCAAAGATGAAGATTAAAATTCCAGACTTACAAAACATAAGGCGATCCATATTAAAGAGAGAGAGTTGTAAACAATCACTTTTACCATACGGCTCATAAGAAGGAAAAGGGTACTTATCACCGTATTGAAAAACTAACGAAGGAAATGCCTGGATTCCTCAGCCCCTGGGAGAGGCTTGCCCCTCCTCTTAATTCCTGAATATTCAGGAATTAATAAGGAACAGGGGATTCATGACAGATCCAAAACAGCACACAGGAAGCCTCCTGTTAAATGCTTCCTGACACTTTAGCTCATTTTTTCCTACCTTATTCTTTTTAATATTTGCATGGAATAAAGTCCTCCCTCTCATTATAAGACTAATTGTTCCTAAAAAATTTATAGGGTGAAGTTTCATAAATGGAAAAGATAATTACTATTTAAAATGATGGTATACAGCAATTACTACAAGAGTTCATTAACAAAACATATGTTTGATTCTCACAGCCATGAAATTAAAAAAAAAAAAAAACTCCATAAAAAAAGAGACAAAGGAGAGCAAGGGAAGCAATATGAGCGATGCCTGAGATTGTCACTGCAATAAAGAAGCAAATTTAACTGCAGCCTGCACCAACCAGGCCACTGTAGACCAGGAGCTGCTCCTGAAGTTCTGCATTAGTCCTTGTAAATGCGCTGGAATTCCTCCAAGTCAAAGAAAGGATGTTCAGTGAAGCTCTTCATGAGTCAAAATCTTGAACTTGCATGGGCATATCTCGGGGTGAGACTCTTTTCCATGATAAGATGCACCATAATTTATTTCCCCACTCCCCTATTATTTGGGCAATTGGGTTTGCATTAGTCTGTAAGAGCTTCCATAACAAACTATCACAGACTGGGTGACTGAAACAACAGAAATCGATTTTCTCATGACTCTAGATGGTAGAAGTTCAAGACAAGGAGATGGGCTGGTTTGGTTTCTCCTAAGGCTTCCCTCTTGGGCTTGCAGACAGCCGCTTTCTCACCTGGCTTTGTCTCTGCATTCCCGGTATCTCTTCCTCTTCCAATAAGGATGCCAGTCAAGTCATGCTGGGTTAGGACTCCTAACATGGTGCTGGGGAGCACCATGTAACCTTAATTACTCCCTCAGAGTTCGTATCTCCAAATACAGGCACATTCTAAGGGACTGGAAATTAGGACCTTGACATATAAATTTGAGGGGGACACAACTCAGTTCACAACAGGGTGATTTCCACAGTTTTTATTAGATATTCCCTCACCTGGTGCATTCCTCAATCCACTCCAAATCTCATTCTATCCTCAAAGCTCCATGGAACCCTTCCTTCCTCTGAGTATCACCCAGTCCAGTTACCATTATCACTTCCTTGGTCAACTGCAAATCTCTTCTTAATTGATTTCATGGCATTTCTAATCCTCCCCCTCCAATCCATTCTCCATACAGACATTGTCAAAATTTATATCTAATATAATCATATCGCAACCCCTCAGTACTCTTCCCTGGCTTGTTGCTGATTTAAGTCAAAAATGCAAACTACTTAGTGTAGTGGACAAAGCCTTGCAGGACCAGATACCTTGCAGGACCAGATACCTTCATCCTCAACAACGTCCCCCAGTCTACTTTATTCCAGCCACACTTACTACTTCCATGCCCTCAAAATAGCCAAGCGTTTTCTCACTTCAGAGCATGAGTTGTCTCCTTGGACAGGAGCACCCTTCCAATTCAATCTTTCTCATCTCAGATGAACAATCACCCTCTCAAAGAAGACTTCCCCAAACCCCACTGGTGGATGCTGTCGCCCCTGCCTCCCACAGAACCCAAGTTTTCTTTGCAACAGTTATCACTCACCGTTGTCATTGGTATGATTATTTAAAATGCATCTCTCCCACTGGACTGAAAGCTCTGGAAGAGCTGGGGCCCCATGGAACTGTTCATCTCTGCATCCTCAATGCCCAGCCCAGGTCCTGACACAGAGTATGCATTACTCAATAAATGTTTTTTGAACAAATCCATTGGATCATAGAAAAAGCAAGAGAATTCCAGAAAAACATCTACCCTTGCTTCATTGACTACACTAAAAGCCTTTGATTGGATCACAAAGAACTGTGGAAGATTCTTAAAGAGATGGGAACACTAGACTACCTTACCTGCCTCCTGAGAAACCTGTATGCAGGTCAAGAAACAACATTTAGAACCAGACATGGAATAATGGACTGGCTCCAAATTGAAAAAGGAGTATGTCAAGGCTGTATATTATCACCCTGTTTAACTTATACGCAAAGTACATCATGCAAAATGCCAGGCTGAATGAATCCCAAGCTGGAATCAAGATTGCTGGGAGAAATATCAACAACCTCAGATATGCAGATGACACCACCCTTATGGCAGAAAATGAAGAGGAACTAAAGAACCTCTTGATAAAGTAAAAGAGGAGAGTGAAAAAGCTAGTTTAAAACTCAACATTCAAAAAAATGAAGATCATGGCATTCAGTCCCATCACTCCATGGTAAATAGAGAGGGAAACAGTTGAAACAGAGACAGACTTTATTTTATTGGGCTCCAAAATCCCTGCAGATGGTGACTGCAGCCATGAAATTAAAAGACACTTGCTCCTTGAAAGAAAAACTATGACCAACCTAGACAGCATATTAAAAAGCAGAGACATTGCTTTGCCAACAAAGGTCCATCTAGTCAAAGCTATGGTTTTTCCATTAGTCATGTATTGATGTGAGAGTTGGACCATAGAGAAGGCTGAGCACCGAATTGATGCTTTTGAACTGTGGTGTTGGAGAAGACTCTTGAGAGTCCTTTGGACAGTGAGGAGATCAAACCAGTCCATCCTGAAGAAAACCAGTCCTGAATATTCATTGGAAGAACTGATGCTGAAGCTGAAGCTCCAATACTTTTGTCACCTGATGTGATGAGCTGACTCATTAGAAAAGACCCTGATGTTGGGAAAAATTGAAGGCAGGAAGAGACGGGGATGACAGAGGTCGAGACGGTTGGATGGCATCACCGACTCAATGGACATGAGTTTGAGCAAGCTCCGGGAGATGGTGAAGGACAGGGAAGCCTGGCGTGCTGTAGTGCATGGGATGGTAAAGAGTCGGACATGACTGAGTGATTAAATGACAGCATTTGGCTGCTCCCTCCAACTAGAAGGGCTTTTTAATTCTCATCCAACTGGCAAATTGAGCCCAGCCAGGTCTTCTGTCTCTCCGATTAGGCTCTGAATTTCTTCACGCCAAGGTCTGTGTTCCCCTGTGCCACATAAGGGCATGGTAGCATATTATAAACCTGCCAATTAAAGCAAAACATGGGTTTTTTTTGCTGTGTATCCAAGTCCTACATCATTACCCTACTGATAGTTCTTAAGTTAAGTAGATACCAATTACCAATCTTCAGTCTGATTCACAATAACGATTACTGGTAGAAATAATTGATAATGTTTAAGATGCACCTGCTGCAAAATTATTTTTAAAAAACTCAGAAGACTCATATCTTGAGGGTAACATTGAAAATTGCAAAAGTTGGGAAAAATCAGTCCACATGAAACTTGTTCCATATTAAACATTTATGGAAGACTGCCACCGACAAATTTTAGACCTGGAAAGTTCTACCAAAGAAAATTGAGCTTGCTAGTGGTGATGCCTTCTAGTCAAAGACCCCCAGGAACACACATGTAATTGACCACGTTGAGTTTATTAATTGTTGCAGCCAGGGAGAACACACACCACAGGGGAAATATTGAGTATCTCAGAAAAAGTGTTAGAAAGAAACTCATAGGATTTGAACTTTGGTTGGTTGATTTGGGGAGGATTTATGAAAGCGGGGTTTGCTTTAGATTGGCTGCTTTAAAAAAGCAGGTGCAACTCTGTGACTGGGTATCTCAATAAATCTAATCTCTTGGGAAGGTGAACTACAGGAGGATAAAACTAATTTTTAAAACAATATTTTATTGAAGTATAGTTGATTTACAATGCTGTTAGTTTCAGGTGTACGGCCAAGTGAATCTGTTATACATATACATATACCCATTCTTTTTAGATTCTTTTCCCACATAGACCTTTACAGAGTATTGTTAGTTGTCAGTTTTATATAGAGTAGTGTGTATATGCAACCCCAATCTTCCAGTTTGTCTCTCCTCTCTATACCCCATGGAAACTGTAAGTTTATTTTCTACATCTGTGACTCTATTTCTGTTTTGTTGCTGTTGTTCAGTCACTAAGTTATGTCTGACTCTTCGAGACCATGAACTGCAGCATGCCAGGCTCCCCTGTCCTTCACTATCTCCCAGGGTTTTCTCAGATTCGAATTTCTCTCTCCCATCCGTAAGCTTATTTTCTACATAATTTTCTACATTCATTCATTGAGTCAGTGATGCTATCTAACAATCTCATCCTCTGCCTCCCCTTTCTCCTTTTGCCTTCAATCTTTCCCAGCATCAGGGTCTTTTCCAATGAGTTAGCTCTTCAAATCAGGTAGCCAAAGTATTGGAGCTTCAGCTTAGTTCATTTGTATCCTATTTTAGATTCCACATATAAATGATATCATATGATATTTGTCTTTCTCTGACTTCACTCAGTAGAAACTCCACTTGGTAAAGAAGTCGCAGTCACTCATTTTGGCCAAGAGAGGGGGATGTTTGGTATTTTGTCATTGAGACAGTGACCATCTTTTTGTCTGTGCTGGGACAAAATTGTGTGATAGCCTAGCTCTGTTTCATTTTAGCATGCTTCCAGAGGATGCTTGTCTGAGGTTAGTATTCTGTAATATTGCTTATGTTCAGTAGGAGAATAACATGGCCAAATTATGTCAAGTCAGCTTCTGAATGTCTAAGACTGGTTTTTTGTCTTTGTTTTCAGTAAAAGGATGTTGACATAAAAAACTTCACTATGAGAAAAACTAAAATGCTTTACACAATTAAACAAGCAAAATGTTTATTATTTTGAAATCTAGATGTAAAAGAATCACCCAGAGATAATTTCCATAAAATGAGATTGAATACTATTTGACTATATTGTGTTAAAAAACAACTGATCAAAGAATTAAGTTGGCTTAATGGCATTGGTTCTGGAAAAATTCTTTCGCAGCAGTTTATCACTGTTGATATAATTCCGATTAAAATTATTGGATTCCAGTTTTGTTGGCGGTGTTAATTTGCTAGTGTCTTTGGAGGGCAATTTGGCCATAACCATGAAGATTAAAATTGCATTTGGTTTTTGACACAGCAATTTTATTTTTGGAAATTTATTCTACAGAGAAAACTGCACATGTACACAGAGGTATAGTCGAAGCTATTACTACGGCACTGTTTGCAGTAATAAAAGACTGGATATAAATCTCTTCCAGAAGGGGACTGGTTACACTTTCATGGCACATTCATGCCACCCAAAACTGTTGTTGTTTAGTCGCTAAGCTGTGTCAGACTCTTTGCACCCCCATGGACTGTAGTCCAGCAGGCTCCTCCGTCCATAGGATTTCCCAGGCAAGAATTCTGGAGTGGGTAGCCATTTCCTTCTCCATGGGATCTTCCCCACCCAGGGATGGAAACTGCGTCTCCTGAATCCGCAGGAGGATTCTTTACCACTGAGCCACCAGGGAAGCCCCACCGAAATCTAGGCGGCCTCTAAGAGGTCAGGCGGTCCTGCGACAACAGGTATCAGTCCACTCTTTTGCACCCTCAACCGCGATGAGAAGCCAAGAGGCCCCCAGAAGCGTGTCCATTTCCCCAACACCGCTCTCCACTTCACAATCTTGAGAATCTTGCTGGGGCTTTGGTCGCCGTCTACCACTCATAGCAGAAGAGTCGGGGGAAGCGGAGAGGGAACCTCCAGTCACTTGTGGCCCGAAGCGCCTCGGTTCCCGCATTACCATGGCAACCGCGGGCTAAGCAGCACTGACAGAGGGAAAAGGAGGCCCGGAGCTGAGCGGCTTCGGCCCCAACCAACCCTGCAATCCGGAGATCCAGGGAGAGTCTGCGACCCCAGCCCCCGCTTTCCTTGCAGATGGCTGACTGGAGCCCGGCAGTGAGAGCCGCAAGGAACTTCCCCCTATTACCCGGAGACAAGAGTGCCTGGGTCGGGGTGGAGGAAGGACCTCCGCCTCGGCGATCTCTGGCTAGCTCAGTCAGCCAACGGATCCGGCCCCTAGCTACCCTTCTCCAGAGCTCCACATCACCATGGCAACCGAGGGCGGTCTGCCAACTTTAAGGTCCTAGGCGCTCTCCAACGGCTCCAGGACGCCGCCTCTTCGGGCTTTTATCGGCTGCGCCACATCACCATGGCAACTCGGGGTTGGATGCTGTGGGCTCGCGCGGGTTCCAGGAGAGGCAGCCAGGCACGGCCTGGTGTCCCAGGGGAAAGGGAGTGGCAGACCGGAGGAGTGGGAAGGGAAGTGAGGGCGGAGAGAAGCGTGCGGAAAGTGCAGGGCAGTCGAGGTCTTTTTTCTCTGGGTACGAGGAGCGGCGGGGCCGGGTGTGGTGGTCGCTGCTGCGACGGGCCAGGACCCGGGTCTCAGCCGTCAGCTCCAGACCAATTTCTCCCCGGAGGACCGAGATGGGCGGGGCCTGCCTGGGCTTCAGGTCTGACCGGCGGCAGGGGGCAGTAGCGGCTAGCAGTGATCGCAGCATCCCGGTGCGGAAATCTCCAAGTTGCGGCGTGGAGATCTGAGGACGCTCCTCGCACTCAGATCGGACCCCAGGCGGCCCAGGTTGAGGACTCCATCGTGACGCTCCATCTCCTGGAGCGGACAGGTCTCTCGCCCAGCGCCCGGTCCGCTCAAGCCCAGGCTGTGTCGACTCTTCGGCTCTGCACGCTTCGACTTAGCCTCGTGGTTAAAACCACGTGCGCTGAGCTCAGAACTAGTTACCTTCCCCACTCCCACGATCTTCATCTCCAAGTGGTAGTAATAACAGTAATTACTCAGGCTTACTATGAGTGTTAAACGAGATAATAGAACTTGTACAGTTTTTGGACTCAGTTTCTGCCACAAGGCAAGTGTTCAATAAATGCTAGTTACTTATTCGGTGACCTTGGGCAAGTTACTGTCTGTAACTATCCCAACCTCACTAAAAAAATGAAGTCTGTAATAGCGCCCAACTAACACAATGGTGAGGATTCTAAGCATGAATATTTGTCAAGTCCTCGAAGAGTGACAGGCACACAGTATGTGCTATATAAATACTCCCCATTATCACCATGAGGATAGTATTGTCATCACTGGGGCTCATCTGTCCCCCCTGTTGCTTGTGAATTGGAAAGGATCTATTTGTCCTGCTACTACAAGGATTTTTAGTTTCTGGCTAGATTACAGATACGCCTTCCCTGGTGGCTCAGTAGTAAAGAATCTGCTTGCAATGCAAGAGATGCAGGAGATGCGGGTTCAATCCCTCGGTCAGGAAGCTCCCCAGAAGGAGGAAATGGCAACCAACTCCAGTACTCTTGCCTGGAGAATCCCATGGACAGAGGAGCCTGGTGGACTGCAGTCCATGGGCTCACAAAGAGTTGGACACTACTGAACACACACAAGCACATTACAGATATATTTGTCCACATTTCTCTGTCCTTAGTAATATATTCAATAAAAATTAATTAGTACCTTCTGTGTCAGCCAGTCTCTGGAATAGTAAAATAGAAATTAGCGAGTGCTGTGAGGAAGTTACAGCTGAGATACTATGGGCATTGTAAGAAAGGGTAGTAAATTTCTCAATTTGTACTTTGTATTTCTAATAAAAATGCCAAGTCCTTTGAGGGTAAAATAAGAATGGTTTCATCCTGCCACCCAATAAAATGTCTAGAACATGAGATCTCCCTCCCCCATCTGTGTTGGGAACTATGTAGCTAAATGCATTCCTGCCCCACAGTCTAATCTGGCCACTGCTACAGATTCCCAGCCTTGAACTCCTGGGCTGACCTCCTCTGCCAGCTGGAGCAGGAGCATCTGATAATAGTAGTTTTCTTCTTTTGTTCTCCGAAACCCTCCCTTAACTCCTCTTAAATGTTAATCCACTAGGGCAGATGGTAAACCCTGTTCCATGGAGGTCACAGATAATTGACTTTGAAAGTTGGAGGGAATTTGAGCCCCTGTGTGACCTTGGATAAGTATCTGAGCCTCAATTTCCACAACTTTGAACAAGAATGGTGATACCCATGTGAGATACCACACTGAAAGAATCCAATAGTACTTGGTGCACAGCAAATGCTCAAAAAATGCTAGCTGCTCTTTTCATCACCACCATCATTTTTATCATATTGTTAGCTTACAAAAGGTGGCCAATTTTTATAGCCTTTTTCCCTCTCTTTATTGTCTAGCACATAGCAGGAGCCCAGCAAATGTTTGTGAAATGAATTAGTAAATCCACACAGGAAACTCTAGTAACAGTCAATTTCACATAGCTGGCTATTAGCAATTAATATTTGTTGGGCATTTGTTCCAGGAATTGTATTATGTCCCATTAGTTCATCTAATAGTCAAGTGCAATGACCTTGTTTAGCTTCTAATTTGACTGAAGCATTAGTGTCATTGATTCACAGTCCAGAGCTGACAGTGACATCTATTGTAGACTTCTGTACTATTTTCATAATGAGTTTGACAGCAGCATCATTTCTGTGACGTAGGCTCTGCTAAGATAAGAGTCTCGTGTTATACTGACGTCAGGCCCTGTGTTCTCATTTACCCAAGAGTGAGCTGGCTTCCTTGATGCAATTTCCTCATCTCTTATTAGTGGATTGCTTGACATTATACTCCCGAGACAGCAGGGCTCGATGAGAGTTTATCACTGCAGCCCTTCAGCTTGCACAGGCCCTGTTTACCAGGACAACATCACATGGCATCAGCTTCCTCCTTCTCCCTCTCTGGTCACTTTCAGAGCAGTGCAGCAGTCCTAGGGAAGGTCTTTTTGCTCCTGATTCCCTCACTGTGTTGGACTGTTGTGTTAGAGAATCCTTTAGGAATCACCTAATCCAGTGCTTTTAGTACTCTTCTGTAGGGGTTTGGGGGCTCAGAGGGCCCCTTCCCCCAAGGAGTTTTTTGGGGAGAAGAACTTCCCAGACAAGGAAAGCTTGGAGCACCCTACCTCTGGTTCAACCACAGTGAGCTCTGTAATATCTATGAAATATTGAGGAACAAGTCTGTTTCCATGATTCGGTAGAAACTTTAGCAGCAAGTCTGTACAGTCATCAGACAGAGGCTTTGAGCAAGCTACTTACACACTTGGTTGTTCATTAAACTCATTCCCGGACTCTGTGCAAGGGTGCTGGAGACCCAGCAGTGGGTCCCTGCCATCAAGTAGCTTATACTCTAGTAGGAGGAGACAGACAATAAGGTATGTGCCATGAATAACCTCTCCAAGGAGGAGACATGTGAGCAGAGACCTGAAGGAAGTGATTGATAAATGGTGGAAGAACATTCCAAGCAGAGGGGTGGCTGTGCAAAGTCGCTGAGGTGGGAGATCAGAGTTTCTGGCGAGGGGGGATGATAGAGCCAGTGGAGGGAGCAGGGAGGGCTTGAGTCTGCACTACGACCTAGAGACAATGGAAAGGACTTTAGGTTTTCTTTCCAAAGGGATGGGGAAGATGTAGGAGGAAAGAGCAGTGGAACACCATTCTGGTGACTGGGTAATGAGATTTCGGGAGGAAGAGACAAGTTAGGAGGCTTTTCAAAGATCCCAGGTGTGAGGTGATGATAGCTTTGATAAGAGAGTAGAGAGGAAAGGTAGGAGGCATTGCATTTGGATGCATTTGGAAAGGTAGAGCTTAAAAGTTATGTTAAGAGTTCCATGTCCAGTGGGAGAGAAAAAGGAATCAAGGAAGACTCCGAGGTTTGGGGCTGAGCACCTGGAGGAAAGGTACTGTTTACTGAGGGAGTGAAGAGGGAGGGGTGAAACAGACATTGGTCACAGTTTGCCAGTTCAGCTGCTTTCATGATGCAGGAAGGACGCTGTACAGTGATGCTCTAAGGTCTGAGACCAGAAGTGGGTGTGAGCTGAGGTTTTCCCATAATCGTGGTTTTTCCCGAGGGCGCACAAGCTGAATCTAGAAGCTGGGTCAACAGATCTCCAGTGTGGAGGCCGCCTGGTGTCTGTCAGTGTCAGTACACTTTCATTTCTGTTGGCTCCACTTCAGGGGCAACAACTGTGACCTGAGGCAGCTGGCTGCCCACAGTGCATTCTGGTGCCCCAAAGGCTCAGGCTGTGAAGAGCTCAAGCGTGGCAGATCAAGGCGTGGTTTTTCTTTTCTCCCAGGGGCACACTTGAAGGAGAATCAGGCAAACCATGGGACAATCAGGAGAGGATGTTCAGAACACCATGCCCTGACCAGGGACAGCCCAGAGAACCTGGGTATTGCCTGGAGACGAGTCACTGGGACTTGAGCATTTCCTCTGAGAGCGTGCTTCCTGCTACTGTGTTTGCTGGTTCTGATTATATATAATTTGTGGTTTTCATTATTTAAAGCATTCATTCATTAAAGCATTATTCGTTAATTAAAGTATTACCCTTTCGCTCCTGTTGGGTTGACTACTTCCACGTGGATTGGAGGTGTGTGAGCTGCAGGTGAGGGCTGCATTCCTGTCCCCACAGCTATGCCAGCATCTAAGCCACGTGTGTCTCCAGTCTGAGCATTGGCACAGCCTCGGGGCTGTAAGGTATTGAACTGGGTTTTTTGAGGTCTGAACCTGGAAGGAGATGAGATTGTTCCCTTATGGGCCTGAGATAAAGTGGGGGCCTCACCAAAGCTGGAGGACAGCCAAGGGAAAAGAGAGCCAGATTGGGCTGGTGGCTGAGGTGGGCCATGTAGGCTGCACACAGACTGGCTGAGGGCAGAGGATTGTTCTTTGGAAGCTTCGCTGTCAGCTAGGAATATGGGCAAGTAAGAGACCACCTCAGGTGTCTTTAACAGTAAAAATCAGCATCTGGGACAAGAGATGTGGATCGGGTGGTTGTCAGCACTGGCTCCGTTGCAGATCTCAGCTCTTGGGCCTCCAGGGCCTTGCTCCCTCTTTCTGGCAAGTGGGCTGGCATTTGTTATCAAGGCCCAAATCTTCCACACTTGTTCCTGGCATTGAACCTTCATTCAAGGGAGACCAAAATGGAAAAGGAGGGAAAGGGGCAGAACCAGCTGGGTCTGTCTCTTTTTATCAGGAAAGCAAAAGCTTTCTCAGAATGCCGTCCTTCAATTCAGCTCAGTTCAGGAGCTCAGTCATGCCTGACTCTTTGTGACCCCAAGGACTGCTGCCTGCTAGGCTACCCTGTCCATCACCAACTCCCAAAGCTTGCTCATACTCGTGTCCATCAAGTCAGTGTTCACATCCAACCATCTCATCCTCTGTCATACCCTTCTCCTCCCACCTTCAATCTTTCCCAGAATCAGGGTCTTTGCCAATGAATCAGTTCTTTGCATCCGGTGGCCAAAGTATTGGAGCTTCAGCTTCAGCATTAGTCCTTCCAATGAAGATTCAGGACTGATTTCCTTTAGGATTGACTGGTTTGATCTCCTTGCAGTCCAAGGGACTCTCAAGAGTCTTCTCCAACACCACAGTCCAAAAGCATCAATTCTTTGGTGCTCAGCCTTCTTTATAGTCCAACTCTCACATCCATACATAACTACTGGAAAAACCATAGCTTTGACTAGACGGACCTTTGTTGGCAAAGCAATGTCTCTGCTTTTTAATATGCTGTCTAGGTTAGCAAGCATCTTTTAATTTCATGGCTACAGTCACCATCTGCAGTGATTTTGGAGCCCAAGAAGATAAAATCTGTCACTGTTTCCATTGTTTCCCCATATATTTGCCATGGAGTGATGGGATTGGATGCCATGATCTTTGTTTTTTTAATGTTGAGTTTTGAATGTTGAGAATTTTGAGCATTACTTTGCTAGCGTGTGAGATGAGTGCAATTGTGTGGTAGTTTGAACATTCTTTGGCATTGCCTTTCTTTGGGATCGGAATGAAAACTGACCTTTTCCAGTCCTGTGGCCACTGCTGAGTTTTCCACATTTGCTGGCATATTGAGTGCAGCACTTTCACAGCATCATCTTTTAGGATGCCATCCTTGCCAGATCCCTGTAGTCCCCCTTGGCCAAGACTGAGTCTCATGACTCCCCCCATATGAAATTGAGGCCGGAAAGTGTTTTGCTTTGTAGCCTTTCCTGTAAATACAGACAAGGGACACACGGGTAGGGCAGTACTACCCTCAAACTTGAGCCATTATGTAATTTATTTTATTAAGATTTATTTATTAATGGCTGCACCGGGCCATTGTTGCTGTGCATGGGCTTCCACTAATTGGGGTGAGCAGGGGCTACTCTCTAGCTGCAGTGCATGGGCTTCTCTGGGTTTGGTGGGATCAGTAGTTAATGGCTCGCATGCTTTAGGGCGCTGGCTCAGGAGTAGTTGCTCCATGGCCTGTGAGATCTTCCTGAACTAGGGATCGAACCCATACTCCCTGCATTGGCGGGTGAATTCTTAACTACGAGACCACCAGGGAAGTCTGCCATTATGTAATTTTAAATTATCTAGTAGCACACTTTTTAAAAGGTGTTACAAAAACCCCAGCTGAAATAGATGTTTAAAATATGTTATATTTAACGTGGAAAAGTGAAAGTGTTAGTCACTCAGTTGTGTTTGACTCTTTGGGACTGCTGCCCACCAGGCTCCTCTGTGCATGGAATTCTCCAGGCAAGAATACTGGAGATCCCTAAATCACTTTAGCATATAATCATTACACAAATGATTAATGAGATAATTAGGACTTTTTTATATGACATCTTCCAAACCTGGTGTCTATTTGGAACATCTCGCTTTGGACCAGAGACTCTTGCACAGGTGACCAGGTAACACAGGTGTGGAGAGTATGCTAGTGAGCAGACCAACTGTGTCTCATCATAAACGTTTTGTTCCTACCAGCTTTTTCTATAGTTATTTTCCTCTTTTATTGACTTAATTGAATTTGGAAAATGCCATCTTGCCATGGCCTGCTAAAGAGAAAGAAAAAAGAGGATTTTGGTTTGTGTTAGAACTAAAGTAAATGCAAAAGGGCTTCCCAAGTGGCTCCAGTGGTAAAGAACTCACATGCCAATACAGGAGACATAAGAGATGCAGGTTTGAATCCCTGGGTCAGGAAGATCCCCTGAAGGAGGGCATGGCAACCCATTCCAGTATTCTTGCCTGGAGAATCCAGTGGACAGAGGAGCCTGTGGGCTACAGTCCATAGGGTTGAAAGAATTGGAGACAACTGAAGCGACTTAGCATGCACAATGCAAAAGGGAGGAGGTGTAGGTTAAACTTTGAGAACCATAGGGATAGAGTCAGTGATGGTGGAAAGGGACAGCAAGGGGCAGGCTGACTGCCATAGTGATAAAGGTAAAAGTTCTTATCAAAATCAAAACTTAACTTGAATATATTCTGATTATCAGTCAGTCAGTTCAGTCTCTCAGTCCTGTCCGACTCTTTGCGACCCCATGGACTGCAGCCCACCAGGCCTCCCTGTCCATCACCAACTCCCAGAGCTTACCCAAACTCATGTCCATTAAGTCAGTGATGCCATCCAACCATCTCATCCTCTGTCGTCCCCTTTTCCTGCCGCCTTCAATCTTTCCCAGCATCAAGGTCTTTTCAAATGAGTCAGTTCTTCGAATCAGGTGGCCAGAGTATTGGAGTTTCAGCTTCAGCATCAGTCCTTCCAATGAATATTCAGGACTGATTTCCTTTAGGATGGACTGCTTATAGAAGTAAACATTTTATAAACTGTTAAAGAATTTCAGTCTGAAATGGGGCCAGAGCTTGCAAAATTGACAATCTCACACATCTGCTCTCAGGAAAACAAAACTTAACTGAGAAATTGACTTCTTGTAAATGCCTGGTTACAGCAAGTTGACATTATTGGCATTTTCTTAAATGGTAGGGGACTTGGTCATGGTTACCTCATATCAGCCTTGGGAAGTTTTACTTATGGTTTCCAGAGGCATGAATAAGAAATAACCCAGGTCAGGTTGGTCTCGAAAAACAAGCTGAACTGAACTTTGTATGACTGGACTGGTTCTGTGTGCTCGAGGAATTTTCAAGCTGGTCTCTGTTTTTATTTTAACTGACTCTGTGTGAACTGTCCCTTCTTTGCTTTCTTGCCCATCACTACAGCCTTCCCCCAACCCTCAGCACCTGTTGCTTGCTGCAGTTTGTGTCCTGAATTGCATTTCCTCTTCTATTCCTGCATGAGCTCATCTTTTTGATAATTTTGAGCTTGCCTCAGTTAACTGCCTTACTTACACCAACAAGACTATGAGGAAAACAAAAGTGCCAAAAATAAAAAGGTGCCATAGCAACTTGGGAAGATCCCTTGGAGAAGGGAAAGGCTACCCACTCCAGTATTCTGGCATGGAGAATTCTGTGGACTGTATATTTCATGGGGTCGCAAAGAGTCGGACACAACTGAGTGACCTTCACTTTCACTTTCATACATGTATAAGTAAGTAAGTAAGTGTTAGTCGCTCAGTCATGTCCATCTCTTTGTGACCCCACGAAATGCAGCCCACAAGGCTCCTCTGTCCATGGGATTCTCCAGGCAAGAATACTGGAGTGGGGCCATTCCCTTTTCCAGGGGATCTTCCTAATCCATAGGTAGAACCCAGGTCTCCTGCACTGCAGGCAGATTCTATATGTATATTGTCTTCTCAAGATTTTGTGCTAACTGGGACTGCTGATGACATTGAAGGAGAGTGCTTATTTTATGAGGAAGAACTTTCCAACAGGGCTGTCAAAGAAAGAATGGGATGCCATGAGCTCTCTAGTAAGAAGACTGTTGGAACATAAGCTAAAGTTGTGATCTCAACTCTTTTTTTCCTAATACTGAGCATGAATTAAAACAGCTTCTAAAAAGATGAGTCTTTCTCTTGCCCCATAGTTGGACATCACTGAGCTAGATTACTTGGTAGAGGAAATGTTGTAGAAAGAAGTACTACATGAGATGTATAGAGAGATGGTATAAATTATCTTAAGATTTCTTTCAAGTTTAATGACCTAAGTATGATGCTTATCACTTTCTGACCAGTTGTCTGTATAAAGTTTCTTTGCTGATTCTGCAATGTGGTCCATATACTGCTTGACTGTGCTCTCCGGAGGCAGGGATATGGTGATTTCCTCAAGGACTTTTCTCAAAGTATGAATAATCCTTTTGAGGTAGAACCAGTTCTCCCAGAGGATAGAAATCATATCCTAAAATCAGCATTGTGTTCGTCAGCTCTTATATATCCTTACTGATCTTCTTATAGCTCTGTTAGTTGCTGACAGGAAGTATTAATTTAAAGTCCTCAATTGTAACTGGATTTTTCTGTGTCTCCTGCCAGCTCTCTCAGTTTTTGCTTCGTATGTTTTGACACCTTGTTGTTTGGTGCATACACATTTGGGATTGTTATGTCTTGGTAAAGTGATTCTTTATCACTGTGTAATGTCTCTGTTTGTCTCCAGTGACTTTCTTTGCTAAAAATCTACCTTATCAGATATTAATATAGTTACTCTTGATTTTTTTTTGTTTTTAATGTTTGCATGGTGTATCTTTTTACATTCTACCTATGGTTAAACTACCTATGTTTTGAATTTGAAATGAGATTCTTGCAAGCAACATTTATTTTTTATCTACCACTTTTAAAAATAATCCATTTTATTATTCATTTTTTATTTGATTCCTCTGATCATTTTCTTTTCTTGACTTCCTATGAGTTTCTTGAACATTTTTTTTAGGATTCCATCTTGATTTATTTCTAGTGTTTTTGAGTGTATCTTGGTATAATTTTCTTAATGAATGCTTTCAGTGTTATATTATAAGTATGTGACTTTATCACTTCAAGTAGAGTATGTAAACCTTACTTTCATTTAGGTCCCTTTACCATCCCTGTTTTTAAATACTATCTACATGGGTATCAGATAGTGTCTTATTTTTGTTTCAATCATCAAAAATGTTTAAAAACCTCATTAGGAGAATAGTCTATTTTATGTACTCATATTTCTGTTTTATCCATTCTTCTTTCTTCTTTCCTGATGCTCTGAGATTCCTTTTATTTAAAAAAAGCATTTTATTTCTACTTGAAGAGCATTCTATAGTAGGTCTGCTGGCATTGAATTCTTCTTTCTTTGTCTGAGGATGACTTCATTTCTCCTTTATTCAGAGGGATAATTTCACTGGACATAGAGTTTACCACTGACAGTTTTTCTTTCAGCACTTGAAACAATGTGGTACAATTTCCAGCTGGCCTTCCTGGGTTCAGATGAGAAATCTGTCATTCAAATTGGTGTTCTCCTATAGGTAAATGTATTATTCCTCCCTGGCACATTCAAAATTTTGTGTTTGTCTTTAAAAGTTTTTAAAAGTTTAATTATCGTGTGTCTTAGGGTGGATTTCTCTAGATTTATCCTCTTTGGAGTCACTCAGCTTCTTGAATCTTGAATCTATAGGTTGTGTCTATAAAACTCGAAAAACTTTTGTTTTTTATTATTATTTTTTTGAATACTATTCTAGCTCTTCTTCTTCTGGGATTCCAGTGATGAATGTTGCCTTTTTTGTTATTATCCCACCAGAGTCTGAGGCTCTGTTCATTTTTTTTTTTTTTTCTATTTTTCTCTGTTGTTCAACTGTTAAAATTCTATTGGTCTCCTTAAGTCCACTGATTCTATCCTGTCTTTTCCTCTCTAATATTAAGACCATCTGGCAAGATTTTTATTTTTGTTTTTGCAGCTGTACCATTTTCATTGGTTATTCTTTGTAATTTCTTTTCTTGCTGAAAATTTCTGTTTTTTCTTTTGTTGCAAGAGGATTTATAATTGGCTATTGATGCATTTTTATGACAACTGCTTTTAAATCCATATCAGGTAATTCTCAGCATCGAATTCATCTTTATTGGTATTAGTTGATTGTCTTTTCTCATTCAAGTTGTGATTTTCTTTGTTCTTGATGTAATGAGTTTTAAAAATATTTGCTTTTGGTTGTGCTGACTCTTTGTTGCTGCAAGAGAGCTTTCTCTAGTTGCAATGTGCAATGTGCAGGGGCAACTCTTTGTTGCCAGGCACGGGCTTCTCATTGTGTTGGATTCTCTTGTGGAGCACAGGCTCTAGGCACACAGGCTTCAGTAGTGGTAGCACATAGGCTCACTAGTTATGGTGCGTGGGCTTTAGTTGCTCCTCAGCATATGGACTCTTCTTGGACCAGGGATTGAACCCATGTTCCTTTCATTGGCAGGTGGTTTCCCATCCACTGTGCCACCAGGGAAGTCTGATGCAATATATTTTTAAAAATTATTTCCTGGACATACTGTCTATTGTGTTAGGATACTTGAGGTCCTATTTACATTTTTTTTTTTTTTTTAATTTAGGAGGCATTCATTGTGCTTAGGTTTAGCACACAGGTCCTGGCTTACTTTGGTGGGCTGTAGTGTCACTGGCAGTTTAATTTTCAGAGCCGTTGCAATGTTATTTGGCTCTGCTTGGTTTATCTGATGCTGTTCCCATAGGCTCCTGCTGGTGCTGCCTATAGGTGAGGGAAAGGCTGTAATGTTTCTTAGGGAAGGGACAAGGCCCAAAGGGGCAAAAAGGCTTCTTAGGCCATACTCTTGCTGTGGCAGAATTCCTCTTGTCGATATCACCTGCCTACCCCCATCTTTGGATAGGGGAATGGAGTTTGAGGTCCACGGGGACAAAGATACTTCCTGGACAGTCTGCTTGTGATGTCAGAGTTCCTCCTGTCAGCACCACCCACCATCCCAGTAATCCCTTGATGGGCTTGGATGTCTAGGCCAGTAGATAAACAGAGCACTTTCCCTGGCTGAGCTTTTTGCCCAGCAGGGCTCCAAATCTGTCCTACTTGCTAGTGCTTCCAGGCTACCCTGGTGTTGGTGGAGGGACTCTTGCTAGATCCGGGGAAGGAAGGAGCTTACCTGGCTGCCTTCTGTGGCTTGGTTGGGGATTAGAAATGCTGGGTCTAGGTCACCTTCCATTTGGTGGGGGAACATTTAGCAAAAACTCTTCTGTTACTTCTCATAAGAGCACCCTGGCCTCCTCCCCCCTTTTCTTCTTGCTTTGGTCCTTGTGCAGTAATTGCTTGTTGAGTGACCCTCACAGGTGACGCAGTATTGTGCCTGGCACTTTATGTGGCTCTGAAGTGCTCTGAAATTGTACCCTTGTATGATGACTTTAGGAGTAAAGCTCCACTAATCTTTTCAGAACACACGGCTAATGCTGCGTCATGTTCAACTACAAGCCTGTGTTTAATGACTGGGCAGATCCCTCTTAGCAGGTGCCAAGAATGCTAGGGGGTGGCGGAAGGAATGGAAAGTTCTTCCTTATTGCTTCACAGGTTTGCAAAGGTGCTGGGCTGCCCTCTAAGCAGAATTTCTTTTTCCTCTCTAGTGTGGACATTTCATTAAGAGTCAAGAGGCTTAACATATTTTGAGTTCTTGTGGAAACGATTATATCAGACAGTATCTTGCAAATTTCCTGAAATTTTTGGCATATTTTTTAGTCTCCAATAAAAGTCTAGTTGTCCATTATTAACACAGAAGTTTCTTCCTTTAAAATATTTATTTGTAATAGTAAGGTTTTGGTTTTGATTTTGTTAAAGAAAGTGCTGTGACAAAATAGGTGTCCTCCTCCCAGAGTGGCCTTCCTTATCTTTGGTGTGAATCCCACCTTCCTTGTTGCCCACCTTGCTGATTACTGTGTATACGAAGCCTTCCTCTCTCTTCTGCCCAGGGCCCTTGCCCTTCTCACTGTGACATCTGAACCAAACAATTATATGCTGTTTGGCTCTCTCTCCCGCAAGGGCTTTTAACTCTTGCTTTGTTTAAACCTGTTTAGAGTAAAGTCCCAAATCTTTTCATGTTCTAAAGGTCCTACAGGATACCACTACCCTATAATCTCCTCCCCTACCCTCCCCGGCCCCTCACCCAATGCTCCCCCTTCCTTCCTCTGCCTTTGCCAAGCAGACCTTCCTGATCCTTGCAATGTCATGCCAAACACACACTATTGAATGCCAGAGCCTAGAACCATGCCTGGTACAAGAGGCACTCAGTGAGAATCTGAGTGCATTAATTAAAGGATTTAAATAAAGTTTACTTTTCTTGCCATCAAAAATGTAGTCTGTGTTTATTTTCGAACTTTAGGAAATGCAAAAATTAGGAAAACCCTTATATAATTTCACATTTAAAAGGCAAAATGTAATTTACACTCTTTTTTAAGACTATTTCTCCCCTGTCCTTTTACTATTTATGGTATTTTGGTTGGTTTGTTTCATATGGTTATATTCGTAATATATTTTGTGTAGAATTTGATCTTTTTATGTGTGTATGCCTTGCATTTTCCAAGTGTTATGTTTATTTATACTGCTTCTTATTTCAAAAAGGATTTGAAGCCCTGTGAGATATGGAAGAACAGTATTTCTTTCAACTGCCTGCAGCAGGCAAGCCTGTGCCTTACCCCTGCTCAGAGCTCACGGAGGCTTGCTTTCCAGCAGAGAGCAGATGCACGATTGTATCTGACTCCAGAAAGCAGCCAGGACCTCCCAGCTGTGCCCACGGCATAGTCCTTTGAACATGAGTTTGTCTCTGGTCATCTGTACCCATCTGAATTTGTCTCTCCTATCTGGAGAAGGAGTGGCCTCCCTCCAGGCCAGATTAGACTCGTTCCCTCCTGCAGATGTGTATCTCCAAAGGTGCCATTTGCAGGCGAAGCATGCTAAGCCCCCGCCCAGGAACTGGAGGTATCTGCACCTGCTTCCCTGCCAACCTCTAGAGGCATATACTCCAGACTCGGGCAAAAACACCATCACCCTCCACCCTACCCAGCGCCATCATTCTCTGGTTAGGAGAAAATAGGGTGACATGCATAGGTTTCTCAGAAGCCAGGGCCTTAAAATAGCATTTATAGTTACTGGTATAAGTGTTTACACCACACTCCCTCCTGTCACAGGATCATTACAAAGTTGTTCTCTGCATGCACACAGACACACACACACCCTTACCTGCCCCAGCCTACTACTGCTTCATCAGATCTCAGCTCTGATGTGACTTCCTCAGGGAAGCCTTCCCAGAACCCTGGGCTCATCGTGTGACCTATTTGCACTCATTGCAGTCAAGCTTTTGTATGTCTTTCCCCACCCCGCCCCCATTAGACTGTAAGCTCAGTGAAGGTAGGGACCATATTTACTTTTTTCACTGTCTCCAGTGCCTAGCCTAGAGTAGTGCTCAAGAAATGTTTTTGAATGAATGAATGAATGTGTCATAGACATTTGGGTTGAGGCAGTGAGGAGGACTGGGGCTTCCCAGGTGGTACTAGTAGTAAAGAACCTGTCTGCCAATGCAAGAGACATAGGAGACACCGGTTCGATCCCTGTGTCAGGAAGATCCCCTGGAGGAGGGCATGGCAACCCACTCCAGTATTCTTGCCTGGAGAATCCCATGGACAGAGGAGCCTGGTGGGCTACAGTCCATGGGGTCGCAAAGAATTGGACACTACTGAAGTGACATAACACGCATGCACACACAGTGAGAAGTACAGCTTAAAAGCATGAGCTTTGGAGTCAAATATCTAGAGTCAAATCAGCTATGTGACCCCACCCCCACTCCCACTTTCAGTGCCACCATTTCCCTGTCTGTAAAATAGAACCAATAATCCCACTTCTCTGGTCAGGATGTTCAGTTCAGTTCAGTCACTCAGTCGTGTCCAACTCTTTGCAATCCCATGAGCCACAGCATGCTGGGCCTCCCTGTCCATTACCAACTCCCAGAGTCCACCCAAACCCCTGTCCATTGAGTAGGTGATGCCATCCAACCATCTCATTCTCTGTCGTCCCTTTCTCCTTCTGCCCCCAATCCCTCCCAGCATCAGGGTCTTTTCCAATGAGTCAGCTCTTCGCATCAGGTGGCCAAAGTATTGAAGTTTCAGCTTCAACATCAGTCCTTCCAATGAACACCCAGGACTGATCTCCTTTAGGACAGACTGGTTGGATCTTCTTGAAGTCCAAGGGACTCTCAAGAGTCTTCTCCAACACCACAGTTGAAAAGCATCAATTCTTCAGCTCTCACATCTATACATGACCATTGGAAAAACCATAGCCTTGACTAGAAGGACCTTTGTTGGCAAAGTGATGTCTCTGCTTTTTAATATGCTATCTAGGTTGGTCATAACTTTCCTTCCAATGAATAAGCGTCTTTTAATTTCATGACTGCAATCACCATCTGCAGTGATTTTGGAGCCCAGAAAAATAAAGTCAGCCACTGTTTCTCCATCTATTTGCCATGAAGTGACGGGACCAGATGCCATGATCTTAGTTTTCTGAATGTTGAGTTTTAAGCCAACTTTTTCACCCTCCTCTTTCACTTTCATCAAGAGGCTCTTTAGTTCTTCACTTTCTGCCATAAGGGTGGTGTTATCTGCATATCTGAGGTTATCGATGTTTCTCCCGGCAATTTTGATTCCAGCTTGTGCTTCCTCCAGCCCAGTGTTTCTCATGATGTACTCTGCATCTAAGTTTAAAAAGTAGAGTGACAATATACAGCCTTGACATACTCTTTTCTTGTTTGGAACCAGTCTGTTGTTCCATGTCCAGTTCTAACTGTTGCTTCCTGACCTACATAGAGATTTCTCAGGAGGCAGGTCAGGTGGTCTAGTATTCCCATCTCTTTAAGAATTTCCACAGTTTATTGTGATCCACACAGTCAAAGGCTTTGGCATAGTCAATAAAGCAGAAATGGATGTTTTTCTGGAACTCTCTTGCTTTTTTGATGATCCAGCGGATGTTGGCAATTTGACCTCTGGTTCCTCTGCCTTTTCTAAAATCATCTTGAACATTTGGAAGTTCATGGTTCACGTATTGCTGAAGCCTGGCTTGGAGAATTTTGAGCATTACTTTACTAGTGTGTGAGATGAGTGCAGTTGTGTGGTAGTTTGAGCATTCTTTGGCATTGCCTTTCTTTGTGATTGGAATGAAAACTGACCTTTTCCAGTCCTGTGGCCACTGCTGAGTTTTCCAAATTTGCTGGCATATTGAGTGCAGCACTTTCACAGCATTATCTGGATGTGGCACGGGTCAAATGAGGGCCTCGGTAAAGACTTCAAGCAAAGCCAGACTCACAGTAAGTCCTCAGTATCTGTTAGCTATTATCAGGACTACTATTTTCCACTTTTTGAGCCAATAGAAGCTTTGCAGTAATGAATATTCCTTTATGTATGTCTTGATATACTTTTAAGAGCATTGCTATAGGTGAGATTCCTAGAGTTGAATTGTTGCATCAGAAGTTTAATTTATCTGGAATTAATCTTTGTGAACAGATTAAGGGAGGGATCAACTTTTCCAAATGGAGACTTGTGAGAGGCCAAGGCTCCTGTTTGTTTCTAGGTACATAAAAATTAGACATTCGGATGTAGAGTCAGTGAGGGCAAGTGCTTACTGAACCCAGGTGAAGGGTTTCTTGATGGAAATCTCTCACAGTTCCTCACAGCCCACCTTCTGTCTCTGAGGCTACCTAGGGTGGCAGAGATTAGGATTTGGGGAAACCTCTGTATCTCCTCTGCTTGAGTTATTATTCCCAGTATTGTGGGCAGGCATGTTATTAATACACTAGCTCCCAACCCTGCCTTAAATAGCAATGTAACTACTCTGTCCCTGCCAACGTAGATTCCATGTCTAGATGTCCTGATGTCTGGGTTCCTGTTCTCAGATTAGCTTAGCTGTGTCACAGACGTAGGACTTTTTAATCTGACCTGAGGGCTTTCCCTGCTCTGGAGAACTTCTCCAGCCTTGCGCTGTCCCAGGAGCAGGCCAGCTGTGGCTTCTCACACTAGGCAGCCGTCCCAACACCATTTACAAATTTCTTACACATATGAGGGTCTGTGTCTGGACTCTCTTCTGCTCCTCTAATTCTGTAGCTATTCTTTTATCCCACTCTCATTGTTCCTATTTTTAAAAAAACTCTTGGCTCTAGTCTCATCCAAGAAATGTTGAGAATCAAGTTGTCCAAACTGTGCCCCTGCTAAAGGGCTTGTTGCACACACTACATGCATGCCCACTGGTGCACACACCCAAAAACATTCACACACACCCTTGCTTCCACTAGAAATTTCACTGGAATTTTCCTGAACCTCCAGAATAGCTTAGAGGGGATTGGTTTCTTTTCAGTACTGAATCCTCACATACTGGTACATGGAATATTTATTGTTCCTTTTATTGAGATCTTTTTTATTCTCCAGTAAAATTTTATAATTCCTCTCTAAGTCTCATGCATTTTGTATTCCTTGTTGCCAGTGTCAATAGATCTTTATTATATTTATATTATATTACAAAATAAATATACTTGTTTTTATGTTTTATACAATTATTTTATTTTTGGTTATTACTAAATATGGGAACATCATCTTTTACTTTTGCTACTCATGGTAAGAGGTGAGCTGAGACTCTGAGGCAGATGGCAAAGCTGATTTGGTTGCCATGTAACAGGCAGAGCACTGTCAGACACTGAAACAACTCCCAGGCAGGGCCTAGAATAACCTGGGAGTTGTCTGAGGGTGTGGAGTACACAATGGCCAATAACATCTTTATTTGGTTTGGTTGCCACGTAGCATTTCATATAGGTTTAGCTTTTACCTCATAATTACTATCCTGAGCAATCCAGATTGGCTTACAAGGCTTAAAGGAGCCAAGGGAAACTGACATTAAAATATCTTTTTAGATGATCCACTTTTATCCAGTTTTGAAGGTTTGGTTTTCTCACTGTGCCTTTCTTACAGCATTTTGCACTGATTTCCCATTTTGCACTGATGATTAGGTTCACTTAGAGGTTAAAGACCTTTAGTCTTTAGTCTTTATTATCAAGATAAGATTCTTTCTTGCTTGTTTATTTATCTATTTATAGTATAACTATTTTATTGAGATGTATTTTACTGAGATGTTGACACACTACACAATCCACTCAGTTAAAGTGTACAATTCAGTGTTTTTTCAGTATTTCACAGAGTTGAGCAACCATCACCACAATCAATTTTAGAACATATTCATCACTCTATAAGGAAGTTCTATACTCATGAGCAGTCACTCCCAATTCCCTCTAACACTCCTCAGCCCTAAGCAACTACTAATCTGCTTTCTGTGGATTTGTCTATTCTGCACATTTCATATAAAAGGAATCATGCAACATGTAATCTTTTGTGACCAGCTTCTTTCACGTAGCACACTGTTGTCAAAGTTCATCCTTATTTTAGCATCTACCAGTATTTATTCCTTTTTATTGTCAAGTAACATCCCACTATTGGACATAGGTGGGTGTGTGTGCTCAGTCATGTCTGAGTCTTTGCAACCCCATGAACTTTAGCCTGCCAGGCTCCTCTTTCCATGGGATTTCCCAGGCAAGAATACTGGAGTGGGTTGCCGTTTCCTTCTCCAGGGGATCTTCCTGACCCAGAGATCAAACCTGCATCTCCTGCATAGGCAGTTAGATTCTCTACCACTGTGACATACCACATCTTATTTATCCATTCATGAGTTCGTGGACATCTGGCTTATTTCTGATTTCTGGCTATTCTGAATAATGCGGCTATGACTATTCATACAATTTTTGTGCACATATACGTTTCATTTCTCTTAGATACGTACCTAGGAGTGAAATTGTTAGATTATATATATATATATACACACACACACATATATATGATAAATCTATGTTTAATATTTTCATTTTAAGAAACTGCCAAACTGTTTTCCAAAGCAATTCCACCATTTTACATTCCCACCAGCTCTGTATAAGGCTTCCAAATTCTCTTTCCTTGTTATTATCTGTCTTTTTGATTATAGCCATTATATAATGGTAGGTGTGGTTGTATCTCATTATGGGTTTGATTTACATTTCACTGACGTCTAAACCTATTCTGCCTCTTGAATCTGATATTTAAATGCCCTCTTTTGCTTCTTCTTGAAGCTACTCTGGCTAGATTTGTGATGGGGTTTCACACCTACTTTTTCCCTGCCGATTCCAGAAATCCACACAACTAGTCAATTGTTGTGTGGCCATTGTTATTCTGGCAGAAAGGTTGGGACATTGCTAGACCCTTAGGAGGAAAGAAGCATCTAGAATGCATGTGACTCATGAAAAAAGAAAACTGGTTATTTAGATATCTCAATCAACCATAAAATCTTTGTTATAGGTAATACAAAACAGAGATAAATCAGGAAACAAACTTTTTCTAGTAGCTCTTATTAATTATTAACTCCAAGTGTCTTGACTGAAGAAAAATGTAATGTGTCCTATCTGCCATGAAAATGTTGTCATTGTCTGGAAAGTTCTCTGTGAACACCTGCTAAGTGACTGAGACCCTAATGCTGGGAAAGACTGAAGGCAGGAGGAGAAGGGGACGACAGAGGACAAGATGGTTGCATGGCATCACTCACTAAATGGACATGAATCTGAGCAAGCTCCGGGAGATGGTGAAGGACAGGGAAGACTTACATGCTGCAGTCCATGGGGTTGAGAGTCGGACAAGACTGAGTGACTGAACAACAAAAAAATGGACTAAGATGGGCATGTTGAGAGTTGTGAGGAAGAAGCACCAGTAGTGTACTTATGACGAAGATTGCTAATCAAGGGGAAAATTCTTAAAGAGATGGAAATACCAGACCACCTGACCTGCCTCTTGAGAAACCTATATTCAGGTCCAAAAACAACAGTTAGAATTAGACAAGGAAGAAGGGACTGGTACCAAATTGGGAAAGGAGTACATTAAGGCTGTATATTGTCATCCTGCTTATTTAACTTATATGCAGAGTGCATCATATGAAATACTAGGCCGGATGAAGCACAAGCTCATATTAAGATTTTGGGAAGAAATATCAATAACCTCAGATATGCAGATGATACCACCTTTATGCGCAAAGTGAAGAATTAAAGTGTCTCTTGATGAAGGTCAAAGAGGAGAGTGAAAAAAACTGGCTTAACACTCAACATTCAAACAACAAAGATCATGGCATCCAATCCCATCACTTCATGGCAAATAAATGGGGAAACAGTGGAAACAGTGACAGACTTCATTTTCTTGCACCCCAAAATCACTGCAGATTGTGACTGCAGCCATGAAATTAAAAGACACTTGCCCCTCAGAAGAAAAGCTATGACCAACCTAGACAGCATATTAAAAAACAGAGACATTATTTTGCCAGCAAAGGTCCATCTAGTCAAAGCTATGGTTTTTCCAGTAGTCATGTATGGATGGGAGAGTTGGACCATAAAGAAGGCTGAGCACCAAAGAATTGATGCCTTTGCACTGTGGTATTGGAGAAGACTCTTGAGAGTCCCTTAGATGGCAAGGAGATCCAACCAGTCCATCCTAAAGGAAATCAGTCCTGAATCTTCATTGGAAGGACTGATGTTGAAGCTGAAACTCCAATAATTTTGTCACCTAATGGGAAGAGCTGACTCATTGGAAAAGACCCTGATGCTGGAAAAGATTGAAGGCAGGAGGAAAAGGGGACAACAGAGAATGAGATAGTTGGATGGCAACACTGACTGAATGAACATGAGTTTGAGCAAACTCTGGGAGATGGTGAAGGACAGGGAAGCCTGGTGTGCTGCTGTCCATGGGGTTACAAAGAATTGAACACAACAGAGCGACTGAACAACAACAAATGGGGGGGGGGGGGTCAAAGAGCCCACGGGATTCAGATATCAGAGAGTAATCCATAAAGAGTAAGAGGAGAGAAAATAAATCGGGAGTTAAAAAAAGATGAGAGAGAAATAGGAAAAAAAGTCAGTACTTTTGTCTGCAGGTAGTCCTCTAAAATCTGAGGTTAAGGAGGCTTGGAGAAAGTCTTTACTGTAGCAAATAATATAATAACAACCATGTTTTATTCCAGGCTTGCTGTGTGAAGAGCACAAGGCTAAGCGTGTGTCATGTGGACTATTGCATTTGCTCCTATTTTACAGGTGAGAAAACCGAGGCCCAGAGAGATTATGGAACCTGCCAAAGTCCACAGGTGGCATTTCTAACCAAGCCCTTTTGGATCTTAACTCAGAACTCTGGTTGTTTCTACAAGGTAATAGATTACAGAAGGAATATTCTAGTTTGGGGGAAAATAGAATTTGGGTGCAACTAAGAAGAAAATAGAAATTTCTTAGTGAACTACCAAAAGGAAAATCTAGGTTAGGCAAGGCTAGCCTCAGATGACTACATCAAAGAATGAAGACTAAGGACTCTGGGGAAAAAAAAAAGGACTACATCTTACAAAGACTCAAATGGTCTTCATGGTTGTATAGGAAAATCAGGTACCTGCCTTCACATATTGGTATGGAAGTGTGTGAGAGGCACTTTGTGCCCTAGTGAAAGTGAAAGTGAAAGTGAAAGTGAAGTCGTGTCCAACTCTCCGCAATCCCATGGGCTATAGCCTACCAGGCTCCTCTGTCCATGGGATTTTCCAGGCAAGAGTACTGGAGTGGGGTGCCATTGCCTTCTCCAAATTGTGCCCTTAGCAACCCTATAAATTCTTCCATCTGCAGTTAAATAGGTTGCTACTTTCAAGATTGGTGGTGTTCTATTTTCCTGGAAGAAATGAGGAGTATTTCTGGAAAGAATAAAAAGAAAACGTCTCTATTGCCAATGTTGAAGCTCTAGGAAGAAAGTCAGTCCCTTGGGGGATGGGGAACTGACAGTGAAGGGCTTACTAGAATTCTTTTTTTTTTTTTTTTACCCCAGCTCATATCTTAAAAGGTGTGGCAGCAACAAAAGCTATGACTTGCAGCACAAAAAGGCCACCAACCCTCCCCCTCCCAGCTCTCCACCCTCAGCTCCCTACCCCCATTTCTCAGGCAAGCATGGCTTAGTATTGGGGACCTTGGTGATTTTCAGAGCAGAGCCCGTGCGAGGAACCAGGGTTTGTCCTGACAGCTCCTCCCTGAGACACACCTTTATGACTGAGACCCCTGGAGCCAGGGCCTGGCTGGGAGTACATGCAGATTCCTGAACTTGGGGACAAGAAAGATCAGAGGTCCTGGGTGCATCACCCTTCACTCATCACGTTAATTGGGGCTACTTTGGATTCTGACCGGGCGTGGAAGTTTCGCCCTGCACCTCCTTTTACAAGCTTTGTGACCATCAGCCTTTGTCTCCTCTGTTGGGATCTGTCTCAGGAGAATCCCGGACCATTCCAGGATGGAGTATTCACGCAGTCCCAGGCCACTGGCGTGAACAGGCACCCAGAGAACACATGGTTGGTCCATGTGTGTCACTAAGCCTCCCAGAGACGAACGCCAGGCCTGGGCGCTATCTGGCTGGTGCTCTGGATGCAGTCGTGGGACAGGTGTCTGGAGGAACACATGTTGTTACCCACACCCTACCTTTATCTGAGCAGCTCTAGGCTTATTTTAAAGAAATACATGATGCTCTGTATTCCTTTGGAACTGCGACAGAGAGCGATGGGAGGATAGCCAGGGCCACAGAGAGGCCATGCAGGTTTAGCATGTCCCACCCAGCCCACCACCACCTGAGGGGAAATGTGCAGGGGTCCTGCAACCACCTCCAGGCTTGATCATTTACTAGGAGGACTCACAGGACTCAGCATGTACTTGTGGCTGAGATTTATTTCAGAGAAAGGACCTAAACAGCATCAGCGAAGAGAAAAGCTTCATGGGGTGAAACCCAAAGGAAACCAGGCCCAAGCTCCCCAGAGTCTTCTCCCAGTAGAATCATGCAAGCTGTGCTTAATTCCTCAGCAACACACAGTGACAACACATGTCAAATGTTGTCAACCTGGGGAACTCATTAGAGAGTTCATCCCCAAGGTTGTCACCCAGGGCTGGTCACATAGACACCCTCTGCCTAACACATGCCAAAATTCCAGACTTCCAGGAAGAAAATGGTTTTCAGCAATGCATAGTGTTTGTATACACAGTCTAGGAACACCTTCATCATTTAGGGAGTCTCTTATCAGTGCAGGGAGCTGTTTGCCATTCAGGTCAGGTTCCCAGATGTCAGCCAAGGGTCAACCTTGCAAAGCAGGCCTTTTTTTTTTTCTTTTGGCCACGCTGCACAGCATGTAGAATCTTATTTCCCTGACCAGGGATTGAACCTGCGAAGCCCAGAGCCTAAACCACTGGACAACCAGGAAAGTTCCAGGCAGAACTTTCTAAAGATAACCCATCTTAGGCCTGTTGTGTTAACTCTTTTCTGCAGGGAAAGTTCTGTTAGAACCTAGTGCTGCCATCAGTAAGGTAAATGTGATTGTTTATCATCGTATGTTCTAGACTCATGCATCTTCTTTTTTTTTTTTTTTTTGTATTTTCAACTCACCAATATTGATTTATTTGTCTGGTATCAGTTGCTCTTCAGGGAAAAAGCTATTTACCTCTTTTTAAAACTCTCTGCTGCAAAGTTAGCAAAAGTTTGAGAAGAGAATGGAAGTATTTCCATGGGCAGCTCCATTCTCTTATCCTGGAACTATTTTTTTTTAATTAGAATTTCCCTTGTGCCTTCCATCTCCATTTCATTTAATTTGTTGCCAAACTCTTCATTTGGTAGATGAAGAAATGGGACCAACAAATAATTTACAAGTTAAGTGGCTTGAGTAGTACTCACGCTCCTAATATGTCATCTCTACCTGAATGTCCAAAACTGGACTCATTATCTCCCCACGTTCTGCCCCCTTTTCTTGCTCACCTTCCACTAGTGAACAGCTCCCCGTCGCTCCTATCCCCAGACTCATGCTTAACTTCTACCTCTGTCCTGCGCTCCACAACTGACCAGTTGCCAAGTCCTGGAGCTTCACTGCCCAAATGTCTCTTGAACATCCTCCTTGTCCCTGCTTCCTTTGCAGATCTGCTCTCAGGCAGAGGCTTTTCATTAGATCTTTCAAAATAACCACTCTTTCATCTCCCCATCCACCATCTATAATGTGGTGATGCCAGAGTTATTAAAGTGGGGCTGCCAGAGTTCTTTTCAGCTTGTCTTTTTCTTAAAAACTGTTTTCTTGCACTTTTTGTTTTGAAGCAGTTTGAGACTGACTGAGCTGCTCCTTTTATCTGAGAAAGTAATGCAGGCCTATGATAAAAATTCAAATAGTACCAAAGGGGATGGAATGAAAACTAAGTTCTCTCACTACGTGTTCTGTGTCCTTCCCTGGAAGTTGATGGTTTGCGGCGTACCCTTTCTGCCTGTCCAAGGGACACCCTTAAAACACACATGCTTTCTCACTCCGCGTCAGTAGAAAGACACTGCACAGATGTCCACTCTGTTCTTTGCACTTGGCTTTACCTTTGAGGGCTCTCCTTATTTGTACATGCTGCTCTCATGCATATTTTTTAAATACCAGAGTATTCTATCATATCAGTGTAATTTCTTCAGCCACTTCTTTCTTGATGGATATTTAAGTTTTGTTTTTTCTCAGATCTTGCAATTCTAACTAATTATCTTTGAAGACACAGATCTGACTGGTGTCTGCCATGAGCCTCTCCCTGTCTTGGGCATCTTAAATGACTTCCACTGCTGACAGCTATGCCTCCCTCTGCGAATTAGGGATACAGCTAGATATGCCTTGGATTCCATGTAGAAAAATAATCATTGAACTCGTAAGTGAATAAAAATTTTTATAGTAAAACAACACAATTCTGTTATGGTATAAAATATAGAATTCTCAGGTTTTCAGCTCTTGTCAACAAATTTCAAAAGAAATTCATGGAGGGGACTTCCCTCGTGGTCCAGTGGCTAAGACTCCATGCTCCCAGTGCAGGGCCTGAGTTTGATCCCACATGCCACAATTAAAGATCCCAAGTGCCACAGCTGCGGCCCGGCACAGCCCAGTAAATAAATATAAAAAAAAAAAAAATCCATGGAGGCACTTCAGGCTACACTTTCCAACTCTCCTAAAGGCTTATGTTTTCCTTTCTTGCCTAAAGGACATTAATGGAACAGTCTGAGGACACCAACCAACAGGATGCATTCAGAACTTTTCCGCATAGGTTTGAGAGTTCTAATTTTAAGCCCTGGTCTCAATCTGTCTGTCTGTCTACCTATGGGCTGTTTCTCTCTGCATGTTCTCTCTGTTTCATATACACAGAGCTACTCTCTACTCCTGATTCCCTTTATGTGGAAGTTTCTGTCCCCCATCTGGCACACTCCTCATTGCTAGAGAAGCCCTACAACCTACTGCCTGGCCACCTGGCTGAGCCACACTTCTCTCTGTGTGATCTTGGGCAAGTTTAACCTCTCTGAGCTTCACTGACTTCATTTGTAAAATGCAGGTCCTGAAGGTACCTGACAAGATTTTTATGAGGTTAAATGGCTTAATATATGTAAAGTGCTTAGAATAGTACTTAGTAGTGTGGTGAGAACTATATAAACATATTGCTGTTAATGCTATTATTATTTATCTTATTCAAGGTCGTGTTTCCATGATCCTCCCAGGTCTTTCTTCCTGGATGCTTGAACATTATTCTGTACTTACTGTCTCTTCCATTTAGGCAGTGATCTTATGGAGAAAGGGGAGCCCACCTTATTTCTCTTTGTATCCCCTGCGTTTAACAGAGTGGATAATCTGCTGATGTTGAGTAGATGTTCACTGAAGGGTGAGACAGTAACTTTGATAATAGTTCTGAATTCTTATATCTGTCCTCATTTCCTCATCCTGTCCATTTGTTTATACAGCAGTTGATGAGTTTTTGTCCTAGAGGGGCTTTTTACTGCTCAATAGGATTTGTATGTAAAAACGTCACTGTAAAAACCATTCACATTAAAACAGTGTTTCTCCAGCCATGGTAATACTCATAGGTATTCTCCAAAAACTGTTTTCATGAATAAATAAGTTTGGGAAATTCTAGGTTACACAATTAACCAGGTATTTTTCCTATAGGCTTTCTTAGAGTCTTTCCAAGGCTAATTAATGCCCAGGGGATGGGTAGAATGCTAGGTAAAATTGGCAAATTTTTAAACTTTTTTTTTGACCAGAGCCCCTTTTTCTTAGAACATTATCAAACTCTAGTGGGACTAGTTCTATGGAATGTAGGTGGTGAAAAACCGCATTAAGTTAGCCTCATTCTCTCCTTGAGCCAACAGACCTGGGGCTTGGTTGTACTTATTACGGTTCCAGGCCTGTAGACTGTTTGTACTTCTCCTAAAACTTTTATTAAAGAATAACTGTGGCAGCTCATTTATCCATTCAGTAAAGATTCACTGAGTTTCTGCTACGTAACTAACTGGGGAGACAAGACGATTCTTGCTGATCAAGGAACTGAGGACCCAGAACAGGGCCCAGAACTGGATGTGAGGCCCTCTGCTGGTTGCTCTGGGAATTTGGAGGGTGGAGCTTTTCTTTTTCCCTCCAGGCCTCTCTGTATACAGGTGAATATATAGGGAGACTAAAGTCTAGGGAAGGATAATTTTTAAAATTTAAAGATTTTCAAAATTAATAAAATATTTAGTCCAAACATCTTCTGGAAGCAAACTGGAAGCAGTATTTTCCACTGTCTCATTCTGTCTCTGGGCCCAAGTGTCTGAATCAGAGAAACACATATGCACAGAATGTCCAGTCTAGGAAGAATTTATTCCTTGTTGCTGCCTGGGAGTCTTGAGCCTGTTTAGGACCATCACAGGTTGGATATTTTCCCCACTTCCACTTTCCCATCAATGAGCCCAGATCAGGTTTATTTCTGTGTACATCTGTCTCATGGCTTCCCTCTTTGAACAGCTTGGTGAGGATGCCTGTGGCCTGACATGGGCCACAGTCAGAGCAGGGTGCAATTTCAGAGCCAGAGGGCTCTGGCTGTGCTTCGCCAGCTGGGCAAGGGCTGGTGGGAGGAAAGTGATGAGAGCAGCGCCTCTGGCTGGGAGGGAATTTGCGGTACTGTGGTTCCTGAGGTTCCATGGATGCACTCAGCAAACAGGAATGTAGTACAGATGCTGTGGATTAGAAGGAAATAGGCCACCCACTCTTGCTCCAGGCTCCTCACCAGCCACCAAGCCTGTTCACCAAGTGCCTGGTGTTCGGTGCCGAAGAACTCACATCAGCTCCCGGAGAGAGTACTGCACCCTTACCAGCAATCCCTCTCTGCTTTCTGAACGAAGTCCACGGGCTTCTAAGTTCTATCCCAGAGCCAGTCTGCCTCTCTCAACCTCTCCTCTGTACTCGCCCCTGCTTTCTGAGAACATGCCCCATACATGCCCCTGTCCTGGAGTCCTCACTTACCTTGCCCTCCACCTCTGCTTGTTTGAAATCCCATCACTTTTCCAAGGTCTGTGAAGCAACTAGTTTTGGGTTCAGCTGCATATTATAGAAGTTCTTCTGTAGAGGTCAAACCAATAGGGTCAAAATATCTCGTGCAACAGGAAGCCCAGGGGCAGGCCGTTAGGGCTGGCAAGGCAACTTTGTCTTGAATTCCTTCCAGAACCAGGCTCTTCACATCTTCCTGACTGTACCTGCTTTAGTGATGTCTGCTGTACTCTAGGAATAACCCAAGTTCTTGGAAGAATGAAGCAGAAGTGGTAGAAACTGTCCTCGAAGGAACCTGCTTATGTCTCACTGGCCAGAAAAGAGTCTTCTCGCCTCCCCAACTGCAAAGGAGTTGGGGAAGGTCTCTGACTTTCTAGTCTCTAAGGGTCAGCTAGAAGACAATGGAACCTGTTTGAAATATTGCCTTTTCCCCCAAAGACTTTGCAAAGCATCTTAAACTTCCTTTGCTCTTATCTAACCTGGGTAAAGCTTTTTAGAGCCTTCATGTATCTCCTTGGGATATATATACCTGCCCCGCCTTTCCTTTTAGTCAACACTTCTTAAGGGTGATGAGTGCATCCCCCACACCCTTGCCCCTCTCACAGCTTCTTCTGGATCATTTTGTGATTCCTGCTCCTTTCTCATGTGTCTTTCCTCCTTCTCTCCCTTTCCTAAAATGCACGTGTTAGACATTCCAGAAGTGTGTGTTGATTTAAACTGAGTAGAATTAAAAGGGAGAATACTGGTGTGGTTATTGAAAGGATGTTGGATGAGGGTGTTGGATTGTTGCTGTTGTTGTTTAGTTGCTAAGTCACAAACAACTCTTTGTGATCCCATGGCTGGCAGATGCCAGGCTCCTCAGTCCTTCACTATCTCCTAGAGTTTGCTCCAATTCATGTCTGTTGAGCTGGTAAATGCTGTCTAACCATCTCAACTTCTGACGCCCACTTCTTGTCTTGCCTTCCAACTTTCCCAGCCTCAGGGTCTTTTCCAATGAGTTTCTCTTCACATCAAGTGGCCAAGTATTGGATCTTGAGCTTGAGCTTCAGCAATAGTCCTTCTAATGAATATTCAGGGTTGTTTTCCTTTGGGGTTGACTGCTTTGATCTCCTTGTGGTCCAAGGGACTCTCCAGCACCACATTCCAAAGCATTAATTCTTCAGCTGTCAGTCTTTCTTATGGTCCAACTCTCACATCCATATGTGACCACTGGAAAAATAATAGCTTTCACTATGTGGACCTTCGATGGCAAAATGATGTCTCTGTTTTTTAATATGCTGTCTAAGATTGTCATAGCTTTTCTTCCAAGGAGCAGGAGTCTTTTAATCTCATGGTTGCAGTCACCATCTGCAGTGATTTTGAAGAAAGTGAAAATAAAATATGTCACTGCTTCCATTTTTCCCCTTCTATTTGCCATGAAGTGATGGAACCAGAAGCCGTGATCTTAGTTTTCTGAATGTTGAACTTTAAGCCAGCTTTTCACTGTTAAAGCCTAAATATGAATCCTAGTTTTACTGTGTGATTTTGTGTGTGTTTCCTCATCTGCAAAATCAGAGGATTGAATTAGAAGGTCTTGAAGTTTTCTTCAAGCTGTAAGAACTCAAGGATTCTTCTGACTGGAACTGATTAACTGCCCTAGGGCATTACAAGGAGGTAATGCCATCCAGGCTCAGAGAGAGTTGACAAAACAGGGAGCTGAGACATCCAAGACCTCTCACTCACTGCGCACGGCACCACACAGCCTGAGCCCCTAGGGGCAGGAGGGTGAGAGCAGGTGAAGATGCCGGGCCAGAGCAGCATGGCTTAGAAGCTGCGGGTAAGAGGTTAGTTCTATTGTAAGCAGGCAGGAGCAATCTGGGGAGGTCATGTTTCAAATCCCCTCTGATCCCCAAAACTTGAAGTGCTGCTGAACCTCACTTCTTGATGACAAGAGGAAGGCTCTCATAAAGACCTCCTTTAGGTCTGCGGCAGGAAGAGGCCCACATCTGGCATCGCATGTCACCTGGAATTGGTCACCAGTGTGTCTATCAGTTGTATCAATTTATCCCCATGTTGGGGAGGGAAGCAAGACTTGTGAAGACCCAAGTCTGCCCTTGAGTTTTTCTGAACAAGTTAATTGTCTTCTCTAGGCTTTAGATTGCTAGCTATAAAAAATAAGCCTGACATACATCACTAATTTTTATATCTTTAGCAATGGAACAGATACAGATGAAAAGCTTGAAAGATTCCACAAGCAGCAAGCTATCTTCTTGGCAAGAGATACTTAATGATTGGTAGTGCCTGTAGCATCTCTGAACACCCCTTTGCCTGCAGGGAAAACTAGGTGAACTTGGATCTCCCTCTCTGCTTGTTGACCTTGGCCTTTTCTGATTATGGTTACAGCTTTTTTTCCCCTCATATTTTCTGTCTACTGCAGTTTGGCCCCACATGTTGCAATTTTAAAATATCTGAGGTACCATCATGATGTGATCTCAAGTCAACATGTCTCACCTCTGTACATTGCTTGTTTCTGGTCATTCCTCAGTTTCTTCATTGAAATTTTTAATTGCCCATCCCCACCCTAATAGTCTCCTTTGTCCTTGCTCCAGACACTTATTCATGAGATGCGATGACAAAGGCGGCTATTCCTACCCCTGTCTCCATGTTGAATGAGTCACAGTGAAGCTGATCCTGAAAAGAAGCCTCACACCTGGATGAGACAGTTGATTCTACTCCGTGCCTCATCTCAGGGATGGAAGCTGCTGACTTTAACTTTTTATTTGTGTGGTCTCTTGGGGGAAAGACCTTTTGAGGTTGGTTTCACAAGTGACCTGCTAGACCGGTTACACTAAGTTTCTGCAAGCCAAAATTGTGATCTTCTTCTTTCCATTTCAACTTATAACAGCAATAGAAATACCAAAGAAACTCAATTAACATTGATAGAGTGCCTATTAAGTGCCAGGTCTAATCTCATTTAATCCTCTGACAACCCTTCAGCTGACAACAGATCAATGCACTGTTCATTGAATACCTACTGTGTGCCAGGATATTCTTGGAAACAGGTGGCACACCAAGATGACTAAAATAGGGATTTCATGTGATTTTTATCTTATTTTAGTATTTTCCCACGATGAATTTATCATGAGAAGATATTTTTCTCTCCCTCATCTTAAAAAAAGATAAGGAAAAAGGAAATCAAAGTCTAGTAGAAGAGATGGATATGCACAGTGAACCAGCACTTGTGGTAGGTCATGGTGAGTTTCATCAAAGAGGTACCAACAGCTGGGACAGTAAATTGTAACTCTAGGGACAGGAGGCCTTTACATGCTCTGTGAATTAGGAACAATAATAATCCCTGCCTAATCTTCCTCACAGAGTCGTTACAGAAGCTCAACAAAATGGACAAAAGGTCTCAATCCTGTACAACAGTACAGCCTATGATAGATTAGTATCCTGTCTGCTCATGTTTCCAGTAGAGTTGAGGGTTAGGGTGTTCTCTCTGGCAGTTGTGCTGTGCCAGGGTCATCTGAGGACTGTCCTCTGGACAATTCTGTGAGCCCTTGAGCTCATATTGCGGGTGGCAGCCCCAGGAGCCACAAGTTGAGTCTTCCTGCCATATTAATTCTTGCCTCATTTCCTATCTATGTCCCTTTCCCCATCTTGTATTGAGCTCTCTTCACCCTTCTTACAAATCTCTTAATCCTTCTTGTCCTTTTTCGATACTGTGTGGATATTCCTAAGACCACTCCCAGTTTCTGTGATCTGTTATGAGGATTCACAGCAATGATTTATTTACAGTGAAAGGACATGAGGTGAGCTCAACGGAGGGAAGAGGTACGTGGGGCAGAGTCCGGAGGGCACCAGATTCAGGCTTCCCAGAGTGTTAATAGACTCTCTCCCAGTAGATGCACTTAATTCCTCCAGCAACAAACTGTGACAATGCATGTGAGATTTTATCTACCAGGGTAGCTCATCAGAGCCTAGGGGTCTGAGGTTTTGTTGGGGGTCAGTCACATGAGTACCCTCTGCCTGGCAGGCCCCCAAACATCAGGTTCCCAGAAGGAAAGCAGATGTTCAGTGTGAACCATGTCGTTTGTACAAACAGGTCAGGGCAGACAATTCATCATCTCAGGACTGGATGGAACTCTCCAGAAATTCACATTGCCCAGTGCCAGCTGAAGGCCTGTTTTTCTGAAATGCAGCCTCAGTCCTGCTACACTCACTCTTTTCTGCACTGTCCACTTCCTCCCTTATTGGCCAAGGTATATTTAAAGCAAAATTATTCTCACTAGGAGCCCATGAAACAGGTGAGACCAGCCTGCAGCACCAACCTCAGTCATGTCCTTTAGAGGTTCAGGACTCTGCCAGTTAAAGCCCAGTAACCAGAAAGGGCTATTTTAGAAAGCAGGTGGCTTTCTCCTCAAGTTTTACTGGTCCAAGGCATCAGCTGAAGTTTAGCACAGCTGCAGAAAGAAAGTTGAAGCTGACGTGAAGGCTTCCAAGGGGTGAAGTATGCTGAGGTGCAACACACAAGAAAAGCACCCCAGAGGGCGTACCTGGAACCCCTGGAAACAAAGAGCTGGTGATCATCAGGGCACCCCAAACAGAACAACCACTAGGCAGGCAATACAGGTTCTCAGGGCCCCCAGTATGCCCCCCACCCCATCATGGGGCTCCCTCCAAGGCCTCCACTTCCATCCAGTTAGTTCAGTTCAGTCCTCACATTCAGAGGGCCTACCCAAGGCTGGCAGTCACAAGCGGTGGGCTTGTCTGAAACAGCAGCTCACCCAGCCGCGAGTGACAGCATCTGAAGGCATCCTCCACGGGAAGTGTGGGGGCTGGATTGCACCATGCTCAGTGCTGCCAGGTGTGCTCCAGGCTTAGTGAGAATTGAAATGTTCCAGCCACTTGGAAAGGTGCTCAGAGAATTTTCCTTCAGAAACAGGGAAGCCTCCAGGGAAGTTCTGAAAAACAGAGCATTAGTACTGCCCTGAGCTCCCTAGGGATTGGTTTTTGGATTTTCCTCTCTTGTCTCAAGTTCACTGTGTCCCATGTAGGAATCATAACAACATGTTGAAAGCATCCCTTAGGGTCCTCCAAACCTTTCACCGGGAGGGTTGCATGTGGAAGGATCAAAAGCATTCTTATAGAAAAACATTCTTATACAACTGAACCAGAAAGATAATCCTGTTCAAGAATTGGTTGGGATGAAACCAACCCAGAATCTTTAACACCTTTCAGAATGGGCTTCCATAACTTCCCATCCTTTCACCAATGAGCAGCGATTTCTGGAGCAGCTCCATTTAACAGTCAAACTGCCTCCTAAAGTATTGGCCCAGGAAGAGAGGGGAGGGGCCATCTATGCATACTCTGGGAACAGCAGGGAGACATCTCGGAAGTGGGCATGAGACTCCCATCTTTCTGGGGAAGGCTGAGGGGTTGCAGACATTGAGGTACAGCTACCAGCAGGAAACTCAAGTGAGAATGCCATCAGTCTCTGTGTCAGAGGCACTGAGGAACTTCTGCAGGAGCTCCTTCTCAGATGGTCCCATCTGATCCTAAGCTCTTTCCTGCGGACACTTGTATGCAACCCAGACAGTTCAGCCAGAATCCGAGACATTCTCTTTGTTTAGGACCTTTTATCTACATGGGTCCCAGAGTTCCTAAAGCTTGGGTCCAACTTTAATTCAGCCCAGCTCCAGTTGAGGCTATAAAGACCCAGAGCAGAGAGCATTAGATTTCAGGTCAGAGTCAGGCTTAGGCCCTTAGGATCAGTGAATTTAGGACCCCAAAAGGCCAATGGTATTTCTTTGGCAGCAGAAAAGACTGATGCTAGTGGACCAAAAGCCCAATTTCCAAGCCCAGTGACAAGCAAGTCTTTCCTAAGCATTTTCTGAGAGTCCAGATTCTCAGAGTCTGGATTCTTAGAGTCCAAACTGACCCATTCGAAAATATGCACAGCAAGCAGGAATATCAGCCTGTTAGGATCAGCATTTACAAGATCTGATATTATCAGATGGGTTCAGTTCAGTTCAGTTCAGTCGCTCAGTCATGTCCGACTCTTTGCAACCCCATGATCGCAGCACGCCAGACCTCCCTGTCCATCACAAGCTCCCGGAGTTCACTCAAACTCATGTCCATCGAGTCAGTGATGCCATCCAGCCATCTCATCCTCTGTCGTCCCTTTCTCCTCCTGCCTCCAATCCCTCCCAGCATCAGGGTCTTTGCCAATAAGTCAACTCTTCACATGAGGTGGCCAAAGTATTGGAGTTTCAGCTTCAGCATCAGTCCTTCCAATGAACACCCAGGACTGATCTCCTTTAGGATGGACTGGTTGTATCTCCTTGCAGTCCAAGGGACTCTCAAGAGTCTTCTCCAACACCACAGTTCAAAAGCATCAATTCTTCAGTGCTCAGCTTTCTTTATGGTCCAACTCACATCCATACATGACCACTGGAAAAACCATAGCCTTGACTAGAAGGACCTTTGTTGGCAAAGTAATGTCTCTGCTTTTTAATATGCTATCTAGGTTGGTCATAACGTTCCTTCCAAGAAGTAAGCGTCTTTTAATTTCATGGCTGCAATCATCATCTGCAGTGATTTTGGAGCTCAAAAAAATAAAGTCTGACACTGCTTCCACTGTTTCCTCATGATATGTATTAGCTACTAAAAACTGCTTTTTAAAACTTCAATGTGTGTTTTCAGCTGGTGAGTGCCTCTATTTTCATGTCAATTGCCTTTTCCCTGTGAAACCAAGGGTAACTATCTATTAGGTCCCTTAAACTATAGCTTGTTTGTGCATGTGCTCAGTTGAGTCTGACTCTTTGTGACCCCATGGGCTGTAGCCCACCAGGCTCCTCTGTCCATGGAATTTATCAGGCAAGAATATTGAAGTGGGTTTCCATTTCTTATTCCAGGGGATCTTTCCAACCCAGGAATCGAGCCCATATCTCATGACTCCTACATTGGCAGGTGGATTCTTTACCACTAGTACCACCTAGGAAGCCCGTAACTTGCTTAGTAAATAACATCCTGTAACCTGCCTTCATTGACTAACTTGCTTTAATTATTTTTGCAAATACATGTCCCCCAAGCTTCAGGTAACTTAGAAAATATATCGCAAGACTCTTTTAACTGACCCTTATAAATAACACCTCTGATGTGTGGGTCACTCTAGAATTAGTTGCTTAAATTGTTTTCCAGGAATGTGGAGCTAGTCTTGCTCAGTTCAAATCAGTAGAGACCACTGACCATTCAACTGGGCCTGTGCGAGTGTCCAAAGGATGACCTTTTGTCATTAGAGGCCCAAAACTCCATTCTCAGATCATGTAATGATGCTATTTTCTGAACAATGTCCCACAAAAAGCACGTAAGACAGATATGCTTGTACAGAACATCAATTACTTCACCTTTCTCTTACCTCCACCGTCTGTCCCCACACCTCAGAATACCCTACTTCTTTATCCCATAAGTATTCCCAGCCCCTCACCTTCCAGGAGATGGATTTGAGACTTGTTCTCCCATTTCCTTGCGTGGCCACCTTGTGAATAAATGCTTTCTCTGCTGCAAACCTCAGCGTCTCAGAGTTTGGCTGGCTGACCGCTGGGCAAACAGACCTGATTTGGCCACACCAGAGGCTCCAATAGGCAAAACTCAAAGTGAAAATCATGGTAAGGATGTATTTCACAAATACTTTTTTTTTTTTTAATTTTGCAGTTTCCCTCTTTGAGATAATCTCTCTAGCATTTATGAAATTGCATGGCTAGCAATTTTCTTCAGTTTTTACCAAACATCCAGATGCCCTAGCCACAAAATACAAAGCCATTACAAACATTCCCCCTTTCTTTTTTTCTCATTGCAAATTTACACAAGTCCCAAGCATTCAGCATTTACATGACTAACATTACAGCTGCCGGGACATCATGGTTGGAATGCAAAGGGGGTGTGGGCCTGAAGAATTGGCTGCATTGCCTTCTCTGGTTTTCCCTAGTTTACCCAAAGTTTTACTGCTGGCAACCACTTTGCCCTCCCACTTAGAGGAGAGGACATTGCAATGTCAACCTCCTTAGCCCCCTCGAGCTCCCCTTTTGGAAGAGTTGGGCTCTGGAGGAGAGGATGAAACCAAAGGCATCTCTCACTCTGGATTTCCCTTCTCACTCTGGCCAGCAAGTAGCAAGGGGAGCTGTAAGCCAATTCTTCCATAGTAGAACTCACATTTTCAAATTCTATAGGTAACTTTTCCCTCTCACAAGAGGCAGCAACTAGCAGCTATTTTATTCGAGCCCTGTCTCCAAAGCCACCAAGTATTCAGCATCTCCTGCCCCTTCATCCTTCCTTCTCCCAAACAGTCCTTTCACTGTATTTCAGAGTCAGGTTCCTTCTAGGGAAATCCACTTCTGACTCTGTGCCAGGGTCTGCTCTCAGATTCAATCATTCACTGAAGTGAAAGTGTTAGTCACTCAGTCATGTCCAACTCTTTGTGACCCCACGGACTGGAGCCTGCCAGGTTCCTCTGTCCATAGAATTCTCCAGGCAAGAATACTGGAGTGGATAGCCATTCCCTTCTCCAGGGGATCTTCCCCACCTAAGGACTGAACCTGGGTCTCCTGCATTGCAGGTGGATTCTTTACCATCTGAGCCACCAGGGAAGCCCTCAATTATTCACTAGCAGGACTCATAAGACTCAGGATATACTCACAGCTAAGGTTTATTACAGTGGAAAGATACAAAGCAAAATCAGTAAAGGGAAAAATGCATGGGGTGAAGCCCAGAGACAAACCAGGCCCAGCTTCCAAGAGTCCTCTCCCAGTGGAGTCTAGCAGGACATACTTAATTCTTTCAACAATGAAATGCAACAGCAGGTATATAATCTTGCCTACCAGGGAAGCTTTCCTGAGCTCAGAGGCCTAGATCTTTGAGTAGAGGGAGGTCACATAGGCACCCTCTGCCAAGCATGTACTAAATTCCAGATTCCCAGAAGGAAAGCATAAACCACATGGTTCCTACTGATAGTTTAGCACAGTGAGCCACTCTTTTCATTAGGAATGACAGAAATCTTCCCCAAATCTAAGTTCTTATTGTCATAAAATAATGCAAATAAAATAATTATCACAAAGTGAACACATCTGGGTAACCACCACCTAAATAGAGAAAAAAATTTACCAGAATCCCCAAACCCCACTTGTAGTCCCTTCCAGTCATTACTCCATCTCTCCAAGGGTAAACACTGTCATGACTTCTAAGGCCATAATTTTTCTGTTTGTTCTTGAACTTCATATGAATAGAATCATATAGCAGGTATGCTTTTGTGTCTGGCTTTTTTTTGCTTATCATGATATATATGAAATTAAATCATGATGTTGTACGTAGGTTGTTCATTTTAATTATTGTGTAATATTCTTCTTGTGTAAGTAAATAGCAGTTTGTTTATCCATTCTGATGTTGATAGAAATCTGGGTTGTCTCCAGTCCTTGCTATGAACATTCTAGCACATATCTTTGGTGAACATATGAATGCAGTTCTGTTGGGCACACATCTGGGAGTGGATTGCTGAGTCATGGAGTACGAATATGTTCATTTTACTCAATGCCCCCAAACATTAGTCCAAAGTAATTGTTCTGCTTTATACACCCTAAGCAATGTATGAGAGTTTTAGTTGTTACATGTCCTTGTTAATGTTTGCTATTATCTATCCTTTTCATTTTAGCCATTCTGGTGGGTGGGGGCAGTATTACATTGAGGTTTTAATTTGTATTTCCTGATGACTAATGAAATCGAGCACTTTTCTGCCACTTGAGTATCATCTTTCATGAAGAATTTTTTCGACTCTTTTTCTACTTTCTTTGCTGTGTTATCTCCCTTCCAATTTTTGCCCTTTTAGAAGCAGATCAAAAAGGGAAACAGGGATGAGTGATTAAAAGTCACTTCTGCAAGCCAGACACTGTGCAGACTTATTTCATTTACTCTGTGTGACATTCTTATCATATCATATCATTTTGCAGACCCATTCACATTTTTCAAAAGAAATGAAGTGTCTGCCATATTGCCTGGCACAATACTTGGCTCTGGAGATACAATGAAACTCATGATCAAGAGGGTCCCTCTTATGGTACTTTCTGTGGGGGATAGTCAGGTAAACGGAAGTTACAGTGTATCCTGTAACTTCCTGTCATAATAGAAGCAGCTCAGAGTGTTAACTTAGATGGGTTAACTCAGACCGGGGGAAGGCAAGATTTCCTAAAGGAACTAAAAGGACCTGGAGTGACCAGGCATGGGATAGAAGGATGAAGGCGATGGGTTGGGAAGATGAAGAATGAGGCCAGAGAGGTAGGCAGAAAGCAGACCCTAGAGAGCCTAGTATTAAGTTTAGATTTACCCTGAGATTGGTGGGGAGGTTTTCAGTGGTCGGATGGCAGCTGAGATGTCCCACTTCTGGAGCTGCAAGTGAGGTCACCTATGACGATAATTCAGAGCAGCAGAAACAGGAGCCTGAACTAGAAAAGGGTCAGGGGAAAGAGAGAAATGGAAGAGATAAAGAAATCAGTGTAGGAATCAGCAGGACTTGGTGACTGCTGTGCTGTTAGAGAATTCCAGCATGGCTCAGAGCGTTTGTGCCGGGCAGCACTGATGTAACATGCCACTGATGACTCAGCTGCTCACGAGAGAGAACTGAGGTTAGCAGAAGCAACTTGTGCAAAGTCAGTCATCTTGTTAGTAGTAGAGCTGGGGCTCAAACTCATCCCTGTTGGATGACTTTGTAACTCTAGTGATTTCAGAATTTTTCTGTTCAAGATTGTCTAGACAATAGTCATGAACAGCTTTAGTCAAATCACACATGAGCTTCTGCAGTTCATTTGAAAGAAATGTTAAGAACCTAGCCACTCAATTCCCTGGTGCAGAGAGCTATTTGCTATCCCCGAAGGCAGCCTGGGTCATGAAAGAATCATTAATCTGGGTCGGGAAACCTGTGTTCAAGTTCTAGTCCTGCCACATCACGTACCTTCTCTGGGCCTCGGTTTCCCAATCTAAGAATTAATGGGCCAGGCTGGTTGATCTCCAACAGCCTTCTCAGCATTGACTTTTAAGATTCTATATGTCTGGGGAGCAGGGAATGTGCTTAAACATGTAGGGTTGTAGGCTTGAGACATTCTGGAGACCATTTAGTTAAACTTTTTAAATAATATGTTCTCCTCCTCTCTTGGGGTCCCAGCTGTGACTCATGTAAGTTGGGACATGCACAGACCCATGGCACATTGATCAAGCCAGAGTTTGTGAGGGAGCTGTAGAGAGGAATCTTGGAACACTCTTTAGTAATCAGCGTGTAATGAGGATTCAGAGCCTCTCTGTCTTTGCGGACACTGGGAAATCAACAAGATGTGTGTCACCCACAGGAAGCCAGTGGGAAGGTCAGGGTCCTCCACAGAAGAGAGATCAGCCCTGTGCAGAGTCAGGCATTCCAGAGAAGGGAGGGAAGTGAATGCATGGCTGAGAGTTAATCCTGACTCAGTCTCTAAAATGTGTTCCTGGTTCCACAGAAAAAGGGTACACAGGAAAGATGAAGCAAGAGTTCAAGCCCTTAAAGACTTAAATATAAGACCAGACACCATAAAACTTCTAGGAGAGAACACAGGCAAAACATTCTCTTACATAATTCATACCAATGTCTTCTTAGGTCATTCTCCCAAGGTTAGGTCAGTCTCCCAAAGACAATAGAAATAAAAGCAAAAATAAACAAAAGGAACCTAATAAATCTTACAAGCTTTTGTATAGCAAAACAAACCATAAACAAAAAGACAACCTATGGACCGGGAGAAAATATTTGCAAATTATACAACCAGCAAGAGCTTAATTTCCAAAATACACAAACAGTTCATACAACTCAACCACAAAAAACCAAACAACCTAATGAAAAAATGAGTAGAAGACCTAAATAGACATTTCCCTGAGGAAAACATACAGATGGCCAACAGGCAGAAGAAAAGGTGGTCAATGTCTATAATTTTAGAGAAACGCAAGTCAAAACTGCAATAATGTACTACTTCATACCAATCAGAATGGCCACTATTTAAAAATCTACAGATAACAAATGTTGGAGAGGGTGTGGAGAATAGGGAGCCCTCCTACACTGTCGGTGGGAATGTAAATTATTATAACTACTTCCCTAATGAAAAAATGAATAGAAGACCTAAATAGACATTTGCAGCTTCCCTGATAGCTCAGAAGGTAAAGAATCTGTCTGCCAATGCAGGGGACCCTGGTTCAATCCCTGTGTTGGGAAGATCCCCTGGAGAAGGGAAAGGCAACCCACTCCAGTATTCTTGCCTGGAGAATTCCATGGACAGACCACAGGATCGAAAAGAGTCAGACATGACTGAGCAACTTTCACATAGCCACCATGGAGAACAGTATGGAGGCTCCTGAAAAACTAAAAACAGAGTTGCCACATGGTCCAGCAATCCCACTCCTGGGCCTATATCCAGAGAAAAGAAAGAAAGTGAAGTTGCTCAGTCATGTCCAACTCTTTGTGACCCCATGGACGGTAGCCTACCAGGCTTCTCCATCCATGGGATTTTCCAGGCAAGAGTACAGGAGTGGGTTGTCATTTCCTTTTCCAGGGGATCTTCCTGACCCAGGTATCGAACCTGTGTCTCCCACATTGCAGGCAGCTGCTTTACCACCTGAGTTACCAGGGAAGCCCATATCCAGAGAAAACTATAATTCAAAAAGATACATGCACCCCTAAGTTCATAATAGAACTATTCACAATAGCCAAGACATGGAAACAACCTAAATGTCCATCAACTGATGAATGGATAAAGAAGATGTGGTACATGCATACAGTGGAATATTATGCAGCCATAAAAAAGAATGAGACAAGGCCATTTGAAACAACATGGAATGGGCCTAGAGATTTATCATACTAAATGAAGTAAGTCAGAAAGACAAATACCATATAATACCACTTATATGTGGAATCCATAATAAAATGTGACACAAATGAACGTATCTCAAAAACAGAAACAGATTCACAGGCATAAAGAATTTGTGGTTGCCAAGGGTGGGAGTATGGGAGGGGAGGACTGGAAGTATGGGATTAGCAAACTATTATATTTGTGTGCACAGGCCAAGTCACTTCAGTCATGTCTGACTCTTTGTGACCCTGTGGATTGTAGCCCACCAAGTGCCTCTCTTCACGGGATTCTCCAGGCGAGACTACAGGAGTGAGTTGCCATGCCCTCCTCCAGGAGATCTTCCTGACCCAGGGATTGAACCTGTGTCTCCTGAGTCTCCTGCAGTGGCAGGTGGATTCTTTACCACTAGTGCCACCTGGAAACCCCAAACTATTATATATAGGATGGATAAACAACAAGGTCCTACTGTATAGCACAGGGAACTATATTCAATATCCCTTGATAGCCATAATGGAAAAGAATACAATGAGAAACATATACATTTGTATGACTGAATCACTTTGCTGTACAACAGAAACTAACACATTGTAAATCCACTACACTTCAATAAAATAAATTTAACATTTTTTGAGCCTTTTCCCCATTGTTCCTCTCCCTCAATCCCTTCGGAGCACCTTCCCAACTCCCTGCTCCTGCAGCATTAGCATGAGTATTGTGGCTGTCACTGGGCTCAGAGGGTGATGACTTGCTACAATCTCATGGGAGAAAAAGACAGTAAATACTCTGAGTTCAGAGTAAAGCAAAATTATATCTGGTTGAGAGATGGGAAGACTTTGTAAAAGCAGCACCTTAAATTTTATCAGTAAGTATTTGTTGACAACCATGTTTGCATGCCCACTCTGCTGGGTGACATACCTCCCCTGAAATGAAAACAGGAGGGATGCAGACTTGGACCTTTAGCCTCCAGATCAGAGGTGACAGACTAGGAAACCTACAATCACAGTGTAGTGTGAGAGGCTCTGGGAACCCAGAGGAGGGCCATTAAAAGCTCCAGCCAGGCATTCCAGGAAGGCTTCTTGGAGGAGCTGTTGCTTGAGCTGATTTTTGAAGGACAGGTTTGAATTACTCATGTAGGAAAGAATGTGTAGATGTGTAAGGGAGGTATTGATGCCATTACAGCATTTTGTAGGGTCCAAAGCCCTTATCCATCCATTATTTCATTTGGGGTTGATATGATGCTTATTGAGAAATTCACAGATGAGAGTTTCTTTTGGACCTCCTAACCATTGAGGAACTAGGATGGGAGGCTACCCTCATCATTCAAGTAGGAGAATCAGAGATCCTCACTTGACAAATACAGTGGTTATGGAAGGAATCTTCTCTGGTGCTTGGACTCTGCCCACAATTCCTCTCAGTCTCTCTAGTAACAAGTGAAATGGGTGGAATTTTCTCTATGGAGGAAGAAAACAAGGCATAGGGAGAGTGACTTTTCCAACCATACTTGTGTACTTAATGACTAAGCAAGGGTTCAATATCTTTAAAGACTTTCTGGATTAAAGTGAAGACTCCATTAATGAGTAGTCCTCCTAGAGCAGGGCTTTCTTTTACTGCATCCTCCTGCTGTGCACAGGAGGGATTATTATGATGCTGTTGATGGACCTCACCTACTCCCTGTTTAATCCTGTTGTTTGGCTGTCATAACCCAGCAATATTAAAGACAATGAGATTATTTTAGTTTGGCTATGGATGATTATAACCATGTCATCTTAGCAAGCTTCTCCTATGACTACTTAACTCGTGTCACCAGAGCTGATGCTGTCCAGGGCTAAGCACACTGTGAACCTGATCTTTCTAGTTGTATTTCAAGCAATGACCCAGAGAGGGGAGTTCGGAACTTTGCCAGAGTCCCCTAAGCTTTCCAAGAAGTGCTAATTGATTCCAACACACATAGTAGATCCCAGGTATAAGGGTCTATGTGTTAAAGATAATTTTTTACCAGTGAATCACAGTATGTAAATTGTGAAGATTGTGAAGGACATGTTCTAGTTCAGAATATTGTTTTGATAATTAGTTTTTCAAAAATTAGGTAGTTTTAGAAATTTCCTTGTAACTAAAATAGATGTTGCTGTACTATGAAGAGAAAAAACAAAGCTACAAATTTTAGATGAAAGGGGAAACTAGTGTTTAATTCTGGTGAGGCAAAGGAGACTTTTTTAAAGAAATTAAGATGTAATTTATGTACAGTGCAACACACCATTCTTATTAAACATTTCTCCAACTGTTGACAAATGTGTGTGTGTGTGTGTGTGTGCGTGTGTGTGTGTGTGTGTGTGTGTGTGTGCGCTCAATCATGTCCTACTCTTTGCAGCCCCATGGACTGCAGCCTGTCAATGGAATTTTCCAGGCAAGACTACTGAAGTGGGTTGCCACTTCCTACTGCAGGGCATGTTTCCAACCCAGGAACTGAACCTGGATCTCTTGCATCTCCTGCACTGGCAGGCAGATTCTTTACCACTGAGCCTCCTGGGAAGCCCTGACAAATGTATACAGCATGCAATCACCACCACAGTGCAGGCATAGAGCAGTTTCATCACCTCTCAGCTTTTCTACTGTCTCTTTAGAGCCAAGCTCCCACCATCTTTAGCCCCTGACCTGCTTTCTCTCCCTATAGTTTTGCCTTTTCTGTTATGCATCATAATGGAACCACACATATGTAGCTTTTGAGAGACTTTTCTTTTTTTTAATTAATTAATTTATTTTTAATTGGAGGATAATTGCTTTACAATGTTGTGTTGTTTCTGCTATACAACACAAATCAGTCATAACTATAACTCTCTCTCTCTCTCTCTCTATATATATATATATATATATACACACACACACACACACACACACACACATATCTCCTCTCCCTCTTGAGAGTCCCTCCCACTCACTCCCATCCCATTCTTCTAGGTCATCACAGAGCACTAAACTGAGTTCACTGTTCTTTACAGCAAGTTACCACTAGCTATCTATTTTACATGGTAGTGTATATATGTCAATGCTACTTTCTTAATTCGTCCTACCCTCTCCTTCCCCTACAGTGGCCATAAATCTGTTCTATACATCTGCATCTCTATTCATGCCCTGCAAACAGGTTCATCAGTACAATTTTTATAGATTCTATATATGTGTGTGTTAATCAGTAAAATTTGTTTTTCTCTTTCTGGCTTACTTCACTCGGTATAACAGGCTCTAGGTTCATACACCTAAGTTCTACTGATTCACATTTGCTTCTTTTTATGGCTGAGTATAATATTCTATTGTATATATGTACCACACTTCTTTATCTAGTCATCTGTCCATGGTCATCTATGTTGCTTCCATGTACTGGCTATTGTAAATAGTGCTGCAATGAACATTGGGGTACATGTGTCTTTTTGAACTATGATTTTCTTAGGATGTGTGCCCAGTAATGGAATTGCTAGGTTATATGATAGTTTTATTACTAGCTTTTTAAAAGGAATCTCCATACTGCTCTTTTCACTGCATGCTTTTTCATATCTCTTTAACTTTGTACCATGTATTCAAAAAACATATTATTTTTGGAAAATAAAAATCATACTTCCATGTTACATCCATATTAAAGAGGAAAGCCAGTGAAAATTATAAAATACTTAGAACTGAATAATATGAAAGTATTAATGAAGTAGCATTAAGGAAATGAGTTTTGATATTATTACATGCAGTGGAAGTAATGGAAACACATGGATGCAGCAAAAGTGATACTTCAAGGAAAACTCATAGCCTTAAGTTTATTTACCAGAAAACAACAGCAAAAAAAAATTTTTTTAAGTCCCTAAACCTATTTAGAGCCAGAGAAAGTAAACAAGGTAAATTCAAAGAAACTAGAAATAGAAACTAGTATAAAAATAAAGATAATTATTGAATACTTAATGAATAAAGACAAAAAGTAGATGGCAATAATAAAGATGCATATGATTTGTATAATGATGTATGAGCCAACTTAGGGTGGGGGAGTGAACATTGGACTTAATACCTTTGAGCTTCAGTTTCCTCATCTCTCAGTTGGACACAGTAATGCTGGCCTCTGCCCAGCAGTAGGTAAGATTTCCCCTAGTAAGGATTTGGCCTTGATAACACTTCCTTTTCCGTGTGCATCAGCACTAAAGATCATTAGAGTGAGGATTATGGTGTGCGCTTAAGGAAGTTTCGCATCAGGATATTACATCTGTGTCCCCTTACCTGAATTTTTCTTCTCTTCTTAAATCTCTCCTTTCCTCCTCTGCTGGTGCCTATTCTAGAGAGGCGCTTCCGGTAAAGAACACTGAGGCCGCTGAACCCTCAGTCAGGCCAGCGGGAGCTCACACCCTGGATTCTGGATGCCCTGAGATACAAACTAAAGATCTGTATTTGGAGGCCAGGGTTTCCAACCACATTTACCACCTACTAGCTGCGTGGCCATAATAAGCAAACCTTTCAATCATTTTGAGTTTTGTGTCTGTATCAAATGGGATCATAATAATGCCTGTATTATAGGGCCATTATGAGAATTAAATGGAATGATACATGAAAATATGTGATAAATTTGCAAAGTACTATAAAAATGTCAGTTATTATGGCAATTATTGTTATGAAAACTTATTCACCAAGAGTATACTCCAAAAATACTCCTCGGTTCGAATATGACTTCTGTGCCTGTGGCAGTTGGAATTGGGATGATTGTTCTTCTGGTTAGATGCCTGGCTTCCTGGGTTGGCTGGTCAGCCACCCAACAAGCTACCAATACTTCAGTGGATTTCCCAACTTTCTAGGTATGTGGTTAAAGAGACTGCAAAGGGAACTTTAGGGAAAGGATTAAGGTAGAAAAAAGAAGGAGGAATCTTTTTGTTGTTGCCAAGAAAGTTAATTACCCTTACCTTTATTTCCTAGTTTCTCAGCTAGCCTGAAAAAGTAATTTTTGCTGAAGGTTAACAATTCATATATAATTCTTTTTGGTTAATTTTTAAAGCTTTTTTCTTTTTTGTACAACAAAGTGATTTGATATTCTTATGCATTATAAAATAATCACCATGAAAGTCTAGTAGTTATCCTCTCTCACCATACAAAGTTATTACAATACTATTGGCTATATTCCCAATGTTGTACATTATATCCCTTTGGCTTATTTTATAATTGGAAGGTTGTATCTCTTAATCTCTCACCTATTTTACTCATCTCCTGTAACCCTGCAATATATAATTCTTTTTCTAAAGCTTCTGTAATCTAGATTGCAATAGTGCCCAATAGATTAATAATGTAAGCCACAAAGGGAAGCCATACATGGAATTTGAAATTTTCTTGCCATATTAAGAAAGAAACAAATATGGTTGATTTTAACAGTATTTTATTTAACCCAGTATATCCAAACTATTATTGGTTGAACATTACTGATTGAACAATAGTTTTTAAAAAATTAGTAATGAGATATTTTACAGTTTTTTTTTATACAAAACCTTCAAAATTTGAGGTTCATCCATAGCCCATCTATTTGGACCTGCCATGTTTTAGCTTTTTGTAGAGCACAGTCAGGGTAGAGAAACATGTACCAGATTTGGGTTCCTTCAGTCATTCATTTATCAAGTATTTATTTATCCAGCACCTACCAGTGCTATGGTCTTGGTTCTGCAGCCAGTTTACCCGATAAATGTGGGCAAGTTATTTCTCTTCTTAGGGCTCCAGGTTCCCTGTTCCACCTTTGAGAAAATTAAGATATCCATGTAGGAAAGAGAGAAATCTAGATGGAGGAAAATGCATCTGAAAATCATTAGCTTACTTGGTGGAGTTTTGAAAGACCATCCACACCAGTCACTTTCATTGATAGTTGGATGGCGCTCTCACAATCCTTTTATTGTTAACGTCAAAACTTGGTTGACCCCACAGGAATTTACTGGACGAATTAATCACACAAGTCTTATCCATGGAAATGGTAAATTGTCGTGTTGATGGTGTTACCCAGGACGCAGATTTCTTTACCAACGTCTTATGGACCATACTTTTAAGGACTTCTAAGGAAGAACTAATAAAAACAAGTCATAAATTCCTTTGTGCTTTAGAAATGTTAAGTAATCCTTCCCGTCTATCAGTAGGTCTAACTGTGGGAAGTTGTCTGGGAGGTGTTGCAAGGAGTGGTGCACTATCTCAATGCTGTCATCAGGCTTGGAAATAAAGTCATATTCATTAACTTGTAGGTGGCCATGACTTAGAATGACTGCAGCTTAAACAGGAAAAAGAAATAGAGCTATACTTTCTGGTAACAGGTGGCATTAGCCAGACAGCTAGGCTATCAGGTGAAATCAGTTTTTAACTTCTGTACTGGGAGAATGATTCTCACAGGTATTTAGAAAGAGAGAGAATGACGCTTAGAAAATAGAAGTGTTGGAAACTTATTTAGTAGATACTGATCAGAATATCAAATATCACTTGTGGTTGCAGCCCAAGCCAGTATTGGTAATTGAGAGGCATGGAGACAGGCAGGCATCACAAGGGCTAACTCAAGTTCAGGTGGTAAGCATAGAAAAATAGTACCTGCTCTTTAACTTTGCAAAGATCTTTCACAACATTGTCTCACTGGAGCGTCACAACAGCTCTTCATGGTAAGATAAGGAGACAGAGGACCACAGTGAATGACAAAGATATCTCTAAGAGTGATGCAGTTTGTTGTGTTTTTATCATCACTACTTCTTGCTGCCTTCCTAAGCTTCCCCACAACAGAAAAGTGGCCTTGATGCCTTATACAACTTGGGTCATGTGAAGAGCTTCTTAGAAGACTGTATGTCTAGAGAGACCCCAGCAGTCAGACTTTCAGCTAATTGCTGAAAGAGAACTCAAACATAGAAGTAGGTTGGCCTCTGTTCTCTCATATGTGTTGACTTTTCACTTTGCACAGGATGGAAGAAAGGGCAATTTTTCCAGTGATGCCAGCCACAGAAGATGTAGGATTATTGCTAAGAAACAGTTCCCTAGAACTGGACATAATGGACTTTATTAGAAAGGAAAAAAGTCCTAGATCCCATCTTATGTATAATAACCCATTCCTTCCCAAAGCACTTTATAATTTATAAAACTTTTTCAGACATATCTCAACCAGTTCATATGTGTAACAACTTCACAAGTAGAGAAAGTTATTACTTCTTGCATACAACGCTCTGTTGAGTTGAGTAAATGAATAAATGAATCTCCATGTTATGGATGAGAAAACTGAGGTCCAAAAATTGGGGAGACACAAGACTGAATCCCTTATTTTCTGAGTTCAAGTCTGATCATGCTCCTATATGAGTTCTTCCTTAAGATATGGTTTCTGAACCTGCACCATGGAATATCACTGGGGGAAGCAGTCAGACTTTCCATGATGTGAGGATCTGGGGTTATCTCAGGTCTCTCCTGTCATTCCTGATCATTTCTATAAATTAAATCATTATTCACTCTCTCTGGAAGAGCAGTAAAAAGATCAAATTGGCATTTTGCTTCCTAAATAGCCCAAGGCAGAGTGAAGATGGCAGTGAACAGTAGCCAAATTTCTAATCATCTCATCAAGAATCCAGAGCAGAGGAATTAATCCAAGAGCCATCAATCACAGGTGTAAAATAATGCCAACTTGGCAAAGAAAGTGGGGGAAATACACACACACAAACACACGCATGCACACACATGTAAAATCCCCCAGCAGCACCTGGTAGTGAAATCCCAGTTTATAGGACAGATACCTTAACCAGGAAGATACTGCTTATTTATTCTCCAGGAATTTCAAGGGTGAAGCGAGAAATGTTAAAAGTTTAGAACTCCCGGTGTTTATAAGGAGGCCTCAAAGGAGGAATGATGGCCAATGATGAGAAAAGACGTAATTTTTTTTTATAAACCGAGAGATGTTTCAATAGTGATTTCTTTCAGGAAGGTTTCAGACACTACTGGGCACCCAAAAGGGCAAGCATCTTCTATTAGGGATTTTCTAGAAATCAAGTCTCCAGACTGAAAGGGTCCTTCTTGAAATTGACATCTAGTGTAACCTGCTTGATCCTGGTTTGTCCGCCAACTGTTTCCAAAAAGTTTCTGTCATGGTCCTCGAGCCTCCACTTGTTCCACAGCGGTGGACAAATCCGCCATCCTTTGAAGTGTTGTTTCTCTTGATCTGAGTTCTGGAAAGTGTTGCCCTTATTTTGAGCCCAACCTGCCACCCTGATACTTCTACGCTAGAGCTCATTCCAAACAATCCCTCTTCAACGTGACATTAATTGTGATGCTTCTGTCTCATGCAGCCACACAGCTCTACACTAGTATCTCAGTCAGAGGGGATTCCCTGAAAACATTCCAAGAGGAATTAGGTTTCCAGGCCCATTGTCATCATGGCTGCCCTCCTGTCCAGATTTCAGAATGGAAGTTGGACTTCAAAGATAGTCTGAACTGCAGAAGGCACTTTCTCTAGATGAGTTCCTCATCACCTACCTCCGACCTCAGAAAAATGCCCACTGAGAGGGGAGGGAGTGCAGGATGGAAGGATGGTCTCTGAACTCAGGGAACTTTAGAGTGTTAGAAATGGCAGGGTCCATGACCTGGGACTGTTCTGGGTTGTCACAGCAACAGGCAGCACCGTGTCAATGCCTCAATGCTCTAGCCATCAGCACCTGGTGCTGGCCCCTGCTTGTGGCTGTGGGCCCAACAGAGGGTAAGGGACCGTGTTCTCCAGAGGGTCCTTCAGGGCAGCCTGGCTCTCCTTCCTGCAGCTTGGGCAGCGGCCCCATCAGGCCTAGTCTCGCCCCGGCAGGTTAGTTGAAATTTAATTTATTCTCTGCCAACAGCATGGCCTGTCCAAACTGGGCCTTGAGTCTTCTGAACACAGGTTCTATAATTTCAAGAGAGAAAACATGCCCACTAAATGGCCAGGGATTAAATGGATAAGGCTGTAGAACAGGGCAGTGAGAGGCAGAAGGGCATCAGCTATGCTTTGTGTTTGACATGAAACTCCCTTCCATGGATCATTCACTGATAAACATCACAAACCCAACCTCTTTCTTCTTAGATATGATGAAACAGGCCGAGAGAGAGGGGAAGTGACCCCCACACCCCAACAAGGGCACACAGTGCTGTGCAGGCAGAGGCTGAGAAGGGCTCAGTACCCACCCCTGGAGTCCAGAGAAATTAGTCTTATTTTCCTAGGACCTACTGCTAAGGGCCACCCAAGATGGATGGGAATGGTGGGGGATTCTGACAAAAAGTGGCCCACGAGAGAAGGGAATGGCAAACCAATTCAGTATTCTTGCCTTGAGAACCCCATAAAAGTATGAGAAGACAAAAGATTTGACACTAAAAGATGAACTCCCCAGGTCAGTACATACCCAATATGCTACTGGAGAAGAGCGGAGAAATAGCTCCAGAAAGAATGAAGAGACGGAGCCAAAGCAAAAACAGCACCCAGTGTGAATGTGACTGGTTGTGGAAGCAAAGTCCAACGCTGTAAAGAACAATATTGCATTGGAATCTCAAATGTTAGGTCCATGGATCGAGGTTAATTGAAAGTGGTCAAACAGGAGATGCCAAGAGTGAACATTGACACTTTATGAATCAGTGAGCTCAAATGGACCAGAATGGGTGAATTTAATTCAGATGACCATTATATCTACTACTGTGGGCAAGAATCCCTTAGATGAAATGGAGTAGCCCTCATAGTCAACAAAAGAGTCCAAAATGCAGTACTTGGTTGCAATCTCAAAAATGAAAGAATGATCTCTGTTTGTTTCCAAGGCAAGCCATTCAATATTACAGTAATACAAGTCTATGCCCCAACCACCAATATCAAAGAAGCTGAAGTTAAACAGTTCTGTGATGACCTACAAGACCTTCTAGGACTAACACACACACACACACACACACACACACACACAAAAGATGTCCTTTTCATCATAGGGGACTGGAATGCAAAAGTAGGAAGTCAAACAATACCTGGAGTAATAGGTTAGTTTGGCCTTGGAGTACAAAATGAAGCAGGGTGCAGGCTAACAGTTTTGCCAAGAGAATGCACTGATCATAGCAAACACCCTTCTGAAACAACACAAGACACGACTCTACACATGGACATCACCAGATGGCCAATACCAAAACCAGATTGATTACATTCTTTGCAGCCGAAGATGGAGAAGCTCTATACAGTCAGCAAAAACAAGACTGGGAGCTGACTGTGGCTCAGATCATGAACTCCTTATTGCAATATTCAGACTTAAATTGAAGAAAGTAGGGAAAACCACTAGACCATTCAGGTATGGCCTAAATCAAATTCTTATATTGGAAATGACAAATAGATTCAAGGGATTAGATCTGATAGACAGAGTACCTGAAGAACTATGGATGGAGGTTCTAATTTAGAGATCTCTTCCAGAAAATTAGAGATACCAAGGAAACATTTCATGCAAAGATGGGCACAATAAAGGACAGAAACAGTATGGACCTAACAGAAACAGAAGATACTAAGAAAAGCTCACAAAAATACACAGAACTATACAAAAAAATATCTTAATGACCGAGATAACCACAATGGTGTGATCACTCATCTAGAGCCAGACATCCTGGAGTGTGAAGTCAAATGGGCCTTAGGAAGCATCACTACAAACAAGCTAGTGGAGGTGATGGAATTCAGCTGAGCTATTTCAAATCCTAAAGGATAATGCATTAAAGTGCTGCACTTAATATGCCAGCAAATTCAGAAAATTCAGCAATAGCCACAGGACTGGAAAAGGTCAGTTTTCATTCCAATCCCAAAGAAAGGCAATGCCAAAGAATGTTCAAACCACCACGCAGTTTAATTCATTTCACATGCTGGCAAAGTAATGCTCAAAATTCTCCAAGCTAGGCTTCAGCAGTACTTGAACTGAGAACTTCCAGATGTTCAAACTGGATTTAGAAAAACAGAGGAATCAGAGATCAAATTGCCAACATCTGTTGGATCACAGAAAAAGCTAGAGAATTCCAGAAAAGCATCTACTTCTGCTTCATTGACTATGCTACAGCCTTTGACTGTGTGGATCACAACAAACTGTGGGAAATACTTACAGAGATGGGAATACCAGACCACCTGACCTGCCTCCTGAGAAATCTGTATGCGGGTCAAGAAGCAATGATTAGAACCAGACAAGGAACAACAGACTGGTTCCAAAATGGGAAGGAGTACATCAAGGCTGTATATTGTCATCCTGCTTATTTAACTTATACACAGAGTACATCATATGAAATACCAGGTTAGATGAAACACAAGCTGGAATGAAGATTGCCAGGAGAAATATCAATAACCTCAGATATGCAGATTATACCACTCCTATGTCAGAAAGTGAAGAGGCACTAAAAAGCCTCATGATGTAAGTAAAAGAGGAGAGTGAAAAGCTGGTTTAAAACTCAAGATTCAAAAAATGAAGATCATGGCATCCCGTCCCATCATTTCATGGCAAATAGATGAGGAAACAATGGAAACAGTAACAGATTTTATTTTCCTGGGCTCCAAAATCACTACAGATGGTGACTGCAGCCATGAAATTAAAAGACGCTTGCTCCTTGGAAGAAAAGCTATCACCAACCTAGACAGCATATTAAAAAGCAAAGACAATGCCAACAAAGGTCCGTCTAGTCAAAGCTATGGTTTTTCCAGTAGTCATGTATGGATGTGAGAGTTGGACCATAAAGAAAGCTGAATGCTGAAGAATTTATGCCTTTGAACTGTGGTGTTGGAGAAGACTCTTGAGAGTCTCTTGGACTGCAAGGAGATCAAACCAGTCAATCCTACAGGAAATCAACCCTAAATATTCATTGGAAGAACTGAAGCTGAAGCTGAAACTCCAATACTTTGGCCACCTGATGCGAAGAGCCAATTCATTGGAAAAGATCCTGATGCTGGGAAAGATTGAAAGCAGGAGAAGAGGACGATAGAGTTTGAGGTGGTTGGATGGCATCACTGACTCAATGGACATGAGTATGAGGAAATTCTGGGAGTTGGTGATGGACAGGGAAGCCTGGCATGCTGCAGTCCATAGGGTTGCAAAGAGTTGGACAAGACTGAGTGACTGAACTGAATTAGGAAGGCTTCATGGCGGGAGGCACTTAATACAGTTCCCCCTTTCTTCACCCAATCCCCACAGGTGGGAGGCAGCCTCATAACCACCGAATTTTGATTTTCCACCTCGATAGCCTAAGTCTCACACTGCACATGAACTGTGGGTGGCGCCCACACTGGATCCCAGTGACAGGAGACCTCAACCTCCAGGCCTCAGGCCCCCATGTAGCCTAGCCCAGATTAGTCACTGAGCTCTCTTTTCCAGCTCTGACTTTCCATGATCATTCTGTGGTCAGGCCAGGAATGTTTACTTACATTGCAGAAGGATTTCAACCACTGTCAGTGAATTCTTAAGGAATCTCTGCCGCTGCCAATTGCTTCTTTCACTGTCATGGGTGAAGGAAGGGCTTTGTGGAAGTGACTGGAGGTCCTAAGGCAGCTCTGCTGTTCCTGTTGTGTGGGCCAGGGGAAGAGGCTCCAGCTTCCCATGGGCTGAGCTGGCACCTCACAGGAGCCAGTCCCTTGATCTGTTCAGTCTCCCAGGAAGCCTTCACCAGGCCTTTGAGCCAGTTCAAGGGAGGTCCACATGCTGCCACAGCATCGCCAGTGCCATCATCATACTGCCATGTGGCTGCCTCTCCATGGTGCCATGTTAACCCCAGCACCTGGCCTATGCTGGGTATTTATCTTACTCATAACAACTAATGAAATGGGCAGAGCCTCTCCACGGAGACAGAAAGGCAGGACAGGAGTGAGGTCGTGGGGGTGCTTGGAATTACCCTGCTTCTGCTTGTTGTATTACTTGGGCAAGTCTCCTGCCTCCTGTTTAATACTTAAAGGAGTCTGATTGGATGAATATTTTCCAAAAAGGTCTAAGAACACAGGTCTCTCTGAATATTTCAGCTTCCAAAATGCTCTAAAAAACATGGGTTTCTTGGTATTTTTCAGGCAAAAAAAAAAAAAAACACAACAAAACACGTAATTTAGATGATGTGGCATACATACTACAGCTCCCTCTCAGAGACTCATGTACATAGTAGGATATTAAAGGCTCTGAGAAGTCCCAGAGAAAAGATGTCAATTTAATTTTATTTAAACCAACTTTATCCAAAATCTCCTGGCCTCCTCCTCCTCCCTGAAGAACTGGTGTTTTGATGCACACAGCCTGGGGGATCCCAAACTAGACGATTTCCTAGTCCCCTGAAATATACCCTACCCAGAGACGCGGTAGTCTGATGTAGGGAAAAGACCAGGGACTTTGGAGGCAGACAGAGCTGGGTCTGAATCCTTAAACAAGTTACTTAACTTTCCAGACTTGGATGTCCTCATCTGGAAGATGAGCATGATAACACCTGCTTGTGAAGGTTGTAGGTTGTTGAGAGAATTCGATGAAATAACAGGTATGGGACACCTAATACAGTGTGTGACACATAAATATCAGTTCTTTTGCCCCATTACTCCTGACCCTCTTCTCTCATCTCTCACCCCCACACCCCCCAAACCTAGAGCCAGCCATTGGCAGGGCAGAGAATGTAGGAGGTACGCTGAGTCTAAGTCCACACATGATTCTGACGGTGTTCTCTCAGTTTCATGGAAGGACCACACCTCAGCAGGACCAAGGTGAAGGGGCCGAGGGAGAGGCAGCAGAAGATCTTGCCCTTCTTTGCCAAGCAAGTGTGTTCTCTCTGTACTAGGCAACCAGATGCTGTTGGTAAAAAGAAAAGATGAAGAATGCTGTGAAACTGTTCCAGAAGAAAAGCCCACTGTCATAAACCCACTACCTAAAATACCAAACCCTGCTCAAGTCCCAGCTCAAAGGCAAAGCCTTGGCCTGTTTGCCCAGACAAGAAGCTGAAACAAAAGCAGTGGTCTGAGTGATGGCAGAAAAAAAGGGCAGGGTTCAAGATGGCTTCTAGGAGCCTTGGCACCAGGACAGCTGTTTCAGGATCTGCCCTTGGAGCAGAGCCACCACTTGACGGACAAATCAGGCACCAGGTCTGTGCCAGGTGCAGGGCTTGATCATGATGAAGGGAACCAGTTCTCCAGGGAGGCAAGAATGGGCTGTGGGGCTTGGCTCTTCATAGGAACTGAGCAAGCTGGGTGGATTAATGCATTAAACTCTACAGAAAGATCTTGGTTTTGTATATCTCCTTTCTTCCTTCCTTCCCACCATAGGGCAGTGTTAGGAGAAAGAGCACGGGCCTTAGAAATGTAATTGGCTTCAATTCTTACTCTGCCTCTGCTAGTTTAGTGATCTTGAGCAAGTTACAACCCCTCTCAACCTTGGCTTCCTCATGTGTAGGAGGAGGACCATCATCCCTACATCAGAGAGCGGTAGCCAAAACTGAACAAGCTAATCTAGATGTATCCTGAAGTATGGCATGAGTAACTATGATATGTGGACAAATGTTTTTTTAACTCTAGTAGCTATGTGTTGATTTAAATATGCACTAGAAAAATGACTAACCTACCAAGCCCTTCTATAGATGACATTGATTGGTAGAAGGCTAAAGTAGCTATACAAGTTAAAGGAAAAAAAAGAGAAGAGAGCTGATTTAAAGAAAAATACTAAGTAGATGATGGCATAGCTGGTGTGTAGATATGGCAAAACCCGTGAATATGTTACATGAGTGACCAAGGGTGGGAAACTGTCCAGAACCCAACACAGTGGCTGGCACGTGGCAGGCCTTGAAGGGCTTTTCTCCTTCTTTCTCATCTACTCCCAAGAAGATCAAGGAAGGGAGGAAAGAGGGAGGAAGCAAACAGACTTACTCATGTACCTACTTGATTTGTAAGTCTACTTTAGCCCTACCCTAGTTGTTCCATAGTTTCCCTTTAAGTAGGAATTGCCTGCTTACCTCTGTTTCCTCTCAGACGCATCTCTTAGCTTTCCTACTAGAAAATGATTCTTGCCTAAGTCTTCTGATGTAATCAGGTATTGGAAATTCTAACAATACCTATATAATAAATTCTACCTATACTAAATCCTCATCTGCAGTACCGTTCAACACTCCTTCAGGGCTTTGCAAGAGATAGTTTTTTGTTTTTTTTTTTTAATGTACTGTCATACTTAAGTACAAAGACTTTTCCAATCATGTCACATAGAGATCATTTTATCCACTGCTCTGTTTGGCTGCCAGTCTCTTGTCTCTCTCCTCAGCAATGGTAAAGTTAATACCCTTCCCACAGGGAAGAGAGATTCATGGTTTATTGCCTTTGCCAGCAACGAAAATGTTCGAGAGCTAAGTGGTAAAGCTGTTGCCGTTGGTATCTTTCATATGAACTACATCAAAAGAACCTGGATGTCTCTCCAGATTGATGATCCCACCAATTCTTCCTTCCCAGGTTAGCACCTCCAGTCACTAAGCACAGGTTACTAGTGTCAAATTTGGTGAAGTCAGTAATCTTGCCAGTCTCCAAGTTAATTTATAAGGTCTCAATGCACCTTGATGAGGGGATCGGGGTAGCAGATGTGCAAGCATCATGGGTCACCAGATGAGGGATTCCTTTTGTCCCCACAAAGATCTTTCTTGTACTTGTACTTGGCCTTCCCAAGTGTAATTCGATGAACAACAAAGCGACCCTTGGGGTCATAGATCAAACAAAAATTCTCTTGAGTCTCATTAATGCTGATGAAGTCCATAAAACCAGCAGGGTAGATTATATCAGTGTGGGCTTTGCCATTAATCTTAATGAAATGTTGCATTCAAATCTTCTTTACTTCATCTTCTTAAGTCTGTTCCTTAGAACTTAACTCTGTTCCTCAGGAAAATAATTAGAGGGAGACATTCCCTCAGCTTGTGGGGACTGGTAGATGGATGAGGGGCAAACACACCAATCAATTTATCCAGCATCCAGTGCATTGGAGCTGCTATGCAATTCAGGAGCTTCTTGGGACCCTGAGGCTGTGCTAGGCACAAAGAGAGGGAGCAACTCCAGAAAAATAAATGACCCAATCAAAAAATGGGCCAAAGAACTAAACAGACATTTCTCCCAAGAAGACATACAGATGGCTAACAAACACATGAAAAGATGCTCAACATCACTCATTATCAGAGAAATGCAAATCAAACCACAATGAGGTACCATTACACGCCAGTCAGGATGGCTGCTATCCAAAAGTCTACAAGCAATAAATGCTGGAGAGGGTGTGGAGAAAAGGGAACCCTCTTACACTGTTAGTGGGAATGCAAACTAGTACAGCCGCTATGGAGAACAGTGTGGAGATTTCTTAAAAAACTGGAAATAGAACTGCCATATGACCCAGCAATCCCACTCCTGGGCATACACACCGAGGAAACCAGATCTGAAAGAGACACGTGCACCCCAATGTTCATCACAGCACTGTTTATCATAGCCAGGACATGGAAGCAACCTAGATGCCCATCAGCAGACAAATGGATGAGGAAGCTGTGGTACATATACACAATGGAATATTACTCAGCCGTTAAAAAGAATTCATTTGAATCAGTTCTAATGAGATGGATGAAACTGGAGCCCATTATACAGAGTGAAGTAAGCCAGAAAGATAAAGAACAGTATGGAATTTAGAAAGATGGCAATGATAACCCTATATGCAAAACAGAAAAAGAGACACAGATGTACAGAACAGACTTGTGGACTCTGTGGGAGAAGGCGAGGGTGGGATGTTTCGAAAGAACAGCATGTATGTTATCTATAGTGAAACAGATCACCAGCCCAGGTGGGATGCATGAGACAAGTGCTCAGGCCTGGTGCACTGGGAAGACCCAGAGGAATCGGGTGGAGAGGGAGGTGGGAGGGGGGATCCGGATGGGGAATACATATAACTCCATGACTGATTCATGTCAGTGTATAACAAAACCCACTACAATACTGTAAAGTAATTAGCCTCCAACTAATAAAAAATAAATGAAAAAATAAGTAAATAAATGAAAAAAAAAAAAAAGACAGGGAGCTAAACATTTTAATGGATGTGAGAGAGAAAGAGACAGAGAGAGCATGTGTTACTTATGGGAGGAGAGGAAGCAGAATTCAGGAGCGGGAGACTGTGGGGCTTCAGACTCAGATCATGACTCTTGAGTCTTTGGGACTGGCCTGAGTTGTCTTCCTAGTTCCTAATTGTTTTGGGGTTTTGTTTGTTTTCTCTCTCGAGGAAGTAGAAATTCAGAGAAAGGAAGTGATTTGCTCAAGAAAACAGCAACTTAAACCTGAATATCTCATTTCTTGGTCCTACTTCTTGCATTCTGTCATACTGGGGTACCTGGGCTTTCCAGTCCTAGGAGAACCAAAGCTGTTCTTAAGGATAACCTCAGATGACAAGAACAAGATGGCAGAAGAGTAAGACGTGGAGCTCATTTTCTCTGCTCAAAGATACAAAAACTACATCTACATGTGGAACTCCCAGACATTATATAAAATATGTAATAATATATATTTAAATGTATATATTTGAAGACAATACATGACCACTACACATCTATCAGAATGACCCACATCTAGGTCACTGACAGCAACAAATGCTGGCGAGGCTGTGGAGCAATGGAGACTCTCATTTATTGCTGATAGGAATGCAAGATGTCACAGCCACTTTGGAAGACAGTTTTGCAATTTCTTACAAAACTAAACATACTGTTACTGTAAGGAACTGAAAATTTATGTCCACACAAAAACCTGCACACAGAAATTTATAGCAGCTTTCTTCATAATTATATCTTGGAATCAACCAAAATGTCCTTCTGTGGGGACATGGATAAATAAACTGTTTTATGTGAGGAAAATGAGATATCATTCAGCACTAAAAAGAAATGAGCTATTGAGTCATGAAAAGACATGGATGAGATTTAAATGCATATTACTAATATAACCTAATTACTAATACAATCTGAAAAGGCTAAGCACTGTATGATTCCAACTATATGGTACTCTGGAAAGGAGAAAGCTATGGAGACAATAAAAAGGTCAGTGGTTGCAGGGATTGAGGAAGGGAGGGAAGAATAGGCAGAGCACAGAGGAATTTAGGGCCGTGAAGCTATTTTGTGTGATACTATAATGATGGGTACATGTCATCATTCATTTATCCAAATCCACCGAATATATAACACCAAGAGTGAACCCTCATGTAAACTATGGACTTTGAGTAATTATGATATGCCAATGTAGGTTCATCAGTTGTAGCAAATGTACCCTCTGGTGGGGGATGTTAATAGTCGGGGAGGCTACACATGTGTGGGGGCAGAGGTGTATGGGGAGTCTCTGCACCTCTCCCTTAATTTGACTGTGAACTCAAAACTGCTATAAAAGATAGTCTTAATTTCAAAAAGACAGCACATACACTGATAATCACAAAGCTCGTATCCATTCTCACTAACAGAATCCCAATATTGCATGATGTGGCAATGTGTTCCAGCCTCACTTCAGTCCAAAACGACAGAGCCACACAGGTTCTGAGCAATGAGAGGTAAGCAGAAGTAAGCTGAGGAGGGTTTCCAGTAAAGCTTTTTTAAGGGATCACAGTCAGCAGGCAATACTCTTTGCCCTTTCACCTTCCTGCCTGAAACACAGGGGTCATACTTGGAGCAGCTGTCTATGAACTTGAGGCCTGATGCAGGCCAGAACCTCAGGAGGGGAAGAGAGAGCTGGGAGGATCCTGGGTCCTCAATATCAACTCTGGACAGCCTGGCCCAGAATTCTTATTTAGTAAGAATACAAAAGATGTTTGCTTAAGTCATCATTTCTCAGGTCTCTTTTACATGCAACCAATTGACGCTCCCAACTTAATATGTATTCAGTAAACAAATCCAATGAGTATACAGTGAAACATCAGTCTCTTTGTTTCTTTAACCACCAGACTCTCTGTCTCTTCCCTAGAGGACAATCACTGTTACTTAAATCTTTTCAGTTATTGTTTAAGCACATACAAGTATGTGCAGGCATCACTGTGTGTGTCTCTTTTTTCAGTGCTCTTTGGATGATCATTTAAATCTAGAAGCCTAAACCTTAAGACTTACAGTTGTGAAACATATGAAGATCATTTTGTTGAGATCCTCAGGGGAGCTCAGAGAAAGGACCACACATGTTGACAATCACTGTGTCCAAATAAGCATTTGGACGAGAGTGTGTAGAACGTGTGATGGTATGGGGGCTGAAGAGAAGCTTTGGCCCACTGACTGACACCAAGCCCCTCAATTCCAAGGTCTCCAACTGAGTTAGTGACGGAATCAGGATTAGCACCCAAGTCTCCAGTCAATTTATCGCTCAAATGTCACCTAAATGTAATCATTAAGAACAGAGACTGTGAGCCAGAAAAAGTGCTCCCAGCTGCTTTGCTGGGAGCAAAGCTGAAGAGAGGCCAAGTGTTTGGGGCCTGCTGGAAGCAGGTAGTGCCTAGGAAAAGCTTTATGCCAGAGAGGTGCCAGGACAAGCCTGAGCCCTCCATAATTTATTGCTTTCTTTATAGATGCATGAAACTAAGATCTGAATCTTATGCATTAGGAAAGCCCCACTTGTCCATGAGAATTAAAGAATCTTTAGTATCGGATGCAATTGTTGAAGATGAAAACTGCCGATTAAACCTGTTCGCCAAGAACCAATAATTCAAACTAAAATAATTCACTCATAAGTCACATAGTGTTGAATCCATGTTTATTTCCCACATCCAGTATACAACAAGATCAAACCAGAATGGAAAGTGTACCCTTTGCACTCATTCAGAGCTGCGTTGTTTGAAAAGGTGTGGATGAATTTGATGACTAAGCCTGTTGGGTGGGAAAGAAAGACTGAGAGCTGGTCATGTGTGATCAAGCCTATTCCAAGCCTTTTCCCTGCTAAGAATGCCCTTTCCTCCAATTTTTGTTTGTCCATACCTACCTTTGAAGGTGTGGCTCAAGTGTGTCTTTTCCGTGAATCTTTCCTTGAGCCCCTTTCCACTGTGACTGTTCCCATCCTGCAGCAGATGAGTCTGCAGAATGCTGCTCTTGGTGTCATCCCATTTCTCTTCTCCTCTCCTCTGTTAGACCATCAACACTTTAGAGGCAGGGGCTCTGAAGAATACCTGCAATGCGGGAGACCTGGATTCAATCCCTGGGTTGGAAAGATCCCCGGGAGAAGGAAATGGCTACTCACTCCAGTATTCTTGCCTGGAGAATTCCATGGACAAAAGGAGCCTGGCAGGTTACAGTCCATGGGGTCGCGAAGAGTCAGACACAACTGAGCAACTAACACTTTCACATTTCTTCTATTTTATTAATGCATTTTTTAAGAAAAATAAAAACCTTCTTGTTACATAATTTTACTTGCCTGTTAATAATTTATGCACAGTCATTCTAGACAGCAGACAATACAGCAAAGCAAAATCAGGGAATGCAAATCATTTGCATTTTGTTGTACAGCATTCGAGGCTTTTAAAATTCCTATATTTAATCACAAAAAAGAAGCAGACTCACAGATGTAGAGAATAAACTAGTGGATACCAGTGGGGAGAGGGAAAAGGGGGGCAATATAGAAATAGGAGATTAAGAGATACAAACTATTAAGTATGAAATCAGCTATAAAAATATATCATACAACACAGGGGATATAGCCAATATTTTATAATAAGTATAAATGGAGTACAACCTGTAAAGATTGTGAGTTACTTTATTACTATATCACTATATTGTATACCTGTAACTTATGTAATATTATACATTGGCTATACGTCAATTTTTTTAAATTCCTACATTTAAAATTTCTACCTTTATAGGTGTATCAAAATTGGATCCTTCTATATACAAAGTTTTAAAATTTTCTTTCATGTTATTGTGTATCAGTAACATCAGTGATAATATGGTAATTTTTAATTAATGTAAGTACGTTGTTCTTCTGATTATAAAAATGTGATATGATTTATAAAAATTTAGAGAATAGAAAATTGCATACAGTGTCAAGATTATCTTTTAATCACACCACACAGATAGACCACTATTAACATTCTCATATATAGCCCTCTATATGCTAGAATACTAGATTTTCTTCTGAGAGCAAGTGTATGTATATGTATCACACTCATGTATACTTATTTAAAATATATTCATTCATATAAGATTTTTAACTTACTATGAACATCTTTCAGTGTCAAATTCTTAAGTATCTACATCATCCCTTTTTTTTTAAACCAATGAATTAATTTATTTTTGGCTGCACTGGGTCTTCGTTACTGTGCTTAGGGCTTTCTCTGGTTGCAGTGAGCAGGGGCTACTTTCAAGTTGCAGTGCACGGGCTTCTCATTGCAGTGGCTTCTCTTGTTTCAGAACACAGGCTCTAGAGCAAGGGGACTTCAGTAGTTGTGGCCCTCGAGCTCAGTCGCTGTGGCTCATGGGCCCTAGAGCACAGGCTAAATAGTCGTGGTGAACGGTCTTAGCTGGCCCTTGGCATGTGGAATCTTCCCGGACCAGGGATAGAAACTGCATCCCCTCCTCTGGCAGACAGACTCCCAACCACTGTACCACCAGAGAAGTCCTACATCATCATAATGTGTGGATCTGCCACAATCTAATATACTTCCTATTATTGAACACTGACATTTTTTCCCAAAATATTCCCTTTTAGTAACAAATTTTATGGATCATTGTGTTAAATACATTTGTGTATGTGTACTTTTAAACATTTTGGTACAAACTGCGCTCCATGAGACATGTTCATCTTTGAACTTCCCAAAGGGTCTAAAGAGAGCCTTGCACATGGTGGACATAATAAGTGTGGGGTGGATAAACGCATGGAATATTCTTTGCCTCTCCCTCTAATCTTTCTTCTTCTCTTTTGAAACCTCAGTGGAAGTTCTGTTGATTCTTTGGGCACCATGGGAAGGGCCCAGGTTAGAGGCAGGGCCTGTGCAAAGTAACTGCCTCAATTCTCTTAGCACTTTGGAGGCTGGGGAAATGGGCCCTGAGAGGGAGCATCTGGTTCTGAGCCAACCTATGGCTGAGCAGCAGAGCAAGTGTCAGAGAGGGCCCTGACTATCGACTCCTAGCCCAGCCCTCCTTCCCCCTTCATACTCCCCTGGACAGCCCTTTACCTCTTCCCAAACCTGTAGATTCTTCATAAATCATATTTATATCAAGTAACTTATGTCAGGTGGCAAAAATAAAGTGAAACACTGTACAACAAGTTACTTACTACAAATCATCCAGCACGTGAGGACCCTGAACATCTTTTTCCCATTTATTATTAGCACTTGACCTGAAATGCAGAAGAAGGAGGACAAAATTTGGAGTCCAGAATTTTAAATTTGAATCTGGCCTCCATTCTCTCCCCCGTAACATGACAACTGTACTAAAATCTGCTTCCTAGGAACCAGGTAAGGATCGGGGAGATGGTGAATATAAAAGCAAATGTTGTGATAATTGTACAGTATTTAACAATGTTAGGGCTTCCCTGATAATTCAGTTGGGAATTGGCAAAGCTATTTAAAAAATTGATGGAAGCCATTTAAGAAATTGAAAAGTAATCGCAAACAACATGGGTAGTTGTGACTTTCAGTTCTGTATCAGTTGAATTTTTGTGCTCTTTTCCCTGTGTACGTGGTGGTTCTATTTTTCTCCAATAAAACCTTTTATTAAAAAAAAAAAAAAGAATCTGCCTGCAATGCAGGAGATCCAGGTTTGATTCCTGGGTCAGGAAGATCCACTAGAGAAGGGATCAGCTACCCACTCCAGTGTTGTTGGGCTTCCCTTGTGGTTCAGCTGGTAAAGAGTCTGCCACCAATTTGGGAGACCTAGGTTTGATCCATGGGTTGGGAAGATCCCCTGGAGAAGGGAAAGGCTACCCACTACAGAATTCTGGCCTGGAGAATTCTATGGACTGTATAGTCCATGAGGTCCCAAAGAGTAGGACACTACTGAGTGACTTTCACTTCATTTTACTTCTTAACAATGTTAATATTTGCTGCTATTGATAAGATTGAAAAATATTTCCCTAATCTTGCAAACTCAACCCAGAGGCCTTTCTAATTCTTAACTGAAAGTTGGCAGCAGAAAGAGTGTGGTGAGCTGGGAAGCATGGGAAGCATGCATTCTAGTTCCAGGTGTCATGGCCTCAGTGCTCTCTTCGGAGGAAGGAAGTTCAGTTCAGTCCCTCAGTCGTGTCTGACTCTTTGCAATCCCATGGACTGCAGCATTCCAGGCTTCCCTGTCCATTACCAACTCCCAGAGTTTACCCAAACTCATGTCCATTGAGTCAGTGATGCCATCCAACCATCTCATCCTCTGTCATCCCCTTCTCCTCCTGCCTTCAATCTTTCCCAGCATCAGGGTCTTTGCCAACAAGTTAGTTCTTTGCATTAGGTGGCCAAAGTATTGGAGTTTCAGCTTTAGCATCAGTCCTTCCAATGAATATTCAGGGTTGATTTCCTTTAGGATTCACTGGTTGGATCTCCTTGCAGTCCAAGGGACTCTCAAGAGTCTTCTCCAATACCACTGTTCAAAAGCATCAATTTTTAGGTGCTCAGCTTTCTTTGGAGTCCAACTCTCACATCCATACATGACCACTGGAAAAACCAGAGCCTTGACTAGAAGGACCTTTGTTGGCAAAGTAATGTCTCTGTTTTTTAATGTGCTGTCTAGGTTGGTGATAGCTTTTCGTCCAAGGAGAAAGTGTCTTTTAATTTCATGACTGCAGTCACCATCTGCAGTGATTTTGGAGCCCAAGAAAATAGCCTGTCACTGTTTCCACTGTTTCCCCATCTATTTGCCATGAAGTGATGGGACTGGATGCCATGATCTTAGTTTTCTGAATGTTGAGTTTTAAGCCAGCTTCTTCACTCTCCTCTTTCACTTTCATTAAGAGGTTCTTTAGTTCTTTACTTTCTGACATAAGGGTGGTGTCATCTGCGTATCTGAGGTTATTGATATTTCTCCCAGCAATCTTGATTCCAGCTTGTGCTTCATCGAGCCTGGTATTTCACATGATGTACTCTGCATATAAAGAAGTTGGACAAATGACCTTTAACACTCTCTGAGTTCTGAGCCCAGGCCAGCTATTTGGTGACCTTAGGCAAATCATTTCTCTGAAGGTCTCAGTTCTCCCATCTGTGAAAGAAAGGGTTGGGCTGGATGACCTCTCTGGGTCGCTTCCTTTCTGAGGATTGACTCAATCCTGGAGACCTGCCCTCTGTCTGTCTTGCTTCCTGGAGCCCTCCTGGTGCCTGTGCTCTTGGGCAAACCGCCAGCCTTCCGGGTGGTGGGCTGCAGCCTCCTCTCTTTCCTGGTTGGTTTTTCCGGCCCCGAGCTCAGAGGTGATTGAGTGACAGCTGGACAGATTGAAACACCCCTCCTATTAAGAGATGACACACGTGTGCTGAGCGGGGCTGCCCGCTGCGGTCCCTTCCTCATGCCCAGGATCCGTGTCCTCACCTGTTCCGGGGCATGGCTAGCCTCCCCCGCCCTCCCCCACTGTTCCCACGCTGGGTGCTCCCCATAACCTCATGTGCAGTCTTTTCCCAGAATGACCTGCTTGCTGTCCTCTCTCCGACCTTTTCTCCCCTTCTCCTCAATAAGTCAGTCTTTTTTATCTCTGTAATTGGAGCCCATCTTTCGTTCTGCATCTCTTTTCAGCTCCTATCAGCCTCTGAGTTTAAGAAAAGTTAAGCTTCTCCCTAAGCTGCTCTCTGACTTCCTTCCTGAGGGAAGCTCCCCGAGGGCTGGGTGTCTGCAGTGCTGACTACCTTCGAACCCCCTCAGCAGGCATTGTAAGAAATCAGCACTGACATGATCTATGAAGGACTTTTACACTTCTACTCTCCCTCCAGCATTTTGCTTTATTCATTTGTTTGGGTGAGAGTGGGAAATGCGGGGATAAATTAAAGTCAAGGCATTCATATTAGTTCTGCAGGGACGCTTCCTTCTGTTCAGCCCTGAGTTACTATCATCACCAGAATCAGTAACACTCTCCTGAATGCAAGATCCAGAGTCACGTCGGGTGTCATTGCACTGGATGATTTGTCAGGGACGGGGCAGCTTGTTGTCAGGGACAACAAGCCTCTGTTGTCCGGAAGACCTGGATTCACACCCTGTTTTGCTACTTGGTTAGCTCTGTACCCTTGTCAAGTTCCTTAGCTTCTCTAAGCCTCTGGCTTCTTATTTATTTAAAGGGATTGCATTGAAAATATCTCCCTCGGGATTGCATTGAAACTATCCTCCTTTTAAGTGTTGTGACACTTAAAAGTCAAATAATGTGAAACTCTTAGTACTGAGCCTTGTGTCAGGAAAAAGTGGCAAGCCATGCAGACCCACACACTCCCCTCCTGAGTCAGATCATGTATCGTGAGGTGCCTGGTGAGTGACACAGGGCAAGTTCCAGAGGCCCGGGTGGAGAGAAATCACTGTACCTTGTCACTTACATGTGTCATCACAGGATTCCTCAGGATGATGTGGAGGGTGAGTGGTGTTGGCATCACCAGACCCATTTTTCAGAGGAGAAAACCTAGGCTCAGAGAGGTTAAGTGATTTGCCTAAGGTCTGTGTGATTATAAAAATATGTGCTTGTAATAAGGTAGAATGTGTCTGAGGCTTAAACTTCAGTTTGCTTCTTTTATCACCAGCCCTCTTTCCTGGAACAGCACACTGGAATAAGCATGAAGAGGGAAGACCTTTGGCTTGGTAGTGAGAGACCTTGATGCAGAAGAAACAGAGACGGTGTTCCAGGCAGGGGTATTTTACAAATGGGTGTAGAGGCAGGGAAAAACATGTGGGGTTCCAGGAAAAATGATTGGGTATGTTTTGCTGAATAAGAGAGTTAATGTAAGAGTAGTAGAAAAGAAAAAACAGAATTAAGTTGGACATACACTGGAGGGCCCTGAATGCCAGAGTAAAGAACTTGAGCTGCGAGAGGCTCTGGGGAGCCACTGAAGGTTTCAAAAGAGGGGATGACCTGATCTCATCAAGGAGATGAGAGGTCTCCAAATTGTGACTCACCAGGAATGGTTGGAGAAACTGATGCTTAATCTGAAGAAGAGACTTGTTGGGAGGGAAGGGTTTTTTTTTGCCAGATTTGGGGGAGCATGTTATCTTTGTTGGGTAAAGAGGGGATAGGTGGGTTCATGTGGGATCAGTGGTGGATGGAAGAGAAGCAGCGAAGATCAATGGGCAGGAGCTCAAGCGAGATAGACTCTTTAGGAGGAACTTTCAGAGAGACAGACTTAGAGAAAGAACTTGTGGTTGCAGGGGTAAGGATGAGGGGAAGGGATAGTTTGGGAGTTTGGGATGGATATGTATGCATTGCTGTGTTTCAAATAGATAACCAACAAGGACCCACTGTATAGCACAGGGAACTCTGCTCAATGTTATGTGGCAGCCTGGATGGGAGGGGAGAATGGATCCATGTACATGTATCTATATGTACATATATGTATATGTATATGTATGACTGAGTCCCCTTGCTGTTCACCTGAAACTATCAACATCATCAATCAGCTATACCAAAATACAAAATAAAAAGTTTTTAAAAAAAAGGAGGAACTTTCTATTCCTCTCAATGCACTTTAAACTCTAGTTACTGAGAATCCACTGCATGCCCTGGGCACAGTGATACACTGAGGATGGAGCAGTGAAGCACCCAGCAAAGCCTCTGCCCTCACAGACTTCCTGTGAAACAGGAAGGGGGAAGATGCGCCTTAAACAGAATCATCCCTGACGTGGATGTTACAGGCAGAGCTGCCTGGTTCATGTAGGGACTGCTCTGAGATGGTACATTCCCTGTCACTGGAGTTTTCAAGAGAAATGTGTCAGGAAACAGGATTCTTACTATGGGAGAATGGCTGGGGGTTAGATGACTTCTTATAAGGTTCTGTACCTTTACATGCATTGTGAAATTTTCAGCAACTCTAAATCTCTTAATTAGAGGGAGAAAAAAGGCAAATGATCAATTAGTGTCTCTCTCTTTTCTTTTAAAGTCCATATTTGCATGTTCCATTCTAACTGGAGTCTGAGGTGCGAAGGGGGTGGCCAAGCAGGAATTTCATCCTGCGTGTAGCTGGGTGACTCCACCTGTGAATTGAAAATCATTTAGCTGAAATTGTGACAGCGTGCAAATTACGGCCCGCCTGCAGGCTGGGGCTGCGGCTCCAGCCGTGGTGCAATCCTCCAGCTGCTAACAGGGAGTCGAATCAGGGTGAGGACACAAGGCCCTGCTGCTGGGCAGTTAGAAGCTGCAGGGAGCCCAGCGAGCAAGTGGCAGGCATGGGAGGAGGCAACCCGGCACCACCCTGTCTATAGGGAAGTGTCATATCTACGACTTCAGGGTTTGAAGCCTCACGACAGTGCTGAGAGGTGTCTGGGTAGGCTGGCGAGAAAACTGAGGCTCAGAGAAGGAAAAGGACTCTGCCAAACCACACAGTGGGCAAGCCCCAGAGCCCGGCTTTTAGTCGGGGTTTCTGAATCCAGCATGGGCATCTTTCTGCCACACCACCTTGGGGTCAAGAGTGATCAGCTACAGATCCTTCCAAGGAGAGGCCAAAGGGTCGGTGGGCAGGCACCTTTGTCCACACTGTGGGTCCCATTGCAAAATCTATGACACCTGGGGGTGCTTTAAGGGCAATGAGAATACCGATAACGTCAGCACCAAGGGGCTACGCTGAGTGGTGCCAGAAGCGGTGCTGAGCACTTCTGTTCATGCTCTGCTTTGACCCTCCCTGAGCTAGAATTCTAGCTCAGCTTTACCGATGAGGAAACCGGGACTCTCAGAGGAGGGCTATGTCAGAGCCAGAGTTTGGACCGAGATCTGTGTGATCTCAGAGTTCAAGGCAGAGGTGACTGCCTGTCATCTGACAGGTTTTCCTGCCAGGCCACTGAAAGAGATGCCAAGGGTCCAATTCTTGGCTCTCAGGTCAACAACAATAGCAGTAATAAGCAACCCCCCCTCCATTTCTTTATCCCTCTCTTGAGGGCATGCCCAGCCCTTTACATCCACTCATTCCCTTGGATTCACACAGCTCTTGGGTTTCTGGCAGGACTGACTCAGTGCAGTGAGACCCTTGCCCAGACCTCAGCCAATCCCATGGCAGGGGCCAGGACCCACGCCACACACCCAGCTGCTGATCAGGGTCCAGCTCACTTTGTGGTCGCCTCTCTATGTTCTGCTCTCTTGTGGGTCATCTGCCAGAGGCAACAGCGGCCACATTCCATGGGGCCATGGATGCAGAGTGGCCAGAGACCCAGGAAAGGCTGACCTACCACCTCACTTAGGCAGCCAGCCTCCAGGTTAAGCGGACAGACTCTGAAGTCACTCACACAGGGGTGGGAATCTCTCCCTCCTGTAAGACAGCAGAAGTAATGGTACCTATGCCACAGGACTGCTCTGAAGACAAGAAAAGGTGATACATGTGAAGTGTTTAGCCAATGCCTACCCAGGTTGGGTTCTACATTGATGGGAATTATTATTTCTGTCTTTACTTCAATTGATTGATCCACTCATTGAAAAATATGTGTGCTCCTGCCATGTGACAAGCCCATGTTTGGTTCTGAGAAGATGTGAGTAATACACAGCCTGGACCTTTTGAGAGTGAGTGATGGGGATAGATGTAACCAGATTGCCCCGGTGCAGGGAGACACATATGGTAAGAGAGGTCCTAAAATGTGCCAAGTGCTGTGGGAGCCCAGATGACAGAGAGATGATGTGGATTTCCTTTTTCCCATCTGCCTTATTCAGTCTCATCTTTCTTAGGGCCCAGCGTTCCCATCTTCTCCCTAAAGACCTAATTGTGTGATGGTGCTTCCTTCCCACTCCAAGTCTGGTGGAAGCCTTAAGAAGTTTCCTCTCTGCCACAAACACTTGGAGCATTATCATTATTTTTTAAAACTCCCTTGTCTATCACAGGAAAGCTTGGAACTTGTATATAGCCACCATAGGATATTTAATATATATATATATATATATATCCCCTTAAAACAACAAACAAGTAAACAAAAAGTGTAGAATGAGAATCTCCCTCCTCTTATTTTTTAAAAACTGGTATAGAAGCTGGGCTCAGAGAAGGCCCGTGACTTGCCCTCCAGTTTTGCAGACAGCGTGTAGCAGAACCAGAATGAAATCGTGTCACAGTATAGCTTCACTGGCCGTCCCCACTGCCTCACTGAAAAGAATAATCCTCCCTCCCCCCCACTCCCAGGAGACCCAGGTTCGATCCCAGGGTCAGGAAGATCCCGTGGAGAAGGGAATGGCAGCCCACTCTGGTATTCTTGCCTGGAGAATTCCATGGACAGAGGAGCCTAGCAGGCTACAGTCCAAGGGATGGCAAAGAGTCAGACACAACTGAATGACTAACACTGCCTCCCACCCCACATCTGGAATTAAACTGACATCTGATTCCAGATGACAACTGGATTTAATCCATATGGTACACATCCATGCACTTTCCACTCACATCACTTCATTTGATTATTCCCCCACTTCTTGAGTTGAGGAGAGTGGGCGTGCCTCCCCTCAAGTCACAGACAAGGCCTCCAAGTCTTCAAGGTCCAGTGGTGGCCCAGGACCCAGCCAGCATTGGAACCGAGTGCTTCTAATTCCAAATCACATGCTATTTCTGGCACACGGCAACTTGTACAGTGAACTGTGATGAGTATCTCACACTCCTTGTGCAAGTGGAGACCACCGGCGTGTGCGGACAGTGAGAAAGCATTAGGCAATTTTCTGCTCTAGGTTCTGCAGAGACATTTCTTTGACCCCAGGGGACTTCTCAGCATCAAATCTGGACAAGCTACTTCAAGAAAAGCATTACCTCATTTCCTGAACCCTATGATCCAGGAAGTAGTTCATCTTGAAATAAATAATAAAATCAAACTCTGCATTTTTTTTTTTTTTTCTTATCTGCCCTCTTCTTCCCAAACTGGTCTTGCACAAGCAGGTATGACCTTCCATTGGGTGACAAGTATGTCGTAAGTGAAACGTTTACAGGCACTACAGGAATGACCTGGTGCCTCGCCTACCTCATTAGAATTCTAATTGGGGTGTGTAGGAGAGGCTTCTATAAATGGTAAGGTGATCCCAGCAAGGCAGTCAGTCTCCCCACACCATCCGTGCCATTCCCAGACGAGCCAGAGAGGAGACAGAGGAAAGCGAAACATGTCTGGTGAGTGCATGGCATCTTCTCTGCCAGTCCCCACTGGACTCGCATGCTTCTCTTGGGCCGACTGAGAGGCCAGAGTGCCCAGCTCATGACAGCTGCCTTCGGGGCTCTGAAAGCTAGAGCCTGTTTTGGTTCTTTTTAAGGTTCTCTTCAGAGGCAACTCTTTCTCCATGCCTGCCTAGTCCCTCTAGTGTGGTCTCAGGGTTAGAGCACGTTTGGGATGAAGTCCTGAGTAATGGGCAGGTTCTTCAGTGCAGACAGAGGCATATCCCCTTAGATAGATGGACAAGCTTTGCCCTTTCAAGCCAGGTGGCACCTGCTTGTTTCTCAGTGTCATTTTACCAGCTGTCAGTAATGTAGGCAAAGAAAAGCACATCTCAGAGCTACAAGGGAGGGAGGGAGTGGCAGCATGTAAGTCGATTTAACAGAAACCATCAGCGGTGCTGGAATGCTCCTAAGTAAACTACACATCCAGAAGCACTGGCAGGCTCTTTGAAAGTGACTTGATGAGTGAACCACCAGGAGCAGAAGGAGGAGCAGGTATGCCTGCTCAGTTCCTAAGAGCGGCACCAGGGAAAGGAGTGAAAAAAGCACTGCTGGGGAGCACGGGTTCTCTGAGTCTGTGGTCACTTTGAGGACTGGGCTCTGCTTAGCCAGCGCCCCTGCTAAGCAGCAGGCTAATTATTGCCTGTCGTGGGTGCTCAGCCTAGTGGGTTGGCAGCGACGCCAAACCCAAACAAGGCATGAGTCAAACCAGTAAAATATTGTGAATGGAGGTTAAGGCTGCAGGAAGGTTTGCCCAAGAAATCGCTGAGCATGATGCCAAAGGGGACTGACTGCTGGTTACTTCAGAGGTCACAAAGACCAGGACAGGGTGACTGCAAAAATGGACTCTTCCTTTATCCCAGACTTCTTCCCGTGAACAGGCAACAGTGCTGGGTTGCTAAGAAGGGGAACCTTGGATTCTGTAGACATTAGCAAGAGGGGATGCCAGCTGTCAGTCAGGCCATCTCCCTCCCTCCCTCCCTCCATCCCTCCCGCCAGAGGATGAGTTGGCCCTTACCTGGGTCCCACAGAAAGTTGGTAGCAGGGCCCAGACTAGGTTTCAGTAGCACCTTTTCTGCCACCAGTTTCAAGCTCATCCATGACTGCGGGTGAAATCTGTGACATGGAAAGCAATACTGAACCTGGTTTCTCATTTGAACTCTGTTACCAATTGCTACTGCTGAGGCTCCAGCTCCCGATTCAAGCTTGAAATGGGGGGACTTCCAGGTTCCTTTGTACTGACTCCTCTCTTGCATGAAAGGAAACAGGGGGCAGAAGGCGATGCCCTGCAGGCATCCCCAGGGGCCCAGGGTGTCCATGCCTGTGACTCCTGGGGACACTGCACTCTTAAGATTCAACTTCCGGCTCCGTCAGATGCCCGAAGGTCACAGAGGAATGTGGACAATGGTCAATTCAGAGAAAATAAATTTTTTAAAGAGACAGGGAAACATCTTCATTCCCTTGAAGCTGTCACACCTGTGGTTCCTGGCCTGTCCCAGTCACGCAGCCAGGCAGGGCTCAGTAATGAATTCCTGAGTTCCTGAATGAATGAGTTTGCTTATTGGACACCCAGGGAAGGAGCCACAAGGCGCAGTGGGAGCACAGAGATCGAGAGGTGCAGTCTTTCCCCATGGTGGGTTTGCAGTGGACAGTCATTAGGTCGTGTTACACATCCAAGCATTTGCCAGGGGGCCAAGAGGAGGAAGGAATTAACCCTGGTGGTGGTTTAGGGTAGGGGAGACCCTAGGCCCTAGGTGGCACCTGCAGTGGATGATGAGTTGGACTTGGTCAGAAGTAGTTTTGTGGGGTGAGGAGTGTTCTGGGAGGAGGGAACAGGAAAAGAAACATGGGTGGTCGGGCACATGTGACCCAGGCGACTAGCAGGGTTGCAGCGTGCTGGTGCGAGAGGGCTGTTTCTGGCTCCCAGGTTAAGGTTCTTGTTAGAATCTGTGGGGTGTGATTATTCTGCCTCCCAGTGGAGATGGCAGCCCTGAGCTGGGGTGGATGACATGGTGGAGGAAGGCCTGGCAGCATTCTACACAAAGTGGTTGGCACCCTCTGCCTTCCACATGCCAAGGCCAGAGCCCCACATGGGACAGAAATGCAGGCTGTGGACACAGGCGCTGGGCCCAGTGAGAAGGGGTTCCCCATCCTCGAGGCCATGCAGAGACCCTGAGGCACAGTCCTCGAGGGTCAAACATGGATGCAGACCTCTGCCTGCAGGAACCCGGCACTTCTGTGTCGGGGACAGGCTCCCTGTCCCACTAGGCCGGTGAGTGTCCCCACCAGCAGCTTAGCTGGGCAGAGTGCTGGCTTCAGGCCCCAACCTACAGAGGACCTGTGCCATTCTGGGCTGTGGGTCTGCACGGAACTCCTTTCCTGGGAGCTGAGACACCAGCAGCTCCTTCTCCATTTCCAGGTCCCCATGCCTGTGTCCCTGCTGTTCTGCTCACCTCAGATAACTTTCCAGCTCAGCCTCCACCCCGCTGGGCTGTGCTCCACATATGGGGCAATCATTCTCATCCCCAGGGCCCACATGCCGGCCTGGGTGTAAGCTGAAGAGAGGAAATGCTTTCCCCATTTTATGGGAGTCGAGGGAACGAGGCCCCTCATCTTGGTAAGGGCCGAGAGGGGCTCAGAAGGATCTGCAGTCCTCTGTCTCAGCCTGTTTTCCTCCTTTGTAAATAGGAGATAGTGACTGCCCCCCTGCCTCCGGCTCAGAGTGGCCACGTGGCTTGGGGGAGAGAATTTGTGGAAAGTAGCTTTGATTGCATAGTGTAAACAGACACTGTGTAGGCTTAAGGTAGTGGTTCTCAACTCCAGCTCTGGTTCCATATTAGAATTACCAGTAGAGTTTAAGAAATTAGTGCTGTCCCAGTGGTGGGGCTCAGGCTAATATGAACTTTTCAGGTGCTCCTCATGCGCAGCGAGGGTCTAAGAAATTCTAAACTCTCTCTGGAAGTGAAGGGGGCTAAGGAGTCCTTCCTTCCACACTCATGCTGACTGTGTAATGTTGAGGCAAAGAGGAGGCTGTGGGTGTCCCCCTCTCCCTGGCGGTTTCCTGGACTCACGCTCATTGCCACCACCACTACCTCGGCTAGATGCAGGGTGCAGCCTAGAGTGGCACATGGTCAGGCTGCACCGGCTTTAGTGTGAACTTGGGCCAGTCTCTGCCTGAGCGTCTGATGTTTGGCAAGTGATGACACTTGACTGGACTTTCAAATCCCTCATCTGTGAAATGGGAATGAAAACATCAGAAGGGTTTGTAACTGTGAAAGGACGTATGCAAGTAAAACACTCCGCACCTTTTCTGCCCATCTGAGGTCCTCCATGGCAGCCCAGAAAAAGCTCGAACCCTTCTCTCTCCTCTGTCACTGGTGCCATTGTGTGTGGGATCCTAAGACATCTGTACCACTGACAGGAGCCCAGGTGCCAGTGATGGGTGCATGTGGGGTCCCAACCAACACCCTACAAGGGAGGATGTTCGTTTTTACTGCTCCCTTCTACAGAGAGGCTGAGACCTTGCTCAAGTCTGCTCGAACCACCAGTTCAGGGCTCACTCAATTTTGTCCTGGGACCCTTGTCAGCCCCTTGCTCGGTGCCACCCAGAGAACCCCTTTTTCCCCACCACCTGAGCACCAAGAGATAGTACCACCCATGCTGCTCAGGGACTGAAAATGTCTGAATGCAGAGGAAAGATGAAGGGAAGCAGCACAAGCTAGAGAGAGGAAGAAAGAGACTGGTGAGGCTGGAGTGAGGGAGGACCTGGCCAGGAGCTGGAGACGTCCTGATGCCCAGAGAGGGGGGGGGGGGCATGTTGCAAATAACAGCCTCCCCGTGACCAGGATCTAAGACCTGGTTTCTGGGCCAAGCTCTGACTTTCAACTACTGGTGACCTCAGGAGACCTTCCAGGACCTCAGTTGTTTTACCTGTCACATGGGAATCTTGCATCATATCGCTGCTTTTCAAGCTGCCAGTGTTCACCATTAGCAAGCTGTAAAGTCAGTTTAGTGGATTGTGATCAGCAAACTTTTAAAAATGAAGTAGAAAATATCATTGTGCATAGTAAGGGTTCATACTGTTTTGTGAAACTTCACATCAATTATAAACCCATGTGTGTAAGCAATGTACAAAATGTCCTTCCTAATGCAGTCTCTAATAAAAAGCTTGAAGACATTTGGCTAGATGATTTTTAATATATCTGTCCTGTGAGTCACCTTTCACAGTCCAGAATCTGTTCTATGCTTCTCTTTTTACCCCTGCCAAAAGTGGACCACAGAATAAGGCAGGAGGGCACCATACTATCAATTACATACAACTAGGTTTGACTGTAAATGGCTGTGAATCCCAAATAACAATGGCTTAGAGAAATGAACAAGACAGACGTTTACTGGATGTAGGCAGTCCTGGTGAGTGGGTCAGCTGCACAGTCCTGAGGGGCCTGGGCTCTTGCAGATCCCCACTCTGTCATCCCAAAGCATGTGTGGTCTAGACCTGAGTCCACTTCACACCCAGACCTGGGGCAGCAAGTGGAAGAAGATGGAAATAAGCAGGCTAAGGGCCTTTGCCAACTATTTTGAAAAAGAGGTCTCCTCAGAACTGAAAACAGGTATTCAAACAAATGCTTGCAAAGGAACATTCATAGCAGCACTATTTATAAGAATCAAAGGGTAGAAACAACCCAAATATCCATCAACTGATGAATGGATGAATAATATACAGTATATCAACATAGTGGACTATTATTCAGCCACAAAGAAGGAATTAACTGCTGATATATGCTACCACATGGATGAACCTCAAAAACATAATGCTAAGTAAAAAACCAGACTCAGAGACTATATGCGTATGACTCCATTGATATGAAATGACCAGAGCAGACAAATCTATGGGAACAGAAATTAGATTAGTGGTTGCCAGGGGCTAGAGCTGGGGAGGTGGGAAGTGATTGCTAGGGGATGGGGGATTTATCTTGGGGATGAAGAATATGTTCTAAAACTAGATAGTGGTGATGGTTGCACAACATTGTGAATGTACAAAATGCCACCGAATTGTATGCTTTAAGTGGTTAAAATGGCTAATTTCACCTCACTTTTTACAGAAGAGGTTTCGTAGGAATTAATACATATAATTTGCGCCTATAAGTCATTAGCCAGAACTCATTCACATGACCCAGCTGCAGGGGAGCCTGGCCATTAACATGAGAGATTTTATAACCAAGAAAGAAGGAGTGAGGGAATACTGGGATAGACATTTAGCAGTCCCTACCACATCAGTGGTGCTGGTGGCACTGATATTCTCACGATAAAGAAAGTGGGGAAACTGCCCCTGGCCTGCTGGTGGAGTTAGGCAGTGAGTCAAAGACACAGCATGGGATTGTGAGATGGGTCCTGGATGAGAGTCCAGAGACATCTCACTGTGGGCAAATCACTTCCCGGGCCTCCATGTCCTCACAGCCAGAATAATAGGGGAGATGCTCAGTCTCCAAGACGTTACTCCCTCTGATGTTTCTGAGAGTCTGTATTGATGAGTCAATTGTAGGGGTGAAGCCACTCTCCTTTCATCCCTGCCCTTCTTCCAACAAGGCACAAAGAACAGCTCTGAAGCTCATAAACATCCATGAAGTTGTAAACTCAGGAAGAAACTTGGATGGTTGTGCACCTCCCCTATTCCCTGCCCTGTTGTTCACCCATCAAGGCGTGACCGACTCTTTGTGACCCCATGTACAGCAGCATGTTAAGCCTCCCTGTCCCTCCCCATCTCCCGGAGTTTGCCCAAGTTCATGTCCATTGAATTGGTGATGCCATCCAACCAACTCATCCTTTGTCGACCTCTTAGCCTCTGCCTTCAATCCTTCCCAGTATCAGGGTCTTTTCAGTGAGTCAGCTCTTTGCATCAGGTGGTCAAAGTATTGGAGCTTCAACTTCCACACCAGTCCTCCCAATGAGTATTCAGGGTTGATTTCTCTGAAACCAGGATTGACTGGTTTCATCTCCTTGATGTCCAAGGGACTCTTGAGAGTCTTCTCCAGCACCACAGTTCGAAAGCATCATTTCTTCGGCACTCAGCCTTCTTCATAGTCCAACTCTCACGTCTGTACATGACTACTGGAAAGATCATAGCCTTGACTATACAGACCTTTGTCAGCAAAGTGATGTCTTTGCTTTTTCATGCGCTGTCTATATTTGTCATAGCTTTCCTGCCAATAAGCAATCATCTTTTAATTTCACAGCTGCAGTCACCTCCGCAGTGATTTTAGAGCCCAAGAAAAGGAAATCTGTCACTACTTCCACCTTTTCCCCTTCTATTTGCCATGAAGTGATGGGACCAGATGCCATGATCTTATTAGCTTTTTTTTTTTCCCATTTATTTTTATTAGTTGGAGGCTAATTACTTTACAATATTGTATTGGTTTTTGTCAATATTGAGTTTTAAGCCAGCTTTTTCACTGTCCTTTCACTCACCCTCATTAGTGGCTGTTTAGTTCCTCTTCACTTTCTGCCATTAAGGTGATACCATCTGCATATCTGAGGTTATCCTCCCTTTCCTTTCTGGAACAAACTCAGGCTGAGGTTAGTGCTACGTGAAGGGGTGGCAGGTGGGAGAACAAAGGCCCTGGATAATCCACAAACAGGATCATCAGATCCCTGATTTGGACTGGCAAGCTGATCCTAGGATTCAGAAGTGGGGTGATGACTGAAGGCAGCCAGCTGAAGGAGAAGGGTTTCAGGAACCACCTGGGAGCTTTGTGAGCATGCTCTCAACCTGCCCATCCCACTTGGGGGTTCAGGGATGCTCCCCTTCTACTCATGTCTCATGTAGAATGCCTTTGGGACGCTTTGGCCTTCCAGTGGCTCACTCTCTCCTCTGTATCAGGATACAAATGCCAGAAGGGAGGACAATGTGTAGTGAGGTTCCTTACCACCCGGGTGTATTCTGGACTGAAGGAACTGCCAGGGTTCCCCTCCCAGGTGGAGAACAAGAGACCATGGCAACAGGGAGGGTAAGACCTGTCAGTCACTAGGTACATGGCCTCAAGTAAGATGTTTATCTCCTTTGGTTAAGGAGTTGGAGATCGACATGTGCACTCTGCTATATTTAAATTGGATAACCAGCAAGGTCTTACTGTAGAGCACAGGGCGCTCTGCTCAGTGTTATGTGGCAGCCTGGATGGGAGGGGAGTCTGGGGGAGGACGGATCCGTGTAAATGTATCGTAGAGCCCCCTTGCTGTCCACCTGAAACTA